>NC_091338.1:2619776-2732276 GCF_038502225.1 Cherax quadricarinatus
TATTTTTAGTTGAATAAGGCTGGTTGTCCCTTTTTGGATTGTAAAAAGTATTTCTAGCAACTTTAAAAGATTTATCAATTACATTTCTTGGGTATTTTAAATCATTACCTATTTCATAAATTTTGGATATTTCCTCATCTATGAACTCAGGACTACAAATTCGTAAAGCTCTCAAAAACATTGATGAGAAAACAGACAGTTTGACTCTATCTTGATGCGAAGAATAATAGTGGACATAGGAACAGTTATTTGTAGGTTTTCTGTAAATTTTAAATTTGAATTCATTATTACCCTTAATAATTAAAACATCTAGAAAAGGCAATGAGTCATTTTCTTCAAACTCAACAGTAAAGTTTATAGAATGGGCTAAGCTATTTAATTTTCCAAGGAAATGGTGTATATCTACATTTTTGGGCATAAGACACAAAATATCATCAACATATCTGAACCATTTAGCTCTATTAGGGAGGATTGTGTTAAGCAACCTTGTTTCAAAAAATTCCATGTATAGGTTACTAAGAACAGGTGAAAGAGGATTTCCCATTGCCATACCAAACTTCTGAGTGTAAAACTTATCATTAAATACAAATTTTGCATCAACAATGCAAAGTTTAATAAGTTTAATGATAGTAGGAACTGGCAATGGTAAATCATAGTTAACGAGTTCTTCAGATAAGAAACTTAATAAATCATCAACAGGAACTTTCGTAAACAAGGAAGTAACATCAAAACTAACCATGTTAAAATCATTTAAGTCAGTCAAGGAGCTTAATTTATCAACCAAGTCTATGTTGTTTTTAACATTAAAGTTAGAAATTTTGCCAACAATAGGGCTCAAAATATCAACAAGCCATTTGGATAATTTATATGAAACTGACCCTATGGAGCTAATAATTGGTCTGACTGGATTCCCTGGTTTGTGTGTTTTTATTAGTCCATACATGTAAGGTAAAGATGGATTAGTGGAAGTAAATTGTTTGACTAATTCATCTTTGCCTTTCAGTAGAAGTTTTATTGTTTTATTGAAATTGCTGTTAACCGTCTCTAGGGGATTTTTCCTAAGTTTAGAATAGGTTTCAGTATCATCTAAGAGATTATTCATTTTTTCTTGGTAATCATTTTCTTTCATAATTACTATTGCATTTATTTTGTCTGCTTTAGTAAGGCGCAAATTTTTATTGTTATTAAGTGTATCATAAGACTTAAAGAATCTTTGAGGGCAATTGGGAATGTTTGGTTTTAACATAGAGCTGTATACCATTCCCTTACTAATATTAATTTCATCAGAGGATAAATCAGAAAATTTTTCAAAGTTACAAAAGGCTTTTGCAATTTCAACATTATTAAGTTTTTTTGAAGTTGCAAAACTTAGGCCAAAACCTAGAGCAGCAGTTGTATGTTTGTCTAAAATTTCATCTGATAAGTTTATTACAAAATTGTTATTAGCATGCTTTGTCCAATCACTATTTTCAATTAAAATGTCTAATTTTCTTTGTAGTTTGCTCTTGAGTTCATTACAAATTCTTCTGAGTTTATTATAGCAATGATCCAACATACTGTGTTTCCATTCTGATGGAATGGCCTGATTAAAAGAGTATTTTTTGTTTCTCAATATTTTGAATGCTTCCTTCTCCTGTATTTTAGTTATTTCAATATGTTTCTGAAGAATAATTCTCATAATGAACTCAAGAGCAAACTACAAAGAAAATTAGACATTTTAATTGAAAATAGTGATTGGACAAAGCATGCTAATAACAATTTTGTAATTAACTTATCAGATGAAATTTTAGACAAACATACAACTGCTGCTCTAGGTTTTGGCCTAAGTTTTGCAACTTCAAAAAAACTTAATAATGTTGAAATTGCAAAAGCCTTTTGTAACTTTGAAAAATTTTCTGATTTATCCTCTGATGAAATTAATATTAGTAAAGGAATGGTATACAGCTCTATGTTAAAACCAAACATTCCCAATTGCCCTCAAAGATTCTTTAAGTCTTATGATACACTTAATAACAATAAAAATTTGCGCCTTACTAAAGCAGACAAAATAAATGCAATAGTAATTATGAAAGAAAATGATTACCAAGAAAAAATGAATAATCTCTTAGATGATACTGAAACCTATTCTAAACTTAGGAAAAATCCCCTAGAGACCGTTAACAGCAATTTCAATAAAACAATAAAACTTCTACTGAAAGGCAAAGATGAATTAGTCAAACAATTTACTTCCACTAATCCATCTTTACCTTACATGTATGGACTAATAAAGACACACAAACCAGGGAATCCAGTCAGACCAATTATTAGCTCCATAGGGTCAGTTTCATATAAATTATCCAAATGGCTTGTTGATATTTTGAGCCCTATTGTTGGCAAAATTTCTAACTTTAATGTTAAAAACAACATAGACTTGGTTGATAAATTAAGCTCCTTGACTGACTTAAATGATTTTAACATGGTTAGTTTTGATGTTACTTCCTTGTTTACGAAAGTTCCTGTTGATGATTTATTAAGTTTCTTATCTGAAGAACTCGTTAACTATGATTTACCATTGCCAGTTCCTACTATCATTAAACTTATTAAACTTTGCATTGTTGATGCAAAATTTGTATTTAATGATAAGTTTTACACTCAGAAGTTTGGTATGGCAATGGGAAATCCTCTTTCACCTGTTCTTAGTAACCTATACATGGAATTTTTTGAAACAAGGTTGCTTAACACAATCCTCCCTAATAGAGCTAAATGGTTCAGATATGTTGATGATATTTTGTGTCTTATGCCCAAAAATGTAGATATACACCATTTTCTTGGAAAATTAAATAGCTTAGCCCATTCTATAAACTTTACTGTTGAGTTTGAAGAAAATAACTCATTGCCTTTTCTAGATGTTTTAATTATTAAGGGTAATAATGAATTCAAATTTAAAATTTACAGAAAACCTACAAATAACTGTTCCTATGTCCACTATTATTCCTCGCATCAAGATAGAGTCAAACTGTCTGTTTTCTCATCAATGTTTTTGAGAGCTTTACGAATTTGTAGTCCTGAGTTCATAGATGAGGAAATATCCAAAATTTATGAAATAGGTAATGATTTAAAATACCCAAGAAATGTAACTGATAAATCTTTTAAAGTTGCTAGGAACACCTTTTATAATCCAAAAAAGAGCAACCAGCCTTATTCAACTAAAAATATGTTGGTTCTCCCTTACCATGAAAACTTGGTTGATATGCCTTCTCTTCTTAAGACTTTTAATATTAAAGTTGTATTCAAAAATCTTGATACAGTAAAAAAACTTTTGATTAAGAATTCCCCCCAAAATGCTGATGGATGTGTCTATAAGATTCTTTGTAAACTTTGCGATAAAGTTTATTACGGTCAAACTGGTAAAAATCTCGAACTAAGATTAAAACAACATAAATATAGCATTAGAACTGGACAAGATTCCAATGCTCTATTTATTCATGTAAGAGATTTTAACCATCCAATTGATTTTCAAAAAGTTGAGAAAGTAGTAACAAGCAAGTCCATGGTCGACAGGAATATAATTGAATCTTGTTTCATAAAAAGCAGTTTTGACAATAATATGAATATTTCCTTTGGTTTATATAAATTAGATCCATTTATAATTAATAGAATTTGGGAAGAATTTAATAATACACTGGACAAATAAATAGCTTAGTATAGGGGTGAGTTTTGCAAAGGACCTATCCAAGTTGGCTCGCCGCGCGTCACTTGTTTAACCGTTGTGGGATCTGATAGTGAGGTGCTGGCCGACCCCTTATATAGCTTCCTTGGATGCTTCACTTTCATAGTTCCTTGATAATGTGAGTAGTCACGAAAGCGCTTGGAATTTCTCTATTCTTTCAGAGTGGTTGTTTTGCATATTTTGAAATCACCTGTTTACTGTGATCTTATTGCATATATATATATATATATATATATATATATATATATATATATATATATATATATATATATATATATATATATATATATATATATATATATATATATATATATATGTATATATATATATATATATATATATATATATATATATATATATATATATATATATATATATATATATATATATATATATATATATATATATATATATATATATATATATATATATATATATATATATATATATATATGTATGGAAAAAATCACAATAAAACTGTACATTAAGAGCTAAACCTTTGTATATCATACGGTGAACATTGAATATAAGAAGTTAGAATTTTGCAAGACTTACTTGCCCTCTCACATGTTCATGAGACAAAGAAAAACCACAGCAATTTGCCAGAGTGCAAAACATTTAACAGGCTTCCATTTTCCACTTTTGTGGGGCGACTCTAGTTACTTTATCAGCTCCTTTTGGTTTCATTATATTTCATAACTGAATGTACTCATCTAATTTGAACTTTGGTGGTCAAGTTATACCTGGAGGGATTTCAGGGGTTAACTCCCCCGTGGCCCTGTCTGTGACCACGCCTCGTGACTAATTATTCTGACTCTACTAACAACCAGCTTTCGTTATCCTTGGCTTCTACTGTCTGTCATATCCACTCATAAAACTGCGTATGATGTTTGCCATCACTACCACGTCATCTAGATTCACTTGCTCACTGGTGATGGTATTCTCCTTAGAAAAGTCAATAAGCAGACAACTTCCTCTAGCAAGTAAAAGAAAACACAGAGAGGAAGATGACGAAGACACAATAAAGCGCGTATCATAACAACGTTTCGCTCAAGGAGACACAGCATCAAGTTTCTTTCTCGAGTAAAACATTATTTTGATAAATGTCACTGTTTCATGTGTCATTCCTGTCCTCCTCCTCCAGCAGGTCATTCATGAATACGAGAAACGCCAGAGGGCGCAATTTTCTTCTGCAGTTCATCACTTCCACCTTTTGTTATTGTTGTTGGTTGTAGTCTGTTCCTTGCTTCTTGTTCTTATTGTTTTCTCATCGTCCTTCATCTCTTCTTCTTCTTCTTCTTCTTCTTCTTCTTCTTCTTCTTCTTCTTCTTCTTCTTCTTCTTCTTCTTCTTCTTCTTCTTCTTCTTCTTCTTCTTCTTCTTCTTCTTCTTCTTCTTCTTCTTCTACGTTCACCTTCTGTCTTCTGTTACTCAGTAATTCTTACATCTACTTCGATCCTTTTCCTGCTGTTATTAGTACCTGTTGCAATTGTAAATGAGTCTCTGGTATGGTACTATGTCAAATACTTTCTTATGGTCTAGGAAAACGCAGTCTGCCAGTCCATGTCTTTCTGACTTTATTTCCATTACTCTGTGCTGTAGAACTTTAGGATATGTCCATGATTTTAAGGTTGGATGTCTCTTGTTGACTTCATTTCTTCCTAGATTTTGTACTTCCCACCTATTCATTGTTCTTGTCAGCTCTGCTAGCTAATAAGTCAGTGCTTCTTGTATATTCCTAGTTTTGTATAGTGACCATATTTGTATTTTATTTATTTGGCAGCTGAAGATCCTTGCTCTGACTTCACACATTTCTCCTGTTTGTTTCTTCACGACTGATGATAATATTCCGTTTAGTCACCTTGTTTTTTCTGTATCTAATTCTCTTAAGTTCCCTGCCACCTCCATGTCTTTTGGGCTAATTTCCACCAATCTCTGATCTCCACCCATTTCTTTTTTCCTCATTCTAGCATCTTCACCGATTCCTTGGTCATGGCTTCATTAAACCTTTGGTTCAAATCTTCACTTACCTTCTTTCATCCTTTGTAAAATGTACCCCATATTTATTAAATATAATTACTTATTCTCTTACTATCGTCTTCCATCTTATGAAGCAACGCTTCAGTTTCAGATTGGTTTTGGCTTTCGCTGATGTGCCTCTGTCTTCTTGTATTCCTCTTTTCGTTTCCATCTGAATAATCTTCTTAGCTCAGTTCTCCGTTCTCTGCCATCCTTCCCATTCTTTACACTTTTCTTGCTCTTCAGTTCTTGCCTTTTGCCTCTGCTTGTACATCCAAGTAAACCACAGGCAGGCAGCCTCTGTTTTGCATTCTTGTTCCACTACACTTCCCTGCGTATGTTCACTAGCTGGAACCTCCAATGTTCTCTCCCACTGCTTCCCATCCAGGAAACTTCTCACCCTTTTGTAATTTTTCTCTTTATTTTTGTCCTGCCATTTTATTTTCAGTTCCCATCTTCATCAGAAGCAAATTCATGAGACCCTTTGGGCACTGACTTCATTTGTTTAACAAAATCTCTACTTTGAGCAAAAACTTCACCCAATTTTGTTAGTTTGTCTGCCATGTTAGCATAAAAAATTTCTCACTTCCGTCTTTTTCGGTTCATTCCGCCGACTTTCTGCTTTTGTGTGTAATTTCACTTTCTCCTAATCTATTTCCATGTGATTAAAAAATGATTATTATCAGTAGTTCGGTCTTTACAATATCTTACTCAGACATGTTACTCTTCGTAGCGCCCCTTCCAGAGCGTGTGTTTGCGTGTGGTTGACTAAGTGGATGGTAAGTGGCGCCACTGTAAAGTACTCTTGCTGTGGAAGGTGGCACCTCCTCCCAGGTCCTCTGGGTGCAAATGCAACACCGAAAAACAGCAGCCAGAGGATAATAATGCGTCAGGTCAACAAGACTTCTTCCCCCGTGCGAATGTTCTTGTGTGTCTAGTGTGAGTGTGTGGACCCATGAAGAGTGAAGAGAGAGGATTGACTTCATCAAGGAGATGGTAGTGTGGGAATGGCCATCCTATCCCCCCCCACACACACACATACTCATCCCTCGCAACACCTGCATGACTCAGTAACTATCCGAACGTTCCATTTTGTTGCATAATATATTCTTTTAGCACATGAATTTGTACAGGGTTAGATAAAGAGCTTATACCTATATTTACATGAGAGGAGCTGTTACCTACCTTAGATCATTCGAAATCCTTCTTAACATTCTCTCTCTCTCTCTCTCTCTCTCTCTCTCTCTCTCCCTCTTTCACTCTTTCTCTCCTAGTATCTCCTCGGGTACACTGTCCTCACATACACCATAAACATGTGGAGCCAAAAGCAGTAAGTCTGACACTACAAAGGCCAGAGTTTTTTAATGTTTAGTCGACGAAGGGACGAAGGAGGCTTCCAGATTTTTGGCCTCCCATTTAAGATATTATGTGTGTTTTTAGGCCGAGGTCTAATGCGCCCCTGCCCTTGTTCCTGCCCCTGCCCCCGTCCCTGCCTTTGTGTCCCCCCTGTCCCTCGTGCTACTGATGACACAGTGCCTGATATTCCTCTCCGGGGAGACATATTTCACAGTGGACGGGAGAGCAAGGATAGCAGGAGCTAAGGGAGGTATATATATATATATATATATATATATATATATATATATATATATATATATATATATATATATATATATATATATATATATATATATATATATATATGTATATATATATATATATATATATATATATATATATATATATATATATATTTATATATATATATATATATATATATATTTATATATATATATATTTTTATTTATTATCACACCGGCCGATTCCCACCAAGGCAGGGTGGCCCGAAAAAGAAAAACTTTCACCATCATTCACTCCATCACTGTCTTGCCAGAAGGGTGCTTTACACTACAGTTTCTAAACTGCAACATTAACACCCCTCCTTCAGAGTGCAGGCACTGTACTTCCCATCTCCAGGACTCAAGTCCGGCCTGCCGGTTTCCCTGAATCCCTTCATAAATGTTACTTTGCTCACACTCCAACAGCACGTCAAGTATTAAAAACCATTTGTCTCCATTCACTCCTATCAAACACGCTCACGCATGCCTGCTGGAAGTCCAAGCCCCTCGCACACAAAACCTCCTTTACCCCCTCCCTCCAACCCTTCCTAGGCCGACCCCTACCCCGCCTTCCTTCCACTACAGACTGATACACTCTTGAAGTCATTCTGTTTCGCTCCATTCTCTCTACATGTCCGAACCACCTCAACAACCCTTCCTCAGCCCTCTGGACAACAGTTTTGGTAATCCCGCACCTCCTCCTAACTTCCAAACTACGAATTCTCTGCATTATATTCACACCACACATTGCCCTCAGACATGACATCTCCACTGCCTCCAGCCTTCTCCTCGCTGCAACATTCATCACCCACGCTTCACACCCATATAAGAGCGTTGGTAAAACTATACTCTCATACATTCCCCTCTTTGCCTCCAAGGACAAAGTTCTTTGTCTCCACAGACTCCTAAGTGCACCACTCACTCTTTTTCCCTCATCAATTCTATGATTCACCTCATCTTTCATAGACCCATCCGCTGACACGTCCACTCCCAAATATCTGAATACGTTCACCTCCTCCATACTCTCTCCCTCCAATCTGATATTCAATCTTTCATCACCTAATCTTTTTGTTATCCTCATAACCTTACTCTTTCCTGTATTCACCTTTAATTTTCTTCTTTTGCACACCCTACCAAATTCATCCACCAATCTCTGCAACTTCTCTTCAGAATCTCCCAAGAGCACAGTGTCATCAGCAAAGAGCAGCTGTGACAACTCCCACTTTGTGTGTGATTCTTTATCTTTTAACTCCACGCCTCTTGCCAAGACCCTCGCATTTACTTCTCTTACAACCCCATCTATAAATATATTAAACAACCACGGTGACATCACACATCCTTGTCTAAGGCCTACTTTTACTGGGAAAAAATTTCCCTCTTTCCTACATACTCTAACTTGAGCCTCACTATCCTCGTAAAAACTCTTCACTGCTTTCAGTAACCTACCTCCTACACCATACACTTGCAACATCTGCCACATTGCCCCCCTATCCACCCTGTCATACGCCTTTTCCAAATCCATAAATGCCACAAAGACCTCTTTAGCCTTATCTAAATACTGTTCACTTATATGTTTCACTGTAAACACCTGGTCCACACACCCCCTACCTTTCCTAAAGCCTCCTTGTTCATCTGCTATCCTATTCTCCGTCTTACTCTTAATTCTTTCAATTATAACTCTACCATACACTTTACCAGGTACACTCAACAGACTTATCCCCCTATAATTTTTGCACTCTCTTTTATCCCCTTTGCCTTTATACAAAGGAACTATGCATGCTCTCTGCCAATCCCTAGGTACCTTACCCTCTTCCATACATTTATTAAACAATTGCACCAACCACTCCAAAACTATATCCCCACCTGCTTTTAACATTTCTATCTTTATCCCATCAATCCCGGCTGCCTTACCCCCTTTCATTTTACCTACTGCCTCACGAACTTCCCCCACACTCACAACTGGCTCTTCCTCACTCCTACAAGATGTTATTCCTCCTTGCCCTATACACGAAATCACAGCTTCCCTATCTTCATCAACATTTAACAATTCCTCAAAATATTCCTTCCATCTTCCCAATACCTCTAACTCTCCATTTAATAACTCTCCTCTCCTATTTTTAACTGACAAATCCATTTGTTCTCTAGGCTTTCTTAACTTGTTAATCTCACTCCAAAACTTTTTCTTATTTTCAACAAAATTTGTTGATAACATCTCACCCACTCTCTCATTTGCTCTCTTTTTACATTGCTTCACCACTCTCTTAACCTCTCTCTTTTTCTCCATATACTCTTCCCTCCTTGCATCACTTCTACTTTGTAAAAACTTCTCATATGCTAACTTTTTCTCCCTTACTACTCTCTTTACATCATCATTCCACCAATCGCTCCTCTTCCCTCCTGCACCCACTTTCCTGTAACCACAAACTTCTGCTGAACACTCTAACACTACATTTTTAAACCTACCCCATACCTCTTCGACCCCATTGCCTATGCTCTCATTAGCCCATCTATCCTCCAATAGCTGTTTATATCTTACCCTAACTGCCTCCTCTTTTAGTTTATAAACCTTCACCTCTCTCTTCCCTGATGCTTCTATTCTCCTTGTATCCCATCTACCTTTTACTCTCAGTGTAGCTACAACTAGAAAGTGATCTGATATATCTGTGGCCCCTCTATAAACATGTACATTCTGAAGTCTACTCAACAGTCTTTTATCTACCAATACATAATCCAACAAACTACTGTCATTTCGCCCTACATCATATCGTGTATACTTATTTATCCTCTTTTTCTTAAAATATGTATTACCTATAACTAAACCCCTTTCTATACAAAGTTCAATCAAAGGGCTCCCATTATCATTTACACCTGGCACCCCAAACTTACCTACCACACCCTCTCTAAAAGTTTCTCCTACTTTAGCATTCAAGTCCCCTACCACAATTACTCTCTCACTTGGTTCAAAGGCTCCTATACATTCACTTAACATCTCCCAAAATCTCTCTCTCTCCTCTGCATTCCTCTCTTCTCCAGGTGCATACACGCTTATTATGACCCACTTCTCGCATCCAACCTTTACTTTAATCCACATAATTCTTGAATTTACACATTCATATTCTCTTTTCTCCTTCCATAACTGATCATTTAACATTACTGCTACCCCTTCCTTTGCTCTAACTCTCTCAGATACTCCAGATTTAATCCCATTTATTTCCCCCCACTGAAACTCTCCTACCCCCTTCAGCTTTGTTTCGCTTAGGGCCAGGACATCCAACTTCTTTTCATTCATAACATCAGCAATCATCTGTTTCTTGTCATCCGCACTACATCCACGCACATTTAAGCAACCCAGTTTTATAAAGTTTTTCTTCTTCTCTTTTTTAGTAATTGTATACAGGAGAAGGGGTTACTAGCCCATTGCTCCCGGCATTTTAGTCGCCTCATACGACACGCATGGCTTACGGAGGAAAGATTCTTTTCCACTTCCCCATGGACAATAGAAGAAATAAAAAAGAACAAGAGCTATTTAGAAAAAGGAGAAAAACCTAGATGTATGTATATATATATATGCATGTGCGTGTCTGTGAAGTGTGACCAAAGTGTTAGTAGGAGTAGCAAGATATCCCTGTTATCTTAGCGTGTTTATGAGACAGAAAAAGAAACCAGCAATCCTACCATCATGCAAAACAATTACAGGTTTTTGTTTCACAGTCATCTGGCAGGACGGTAGTACTTCCCTGGGTGGTTGCTGTCTACCAACCTACTACCTATATATATATATATATATATATATATATATATATATATATATATATATATATATATATATATATATATATATATATATATACATATGTCGTGCCGAATAGGCAGAACTTGTGATCTTGGCTTAAATAGCAACGCTCATCTTGCCATATAGGACAAGTGAAAATTTGTGTATGCAATAATTTCGCCAAAATCATTCTGAACCTAACGAAAAAAATATATTTCACTGTGTTTGTTTAATATTGAATTATTGTAAACAAATCTAAAATATATTTAGTTGAGTTAGGCTGAAATAAATTGCGGTTGTTATAATAAGGTTAGCTAAGTTTTCTAAGTTCTTTTTGGTGCAAAATTAGAAATTTTTACACCAACATTAATGAAAAAAAATATATCTTTAAACGTATAAGAGAAAATTTTCGAAAGGACTTAATTTTAAATGAGTTCTTGCTAATTGACCAGTTTTACATATTCGGCACGACATATATATATATATATATATATATATATATATATATATATATATATATATATATATATATATATATATATATATATATATATATATATATATATATATATATATATATATATATATATATATATATATATATATATATATATATATATATATATATATATATATATATATATATATATATATATATATATATATATATATATATATATATATATATATATATATATATATATATATATAAACAATAATTAGCAAGAACTCATTTAAAAATTAATTCCAATCCTTTCTGAAATTTTCTCTTATACGTTTAAAGATATATATTTTTCATTATTGTTAATGCAAAAACTTATAATTTTCACCAAAAGAATCTTAGAAAACTTACCTAACCTTATTATAACAAGAGCAATTTATTTTAGCCTAACCCAACTAAATATATTTTAGATTTGTTTACAGTAATTTAATACTAAACAAACACAATGAAATACATTTTTTTCGCTAGGTTCAGAATGATTTTGGCGAAATTATTGCATACATAAATTTTAGCTTGTCCTATATGGCAAGATGAGCGTTGCTATTTAAGCCAAGATCGCAAGTTCTGCCTATTCGGCACGACACACACACACACACACTCTTATATATATACATATATATATATATATATAATATATATATATATATATTTATATATATATGACAACACTGCGACTAGCCGAGGATTCGATCCCATGTCGCTTTTGGTCCGCCTCCTGGTGAGCGAAAAATCACATGACGCTCTAACCCACGGGACCACGCAATCCTACAAGAATTAAGGACCCAACAGAGTTAGGTGTTTTACCTTGATCCGAGGACATATTGTGGTGTGGGTGCCTCTGAGCTAATTTCATTCTACTCCCAGTTTGGTGTACTAGCCTCCACGAGCCGTATATATAATATTGTGACCACGAACGAGTGGTATTTAGCAATAACAACACTGCGACGAGCCGAGGATTCGAAACCATGTCGTTTTTGGCTCACCTCCTGGTTAACGAAAATCACATGACGCTGTAACCCACGGGACCATTCGTTCGTGGTCACAATAATATATATACTGTTCGTGGAGGCTAGTACACCAAACTGGGAGTAGAATGAAATTAGCTCAGAGGCACCCACACCACCGTATGTCCTCGGATCAAGGTAAAACACCTAGCTCTGCTGGGTGCTTGATTCTTGTAGGATTGCGTGGTCACTACTTCCAGCCTTCTCCTTGTTGCAACATTCACCACCCATGCCTCACACCCATACAAGAGCACTGGTGTAACTATACTCTCATACATTCCCTTCTCTGCTTTCATGGATAAGTTCTTTGTCTCCAAGACTCTTCAGTACACCACTCACCTTTTTCACCTCGTCAGTTCTATGATTCACCTCATCTTTCATAGACCCATTTGCTGACACGTCCACTCTCAAATCTCTGAATACATTCACCTTCTCCATAGTCTCTCCCTCCAATCTGATATCCAGTCTTCCGTTACCTAATTTTTTGGTTATCCTCATCACCTTACTCTTTCCTATATTCACTTTTAATTTCCTTATTTTACATACCCTACCAAACTCATCAACCAGCTTCTGCAACTTCTCTTCAGAATCTCCCAAAAGTACAGTGTCATCAGCAAAGAGCAACTGTGACAACTCCCACTTTGCGTTAGATTCTTTATCTTTTAACTCCAAACCTCTTGCCAACACCCGAGCATTCACTTCTATTACAACTCCATCTATAAATATATTAAACAACCACTGTGACATCACATATCCCTGTCTAAGGCCTACTTTTACTGGGAAATAATCTCCCTCTCGCCTACATACTCTAACGTGAGCCTCATTATCCTCGTAAACACTCTTCACTGCTTTCAATAACCTACATATATATATATATTATTTTGCATACAATAGTACACTGTACATGCAATGGTGTACCACTGAGGGAGTTCTCAGTGTTCACTGCCAGCTACGAACTACCTCCCTCCCTCGGATCAAGCAAGGATTGCACCCCAAGACAATTTCTAGCACCCCCGCTGGTTGAGGGGGGAACGAGATCAGGTTCTCTAAGGACCGTAGAAATGGGATTCAATGCTGACCATTAATCTAGACATGGTTTTGTTTCCTCGGGAAGGTTGATTAATGGACGGGTGAGCAGCAGCGAAGGAGAAGACATTGTTTGTGTGATGGCAAGTGATGGTGAGAGACAACGAAGATTTTAGCTTAAAATGTCCTCGTTCCAAAATGGAGGTCCTACACTTACAACAGAGGTGAAGCACTCACAACTGAGGTGGAACGTTCATAACAGAGGTCGTGCACTCACAACATAGGTGAAACACTCACAACAGAGGTCGTACATTCACAACAGAGGTCGTACACTCACAACAGAGGTCGTACACTCACAACAGAGGTCAAACACTCACAACAGAGCCCAATTCTCAGCATCTCTTCCTTTACCCATGCATGAACCTACTCCTTGGAGCCTCATTCTTCTACTCATGCATGGACAAACCCAACTGACTTCCTAACACCTATTATTTTTCATTTTCAGTTCCTCTTCACTCTCTCACTCTCCTCAGCACACTTTTTTCCTTTTCCAGGCAGGTATTCTCTCTCTCTCTCTCTCTCTCTCTCTCTCTCTCTCTCTCTCTCTCTCTCTCTCTCTCTCTCTCTCTCTCTCTCTCTTTCTCTTCTGCAGGTTTTCTTCCTGTCTTACTACTCGCACCAATTTGTGAGGGGCAAGTGACAAGTTCCTTCCTGATCTGTCATTATCAGGATGCAGGGTCCTGCCTCCAGCACTGCCACCTTCACCTGGCACCCCCACCATCCTCCAGTACTACCTCCATCACCTGGTACCCCCACCATCCTCCAGCACTACCTCCATCACCTGGTACCCCCACCATCCTCCAGCACTACCTCCATCACCTGGTACCCCCACCATCCTCCAGCAATATATATATATATATATATATATATATATATATATATATATATATATATATATATATATCTGGAGAGTTGATGTACTAGCATTCGTGAGAATACTACTACTACTACTACTACTACTACTACTACTACTACTACTACTACTACTAATAATAATAATAATAATAATAATAATAATACAAATAAATGGACATACTACAATTGTATATATAAGGCCAAGTTATAGAATAACACAGGGATGTGAAGGATGAGGGGGAGTATAACAATACAGAATAGAGGGGATGGGAAGGGCAGGGAATGGGACGATAGGGTATTGAAATAAATAGACCCGAGGGGTGAGGATAGTTTCCCCTCGCCCTCATTACAGGTGTGTGTCAGCCCTGGAATATTGTTTATATCTGTTTTGTTTCAGCGGCTGACGGTGCCTCTAACAGGTATTATATACACTGGAGAATTGTGTATGTGTGTGTATGTGGGGGTTGGGTAACATTGTGGATACTAGAGGGTAACATTATGGTCACCTTGTGTTAACACTGTGGTAACCAGTTGGCAACACCGTGGTTACCAGCCGGCAACACCGTGGTCACCAGCTGGCAACACCGTGGTTACCAGCCGGCAACACCGTGGTCACCAGTTGGTAACACTGTTGTCACCAGCTGGCAACACCATGGTCATCAGCTGGCAACACCAGGGGTCACCAGCTGATACACAGATGGGAGTGTCTGAGGTTCCTCCCTGACGTCTCCTCCTCTCCACACATTCCTCTCATATTTCTCCTTTATGAACACTCCCCAGTCTCCTTCAGGCACATGAAAATCTAGCTGGACGCTGTACAATGAATTATTATTCCCGGGCGAAACTTTTTATATATCATAAATAGAGACGAAACGTATCATTAGATCTTTAAAGTAACTCTTAAGAATTACATTCTTCTCAATGTTCCTCCCCCCCCCAAAAAAAAAATATACATAATCTTCAAAAGTCTTCTCAAACGAAAGTAGAAGAGAATATTTTTGTTAGCAAAGTCACTGGGTCAAAAGAATGATAATCTGTGTTAAGTATCAAGAAACAGTCTCGTAGTATACATATATTTTAGGCTAAAAACTAAGACTGAGTCTTAGTCCACAAGGATGTCTACCTACCTGGAGGGTATTCCGGGGATCAACGCCCCCGTGGCCTGGTCCATGACCAGGGCCGTCAGTATTTATGATTTTTTACTCCTTTAACACATTCGTAGTTTGTACTCTATTTTAAATCAAGATTTTATCAAGCCGATAGCGTCTTAACACAATGTCACGTCTCTTCATAAGCCGATATTCACCTTATGTTTCTTAATTTGTTGTGTTTATATTGTATTCAAAGAGAAGCGCCAAATCTCTAAGTAGTAAGTAGAGGGTGAGCAGATTAATTAATGCCAGGTTGAGGTCACAGTTGGTGTTAGACGTGACCTGGAGGTGACGTGTGACCTCTCTACCAGTGGTAAATAATCTCCACTGTTAACTACTGGTCTGGCATTGATGATGATGTAGGCGTTAAATCAGGTTTTAGACAGACTGATTTGGACGAAGTCTCGTCCTTCAATTAGGGCGACATATCTAGAGTTCACAGACTTCGTTTCCTGGACAGTGTGTACCACACACTAGTGACCATAATTCAGAATCATGAAAAAAAAAATAGCTTCAAGGAGTACACATACTGTCAGAAACTCACGAGAAAGAGAAGAACGGGTACTTCCACAAATATACATAGAGACAGACACATAAATAATGAAAATTTAAACTGGGACGTTGTTTTAAATACTAAATATGGACACCAAAGGTATAGCTAATCTCCTGTAGTTACAGTACAGAAATACACAAATATATACACTGGTACACATGCATGCAATATATCCTAAAAATATAACATCCAATCCCAAATGTATGAGTATCACATTGGAAGTTTAGCTCGGATGTAGAGCCGGGCTGTAAACATGCACCATGCCTAGCCAAAGAGACTAGCTTTCGTGATTTACCTTAAAATAGGTGTGTTAGGATCACAGACGTTCTTGGTAAACACCCTGTGGCTATTTACACGGTGCTCATGCCTCTCCAAAGTCTTTAGATGCATGACCGAGTCTCTTAGCTAGTTCGTGCATGACCTCTTTAAATATAAGCGTGTCGACATTCTGTCCCAACATGTAGAAAAGAAACCAGTCGCCCATCTTGCTCTTCCTCACGATGGTGTTTATAACTTCTTTGTTGATGAGACGGAAGCGCAGACACAGTAGGTAGGCTCTCATCCGCGGGCTGAGGATGATCATGAGGCGGTAGAGCAACACGAAGAACGTCAGAAACACCAGCAGGAGAAACCAGAACCACAGAAAGATGTAGATTTTCTCATTGACGATGTTGATAGGAAGGATGCAAAGGGAGTCGTATCTCTCGAGCTCTCCAGAGGTACCGAACTTGCTGAACGAACACTTTGTCATGCGTGGGAACACGAAGATCATGGGGTCGATCCGAACCTCCTGGTCGTCTTCCATGAACTTAATGACGTCTAACCCGAAGGTGAGAAAGGTGTTGCCCAGGAAGCGATCGATGAGGAACATCTGCCCTGCAACACATGGAATACAAGAATTAGCCACAGATAAATGTAAAGTAAATAAGTAATATCTATTTAGAGCTGAATCAAGATACAAGACAGGCAACCATGGCGATATAAACAAAATAGGCTATACAATTTAGCTGAATCGCTCTGGAGAATGATTAATAAGGTGACACGGGATATATTCACAGAAAGGCGCATATCTCTTAGTGTATATTCATTGATAGTTTTATATAGTGTATATACATTGTATATACATTGCTAGTTTACTCCAGGAATTAAAGTAATCTTAAGTTGTGGTGAACACGAGGCATGCAACTTTGATGACCCTTCGTGTAATTGAAAAGCTTCAATCCCACGTAATCAACTAACAATGATAGAAAAGACGTAAAATAAAAGTATTGTGAATTGACAAAGACACAGTTGGTTGATATGGTTTTAAACCTATCTACTGTACGAGGCTCATTATGGCTGCATTTCACCGGTACACCATCAATTAAATCCTCCCCCATATATATATATATATATATATATATATATATATATATATATATATATATATATATATATATAGATATATATATATATATATATACTGATAAGATATAAATAATCTCCATCATTTTGAGGTGATCTCTGCTACTGTGGAGGAAAAAATATGACAGGTGCCCAACTCAAAACCTGAAAAAATTGTCTTCTGATATTAAATGAAAAATAAATGACAGGTAAAGGCCTAAATATTAACTCATATTTTTGTGTATTTAATGGAGTAACAATATCAGTAAAAAATAACTTGTGTAAACACAGATATGTGTCACTATGTGTCAGTAAACAAGTGCAATACAATCCCATCTGACCTGGAAAACGAGAGAAAGATTTAGAAAACGAGAAAAAGATTTAGAAAACGAGAGAAAGATTTAGAAAACGAGAAAAAGATTTAGAAAACGAGAGAAAGATTTAGAAAACGAGAGAAAGATTTAGAAAACGAGAGAAAGATTTAGAAAACGAGAGAAAGATTTAGAAAACGAGAGAAAGATTTAGAAAACGAGAAAAAGATTTAGAAAACGAGAGAAAGATTTAGAAAACGAAAGAAAGATTTAGAAAACGAGAGAAAGGCTTGGAAAACGAAATGAAAGTTTGGAAAACGAGAGAAAGACTTAGCAAATGACAGAAAAAAATGGAAAATGTGAGAGAGAGATTTGGCAAACGAAAGGAAGGCTTGGAAAATAAGAGAAGAGGTAGAGAAGTTTTGAGGAGTTAGGAAGTAGGGATGGTACTGTAATGAGGAGGAGAAGGTATAGTGAGGAGAGGAAGGGGAGAGAGAGAGAGAGAGGGAAGTAGAGGAAAAAGCTTGAAAAAAAGGGGGGAGACGGAAAGAGAGAAAGATAAAGAGAGAGAGAAGGGACGGGGAGGGGGAAGGGTTTTGGGAAAATAGTTGTTGCAAATTCTATACAGTAATAAAAACTGGTATTTCAGCCGAGATAATTGTTGGACGGACAAACCTTCAACAACAACAACAACAACAACAACAATATATATATATATATATATATATATATATATATATATATATATATATATATATATATATATATATATAAATATATATATATATATATATATATATATATATATAAATATATATATATATATATATATATATATATATATATATATATATATATATATATATATATATATATATATATACATATATAAATATATATATATATATATAAATATATATATATATATATAGATATATAGATATATATATATATATATATATATATATAGATATATAGATATATATATATATATATATATATATATATATATATATATGTGTATATATATATATATATATATAGGGGCCCACCTCTGGTGTAAATTGTGGGACCCAAAGCCTCGGAGAAGTGGATAAAAAGGCTTCAAGGAAGAATATTTGTATTTCTTCCTGAAGCCATATATATATATATATATATATATATATATATATATATATATATATATATATATATATATATATATATATATATATATATATATATTATTTATCTTCAACAATTTATCTTGGGTATATTATAATATTCTAATATAATACTCACGTATATTCAACCTAAGATAATTATCTTAGGTTGAATATTCATGAGTGTGTTTATACCATCTGTATAATCTGAAGACTACACAGATGTTACGTTTGCAAAACCTAAACCAAAACTTGTTCAGTTTTTTGGTTTATTCGTGGAGATAATGCAATCATAGATACCGTATATTTTGGTCTCACACTTTGGTTTGATGAAGAGGGTCTCAGTGTGAGGCTAAAATGTAAGATACTCATAGATGTGTTTACATGATTAATAAAGGCAGATTGTCTGGCTTATTTCCATTTGGGTCCTTAAATTTTCTCCCCCAAGATGCAACTCTTACTCTAGTTAGCTAACACCCAGGTGCCTACTTATTACTAGGTAACTAGGGGCAGCTTGTGCAAGGAAACTTGCCCGACGCTTCCACTCGTTGTGGGATCGAACGTCAGTACTTCAGTATGTTAGAAGAAGGGGCTACCACTTGAACCAGGAGCACACATGTATTGTGTTGACAGCCTCACACCAGCCTCACTCATCTCCGGGGTTAAGAGGAGAGCAGCAAGGACTACATTACCATAACAAAACCATTTATTTCCAGCCTTCACAAACGAGGAGTCGTAGCTGTTTACACCGTGGGAACAACAGTTGCTCTCTCTCTCTCTCTCTCTCTCTCTCTCTCACACACACACACACACACAGTATTGTGCAACTACTCAGATCTCATTCCCTCTCTTCCTCCTCTAACTCTGCTCTCACTCTCCTACTTTCCTCTGTATTCCCCTCCATGCCTCCTTTTCCTCCTCTTCTCCCATCTCTTCCTCTCTCTCTTTCCCCCATCTTCCTCCCCTCTTTGTCCTCTTGACAGTATCGTCTTCCTAATTAGTCTCCTTGCAAGACTATTCCAATGTGAGAACAATGTCTCTTGCATTCGGACATAGATCACAACCCAACCAGCGTCTGCCACTGACACAATGCTCACTCATGTGACATTCCCCTCACACCCTAGCATACCTAACCTAACCTAGCCTAGCAGGTTAGGTTAGGTTAGGCCTGAGGGACTGATTACCTCTGCTTACACTGTCTCCTGTATATAGTTCTACAGTCTTCACATTATGTCCTTGTACTGATAAAGCCACTGGGTGGCAAAACGTCTACATGAACACCCGGATGTTGCAGATGTGTCTAATTCATAACCCGGGAGTGTCCAACACCTAAGAATATAAGAACATAAACACAAAACGTGAGAACATGAGAACTGAAGAACACTACAAAAGCTTTCTAATCAACAACAGAACAAATACACGAAAAGTACAAGTATTCATATGGACAATGTTTCGTTCAGTCGTGTGTAAATGGTTATCCCAGTGAAGGTTAGGCCAGATAAGGTTTGTCAGGAAACAGGACAAGTGTTTGCTGAAGCTGGTCTGAGTCATATGATGACCCTCAGCTGGAGCTTTTGGTCATTTGATCGAGACCTTGTGAAGGCTTGCTCTGTTGTATGTGGCAGCTTTATAATACCTGGCGGCATCACCTCGCCTCTCCAACCTCACCGGACGATGCTAGGCAGGTTCAACTCACACTCAAACAGTGCCACTCATGTTCCTACCCACCCAGCCCCACTCATTACATTAATGGTATACAATATCGACAAGTTTACAAATAAAACACCTTTGCAACACCTGGGTATCTTGATTCCGAAGACGTTCCGCCCACCACTGATAATTCCGTTACAACTGTAGTGACAACCCCATTAGCGTGCATCATAGTGAAGTGAAATTCATGAAAGAGCACTTAATCTGGATCCGAGGAAGGGGAGATTAGCTCTGTTTCCTGAAAGCAAGAACTCTTCACCAGCCTCAAGGCACCTTATTTAATAACACGACATACGACACACACACACACACACACACACACACACACACACACACACACACACACACAAATATATATATATATATATATATATATATATATATATGAGAGAGAGAGAGAGAGAGAGAGAGAGAGAGAGAGAGAGAGAATCTTAAATAATAAAAAACTATAAAGAATGTATTGAAAGAAATGGTTAGGTTCAAAGATAGTTTTAAAGACTGAACGTCACTATCACTCCAGATCAATTAACGCCTAGGTGCTAATCAGATCAATCAACACCTAGGTGTCAGTCAGATCAATCAGCACCTACCTGTCAGTCAGATCAATTAACACCTAGGTGCTAATCAGATCAATCAACACCTAGGTGTCAGTCAGATCAGTCAACACCTAGGTGTCAGTCAGATCAATCAACACCTAGGCGTTAGATCAATTAATACCTAGGTGCTAATCAGATCAATCAACACCTAGGTGCTAATCAGATCAATTAACACCTAGGTGTCAGTCAGATCAATCAACACCTAGGTGCTAATCAGATCAATCAACACCTAGGTGTCAATCAGATCAATCAACACCTAGGTGCTAATCAGATCAATCAACACCTAGGTGTTAGTCAGATCAATTAATACCTAGGTGCTAATCAGATCAATCAACACCTAGGTGTCAGTCAGATCAATCAACACCTAGGTGTCAATCAGATCAATCAACACCTAGGTGTCAGATCAATCAACACCTAGGTGTCAGTCAGATCAATCAACACCTAGGTGTAAATCAGATCAATCAATACTTAGGTGCCAGTCAGATCAATCAGCACCTACCTGTCAGTCAGATCAATTAACACCTAGGTGCTAATCAGATCAATCAACACCTAGGTGTCAGTCAGATCAATCAACACCTAGGTGTCAGTCAGATCAATTAATACCTAGGTGCTAATCAGATCAATCAACACCTAGGTGTCAGTCAGATCAATCAACGCCTAGGTGCTAATCAGATCAATCAACACCTAGGTGTCAATCAGATCAATCAACACCTAGGTGTCAGTCAGATCAATCAACACCTAGGTGTCAGTCAGATCAATCAACACCTAGGTGTCAATCAGATCAATCAACACCTAGGTGTCAGTCAGATCAATCAACACCTAGGTGTCAATCCAGATCAATCAACACATAGGTGCCATCAATTAACATCTAGGAGAAATCCAGTTCAGGTAATGCCTAGGTGCAACATCACACCTTGTCCGCTGGACAAAGCCCTTCTGCTGCACCCGTGGCCACCAGGCGGGTCTTACCTCCTGCAGGTTAATTAACGACGACTCTGCAATTAGAGTGGAGGTGATGATTAAGTCTGGGAACCCCTGGGTCGACAACTAATTTACCCTCTCTTGATCACTGAGCTGTTATCTTGAAGCTCAGGAGAGCAACTGTGGATTAATCTTTCTATTTCTCCGATGTTATGGTGTATAGATATCCGCGGCAGGTGAGATAGCACTAATCAGAGGTGCTCCTTCTCAGTTGCGAACGTGTCAGGCCAGATGGCACTAGCTAGAAGTATTCCTTTTAAGTTGCGAGCCTGTCATTCGAGATAGCGATAGTCAGAAGTGCTTCTTCTAAGTAGCGAGCCTGTTAGGCGAGACAGCGCCAGTTAGAAGTGTTCCTTCTAAGTTGCCCAACATGTATCTATCATTTGAGTGCGCTCACACTACTTATGTCTGTCATCTAACTGTACTACTATAAATAGCAAATGTGTGCCGTCGAAATACACTCAATTTGAGATAGAAAGCCACCTGGACAAGGCGGGATGTTCAGGTTAGTGGGTAAACCACCTGAAAACCACGAATGTGAATGATACTAACGCTTTTCTCTGCTGTCATTTTCACTTAGCAACAACTAAGTACCATAGAGTTAGTGATCTTTTGCGTGTTAGCATCTCAGAAAAAATCTATGATCCGAAAGCTATACTTAGTTATGTTGGAGTATCCTGGATTCAATTACAAAAAAAATATTATTGTACTGGGTTATCCTAAAGTAACCCTAAGGATATCTATCCTCCTGGAAGCCGCGGAAGCCTTCTAGATGCAGACCGTCGTAGGATTCACTTCGCTGCGATAGCTACACGGGATAAGACAAATTGTATTTCCATCTCATCTTGAAACTCTACACCCGGAATGTCAAGCAGGATGCTCGCCTCTCAATAGGGTTAAGAGACAATGCAGAGAGAACCTTTACTAACAGACAAAAGACTTCGTTCTAAACAGAGCTTGGTAAAGACTTGATAAAGCTCTGTTGAGAGCAAAATTCCTGTGTAAACAAAGATTTATTCTGCACTTCGTCGTCTTCTGTCATGTAACACCTCCGGTAAGCGCCACCAAGATAGCGTTTATAGAAATTATTTTGAAACTAAAAACTGAAAAAAAATGGATAAGCTTATCAAATCACGGAACGAGTGGGATTTAAACCCACGGCCAGTGAGTCATAAAATTTACAGGCCAGTGTTATTACGATTTCATGTCACGTATTAGGTAAATGCTATCGGGAAACGTTCACGGTTTCAGGAGCAGCGAGAGAAGGCTCCTGGAGAGCGAAACGTTGCCACAATAAAATGTCACATTAGTTGCAACTGTGTCCTTTTACCTAATAGATCTCAGAGAAGGTTGTAGAGTGACATCATGAGGTGTTCACACTGAAGGGCAATGACACGAAGAGAAGTGGAAATGACGACGAGCGTGTGAGGGTAGTATTGTTGACGGCAGGACAAGTCGTACCTCACACACACGCACACACACACACACACACACTCGGGGACCAACAGTTATAGACATACGAAAGAAACGCGACGAAGGCAGAAAACGTGGATTGAAAGAAGAAAACGAAGACTGACGGCAAAATCAAAACAAAACAGGAGATCATAATCTTTCTTCTCTATCTCTCTAAAACCTTCTATGCTCTTCCCCACCTTTCGTTAATTCCATTTCCTCCATATCTCGTATACAGAAAAGACACGTGAAGAAGCAGGTTTTCACAGGGAAAGACGTTTAGCTCTATGTAACGAAACATTGTCCCAATAAAACCTCTTGACAATCATGTGACTTTTGTTTACTATTGTTGGCAGTACGGCATCCAGCCACTGACATGCAGTGAGAACCTCACAGCAACCTGCTAAGGTCTGAGTTCCTGAGCTGAGTGTCGATGATCTGATCAGTTCACTGAGTGTCGATGATCTGATGCGTAAGACGAGGTACGGCATAATCAGACAATTTCACGAAATGGGAGATAATGACCCCATTCTCCTGGGATTCGTAGAGCAGTTTTTGCTAGACAGTATGCTGGAGGTCAGCATTTTTAATCGTAAGAAGGAATAGGAGGAGGAAGAGGAGAAGAAGAAGAAGAGAGGGGAAGGAGGAGGCAGACCCAAAACTGTACAGTGGAATTTATTTGTTGATGCTCAGGCTGGTTGTCGTCAGGTTTGTGCGAGAAAGCATTCACAAGCATATAAATAATATTTCAATGTTCTTTATATTCTTAAGCCCCCGTCCCTCACAGTCCATTCATTTCTTTCGTACCTCTCGTAGTTTCTTTCATCACCGCACCTTCAGTATCCTCTCCACCCCAACACCAGCCTCTCCCTACTTCCTTGCCATCACAAAATTTCAGCAGATCTTGTTTGGAGTCAGAATAGCGAAGAGAAACTTCTTTGAAAAGCAAAACTTGAGATGGGGTAAAGTTTGAACACGATTACTTAAGTTGAGAAGATTTTCTTTTGTCTAACAGTTAGTGCCTACCCGAGTTCCTTGTACCCAATGAGGCAATTTTACACGAAGCTTTAATGATTCCTTGTGAGAGACAGATGACCCACAGCACACAAAGAGACACAACCAGGAGGGAGTGTTTGTGTGCATGAGACTCATGCACATCTGTGTTCATTTATTGGGAAGACGTTCAGTGAACTGGTGACGTTTTCAGTTCAGTGCAGAGATTAGTACATACAAGAGACTGTGAAAGACGGGGGAATCAGTCATATAGCCTTGATAGAAGGTGTTCAGTTTCAAGTTTTATTTTTACCATAAAAGTTTCTCTCTAGTACCTATATATATCAGGACTCTTGACTCTTGACTCTCAACCAATACTTTCCTCTCAGTCATTGCATTTTCTCTAATCTGTTTCCCTGTTTTTACTCTATTCCTCTGTGTATTAATAATGCCTCAAGTAAATATCACAGCACAAGAAGGCAGTGAGGGAGCACAGATTTCTATTGGAAGAAAACCTTCGTACGTAATCCTTCCTTTGTCTGATTTGACTCAGTGAGAATATCAAGTATAGCCTGGTGTGTGTGTGTGTGTGTGTGTGTGTGTTTTGGGAGGCTGGTGGGATTACCTACTAAGGAATAAAATGTCTTCGGAGAGCCGTGAGGGATAGGAATGAAGGGATTTGAGAATGGGAGAGAAAGGGAGGAGTATTGAGAAGAGAAAGGGTGCTGAGGAGAGAAAAGAAGGTGATAAGGCAAAATTAGAAAGGGGTGAGGGAAGGGTGGAGGGTGTATCGTGTGTAGTGTGCGGGGAAGGAGTGTAGAGGTGTGAGGGGGAGATGTCTGAGGGAGGAGTGTGGGCGAGGTGTGTGAGGGAAGGGAGAGTATTAATCAGTACAGACAAAGTACTTCCTACCTTCACAAACTCCTCAATTACCACGATATTACCCCCTCTCTCTCCCTCCATCCTCACTCACTCTCCAGTTTTAGTGATTCCATCAATATATATGTTGTCGTCTGTTTCACTTATGGTAGTTGTTGCTGAAACTACCATTGCTGTTGTTGTTGCTGCTGCTAAAACTATTATTGTTGATGCTATTGCTGTTGTTATTGCTGCTACTGCTGCTGTTGTCATTGCCGCTTCTGCTGCTGTTGCCATTGTTGTTACTGCTACCGCTAGTGAGTGACATACACGGGCGTGTTGAGTGCAGTGATGGATTTACCTCTGTGTAATAGCACATAAGGGAGCGCACTCTTCACACAGACGCTACCGTGCTCAAATAATGAATGGCGCATTGCAGATTTTGGCAACCCCCTTCTTCACCCCCCCGGCCTTCCTTTACTCGCTTGCTGCTGTGTGCTACAGCCACGGCACTGTGACACAGATGGGGAGTCTAGCATTTGTCTCCTTATATCGTCAATGAGATACGTAAACTTAACGAGTGTGTGTGTATGTGTGTGTGTGTGTGTGCTCACCTAATTGCTCACCTAATTGTGGTTGCAGTTTTGTGTGTGTGTGCGTGTGTGTGTGTGTGTGTGTGTGTGTGTGTGTGTGTGTGTGTGTGTGTGTGTGTGTGTGTGTGTGTGTGTGTGTGTGTGTGTGTGTGTGTGTTGCTCAAGCAGCGGCAATAAATCGCAGCGCTTCGATTGAAACACAATTTAATTGAAAATCTCAGCGCAGTAATTGCCAGGTCACCCACGCTGTTACACCGAGGAACTTACTGTATATACACATTTTTCCGATCATCGCTTGTAATAATAATAATAATAATAATAATAATAATAATAATAATAATAATAATAATAATAATATTATTATTATTATTATTATTATTATTATTATTACATTTATGTGGTGGCGCTGAAGCTACAAGGGGAATGGAAAGCAAAAAACGTCTTTCTCGTCTTCCTCGACGTTAACGTCGTGGAAGACGCTTGTGACTCTCACCTCTGGCGTTGCTCCCGCTCAGCGGAATGCTTTGAAGTGGAAGGCACATCGTAGCCCTGACGATAGCCCACAATATTATCGTGAATAGGACATTTTCAACAGTTCCAGTATCCAAAACCGATCATGGCTGACGTGTAAGTCAAGACAAGGTGCCCAGCAGGGCCAGATACTGCCCACTGTCAGCGCCCGTAATAACGCCCACTGATTCACTGCGTAATAAAATGAAGTTATTGATAAAAAAAATGCCCGAGGGACTGGGTATCATCTGCAAGAATGCAGCTATTTCGAACAGTTTTTGGAACAGTGTGGAACAGTTGAAGGCCCAGCTTGGAACAGTTGAAGGCCCAGCTCATAACAGTTCAAGGCCCAGTTTGGAAGAGTTCAAGGCCCAGTTTGGATCACTTTGACTCAGTTTGGAACAGTTCAAAACCCAATTTAGAATAGTTTGGAACAATTTGGAACAGTGTGGCCCAGCTTGGAATAGTCTGGTCCAGTCTGGAGCAGTTCAAGCCCAGTCTGGAACATTATGACCCAGTAAGGAACAGTTTGGCCTAGTATGGAACAGTTTGGCCCAGTACGGAACAGTTTGGCCCAGTATAAAACAGTTTGGCCCAGTATGGAATAGTTTGGCCCAGTATGGAACAGTTTGGCCCAGTATGGAACAGTTTGGCCCAGTATGGAACAGTTTGGCCCAGTATGGAACGGTTTGGCCCAGTTTAGAACAGTTTGGAACAGTTCAAGACAAGGCCATCGCTGAGCTCGATGTTCTCGTATTCACACTAGTGTTCGAACTAAGCTTTTAGATGCACCACTACCCCCTCCCCCCACCCTCTCTCTCCTTCAGCGAAGTAACTCCCTTTTCCGCATATTCCTAAAAAAACTAGAAACCTTCAACAAAGAGAGAGATGAGAGAAAGCAGCAGTGAAATAAAGAACACAACAGACACACTACCGAAGAAACGCGTCAATACTGTATGCATTATTCCCCGAGGGTTAACAGATAGCAAGATAACCGAAGTGGAGGATGAAATGACTTGATTGATCGGAGAAGCACGGGAAGGTTGTGACCACAGACGTCTATAGGAAGCGGAGCTTCGGAGATAATCCATCCCATGTTTGAGCTGGATGGATACAACGAGAGCAAGCAAACTGCAAGGGACTCAAGCAGAAATGTGATGGCATCACTTAAGCTGCCATTTATATCGCTCAGAGGGCGGGTCTACAGGGTAATAGGAGAAAAGAACTTCTACTCACAGGAGACTTCAACTATGGGTAAATAGGCAGAATAGGCGTAGCGAAAACTTCACAGCAGCGACAGATTAACAACAATGTCTCATTGAATCGGCGGGAACGCACGCATAACCTATCAATACAGAGCAGATAGGGCAATGGCACCAAGGAGGAGTAGGGTCAGCATCAACAGCAGAAGCAGCAGCAAAGGCAGTAGCAGTAACAGCCACCTGCTGCCCAGCAGCTATTGTTAATCCCAGCAGAAGGTAGAGGAGAGCGGTGGAGGCGCCCCTAGGGACGGTGGTGACCCCACCTGAATGTAAGCGGCCATGAAGCTGGTGGCTGGTGGTGGTCCGTAAGTGTCTTGGTGAAGTGCAGTCGTTTGTTCACCCACACCACCCAACACACACACACACACACACATACACACACCCAGCACGCATACCAACACCCAACACACACAAACAGCCACTATACACAGACACAAACAAAAACATCCAACATATACCGCCATGACAGGCCTGTGGATCTACCAAATAATTGACAAATGTCCGGAACTAAATGCTCGCACATCACCGGACTACAAGCGTCCAAAACAAGAGTACAACACCGGACTACAAGCGTCCAAAAAAGGAGTACAACACCGGACTACAAGCGTCCAAAACAAGAGTACAACACCGGACTACAAGCGTCCAAAACAAGAGTACAACACCGGACTACAAGCGCCCGTAAGAAGAGTACACAACTGGTCTACAAGCGACCAAAACAAGTGCACATCCAGACTATTATCAACTAAAACATGAGTGCACAACCAGACCAAGTGAAGGTGGGAAAGCGGCATCTATCACTTGATTTTTCAGAAGAACTTTTCTCTGTATAATGCTCAGAATAACATTTAAAAATAAAAACTCTTGTCCCCAAGAGGAAAAAAAAAAAAAAAAAAAAAAAAAAAAATTGCATTGTACATAAAGGTGAATTTTGCTTACAATGGAGATTTCGCGACCTGAGATTACCTGGAATATACCTTGAGAGGGTTTCCGGGATCAGCGCCCCCGCGGGGGAGAGGCCTTCACCACTCACTCCTCAGGGAAAAGGTGGTAGATAACGATAGAGGAGTGGATGACGATAGAAGTGTGAATATGACGATAGAAGGGTGACTATGAGTACAGAAGGGTGAATATGACGATAGAGGTGTGAATATGACGATAGAGGTGTGAATATGACGATAGAGGTGTGAATATGATCATAAAGGCTTGAATATGATGATAGAGGTGATGAAGCTGACGAATATAATACAGAAAATAAAACCGAAGACGAAGAAAGTGAGGAAGAGGAAAATGACGGAGAAGAAGATAAAAAAGATACTGAAGAATTGGAGGAAATAAGGAATTAAAAAAAAAAAGGTAGAGAAGGCGATGATACCGATAAAGATGAGACAAAAAAGACGAGAACAATGGAGAGGAGTAGAAAAAAATAAAGATTAGACTGACAAATGAAAACAATTAAAATTAAGAATAACATAAAGGGAATAAAGCAAATGGAAGATAGAGGATATTTCTTCCTTCTTGTATATGTATGCTTTTATTATGCTTTATTCCCCCCTCTCCTTATTATCTCCCACTTCCACAAGAGGGAAAAATGTTGGATATAGGCTGTGATAGGCATAACTAAAAAAAAAAAATCCATCACAAGAGGGAGCAACACATTATTTTTTATTGGGAGAAATTTTTGAGATCAAAAAATATGATGACGTATGTATACTGAGAGGTGTATGTCTCTCAGTGTATGTATACTGAGAGGTGTATGTCTCAGTGTATGTATACTGAGAGGTGAGAGTATACTGAGAGGTGTATGTCTCTCAGTGTATGTATACTGAGAGGTGTATGTCTCTCAGTGTATGTATACTCTCAGTGTATGTATACTGAGAGGTGTATGTATGTATACTGAGAGGTGTATGTTTCTCAGTGTATGTATACTGAGAGGTGAGAGGTGTATGTATGTATACTGAGAGGTGTATGTTTCTCAGTGTATGTATACTGAGAGGTGTATGTCTCTCAGTGTATGTACACTGAGAGGTGTATGTCTCAGTGTATGTATACTGAGAGGTGTATGTTTCTCAGTGTATGTATACTGAGAGGTGTATGTCTCTCAGTGTATGTATACTGAGAGGTGTATGTTTCTCAGTGTATGTATACTGAGAGGTGTATGTTTCTCAGTGTATGTATACTGAGAGGTGTATGTTTCTCAGTGTATGTATACTGAGAGGTGTATGTTTCTCAGTGTATGTATACTGAGAGGTGTATGTTTCTCAGTGTATGTATACTGAGAGGTGTATGTCTCTCAGTGTATGTATACTGAGAGGTGTATGTCTCTCAGTGTATGTATACTGAGAGGTGTATGTCTCTCAGTGTATGTATACTGAGAGGTGTATGTTTCTCAGTGTATGTATACTGAGAGGTGTATGTTTCTCAGTGTATGTATACTGAGAGGTGTATGTTTCTCAGTGTATGTATACTGAGAGGTGTATGTCTCTCAGTGTATGTATACTGAGAGGTGTATGTTTCTCAGTGTATGTATACTGAGAGGTGTATGTCTCTCAGTGTATGTATACTGAGAGGTGTATGTCTCTCAGTGTATGTATACTGAGAGGTGTATGTCTCTCAGTGTATGTATACTGAGAGGTGTATGTTTCTCAGTGTATGTATACTGAGAGGTGTATGTTTCTCAGTGTATGTATACTGAGAGGTGTATGTCTCTCAGTGTATGTATACTGAGAGGTGTATGTTTCTCAGTGTATGTATACTGAGAGGTGTATGTTTCTCAGTGTATGTATACTGAGAGGTGTATGTCTCTCAGTGTATGTATACTGAGAGGTGTATGTTTCTCAGTGTATGTATACTGAGAGGTGTATGTCTCTCAGTGTATGTATACTGAGAGGTGTATGTCTCTCAGTGTATGTATACTGAGAGGTGTATGTTTCTCAGTGTATGTATACTGAGAGGTGTATGTTTCTCAGTGTATGTATACTGAGAGGTGTATGTCTCTCAGTGTATGTATACTGAGAGGTGTATGTTTCTCAGTGTATGTATACTGAGAGGTGTATGTTTCTCAGTGTATGTATACTGAGAGGTGTATGTCTCTCAGTGCATGTATACTGAGAGGTGTATGTCTCTCAGTGTATGTATACTGAGAGGTGTATGTCTCTCAGTGTATGTATACTGAGAGGTGTATGTCTCTCAGTGTATGTATACTGAGAGGTGTATGTCTCTCAGTGTATGTATACTGAGAGGTGTATGTCTCTCAGTGTATGTATACTGAGAGGTGTATGTTTCTCAGTGTATGTATACTGAGAGGTGTATGTTTCTCAGTGTATGTATACTGAAAGGTGTATGTCTCTCAGTGTATGTATACTGAGGGGTGTATGTCTCTCAGTGTATGTATACTGAGAGGTGTATGTTTCTCAGTGTATGTATACTGAGAGGTGTATGTTTCTCAGTGTATGTATACTGAGAGGTGAATGTCTCTCAGTGTATGTATACTGAGAGGTGTATGTTTCTCAGTGTATGTATACTGAGAGGTGTATGTCTCTCAGTGTATGTATACTGAGAGGTGCATGTTTCAGTGTATGTATACTGAGGGGTGTATGTCTCTCAGTGTATGTATACTGAGAGGTGTATGTTTCTCAGTGTATGTATACTGAGATGTGTATGTTTCTCAGTGTATGTATACTGAGAGGTGTATGTTTCAGTGTATGTATACTGAGAGGTGTATGTCTCTCAGTGTATGTATACTGAGAGGTGTATGTTTCTCAGTGTATGTATACTGAGAGGTGTATGTTTCTCAGTGTATGTATACTGAGAGGTGTATGTTTCTCAGTGTATGTATACTGAGAGGTGTATGTCTCTCAGTGTATGTATACTGAGAGGTGTATGTTTCTCAGTGTATGTATACTGAGAGGTGTATGTCTCTCAGTGTATGTATACTGAGAGGTGTATGTTTCTCAGTGTACGTATACTGAGAGGTGTATGTCTCTCAGTGTATGTATACTGAGAGGTGTATGTTTCTCAGTGTATGTATACTGAGAGGTGTATGTCTCTCAGTGTATGTATACTGAGAAGTGTATGTTTCTCAGTGTATGTATACTGAGAGGTGTATGTTTCTCAGTGTATGTATACTGAGAGGTGTATGTTTCTCAGTGTATGTATACTGAGAGGTGTATGTTTCTCAGTGTATGTATACTGAGAGGTGTATGTCTCTCAGTGTATGTATACTGAGAGGTGTATGTTTCTCAGTGTATGTATATTGAGAGGTGTATGTTTCTCAGTGTATGCATACTGAGAGGTGTATGTTTCTCAGTGTATGTATACTGAGAGGTGTATGTCTCAGTGTATGTATACTGAGAGGTGTATGTTTCAGTGTATGTATACTGAGAGGTGTATGTTTTTCAGTGTATGTATACTGAGAGGTGTATGTTTCTCAGTGTATGTATACTGAGAGGTGTATGTTTCTCAGTGTATGTATACTGAGAGGTGTATGTCTCAGTGTATGTATACTGAGAGGTGTATGTCTCAGTGTATGTATACTGAGAGGTGTATGTCTCAGTGTATGTATATTGAGAGGTGTATGTTTCTCAGTGCATGTATACTGAGAGGTGTATGTTTCTCAGTGTATGTATACTGAGAGATGTATGTTTCTCAGCGTATGTATACTGAGAGATGTATGTTTCTCAGTGTATGTACACTGAGAGGTGCATGTTTCAGTGTATGTATACTGAGGGGTGTATGTCTCTCAGTGTATGTATACTGAGAGGTGTATGTTTCTCAGTGTATGTATACTGAGAGGTGTATGTTTCTCAGTGTATGTATACTGAGAGGTGTATGTTTCAGTGTATGTATACTGAGAGGTGTATGTCTCTCAGTGTATGTATACTGAGAGGTGTATGTTTCTCAGTGTATGTATACTGAGAGGTGCATGTTTCTCAGTGTATGTATACTGAGAGGTGTGTGTTTCTCAGTGTATGTACACTGAGAGGTGTAAGTTTCTCAGTGTATGTACATTGAGAGGTGTATGTTTTTCAGTGTATGTATACTGAGAGGTGTATGTTTCTCAGTGTATGTATACTGAGAGGTGTATGTCTCAGTGTATGTATACTGAGAGGTGTATGTCTCAGTGTATGTATACTGAGAGGTGTATATCTCAGTGTATGTATACTGAGAGGTGTATGTTTCTCAGTGTATGTATAATGAGAGGTGTATGTTTCTCAGTGTATGTATACTGAGAGGTGTATGTCTCAGTGTATGTATACTGAGAGGTGTATGTCTCAGTGTATGTATACTGAGAGGTGTATGTCTCAGTGTATGTATATTGAGAGGTGTATGTTTCTCAGTGTATGTATAATGAGAGGTGTATGTTTCTCAGTGTATGTATACTGAGAGGTGTATGTTTCTCAGTGTATGTATACTGAGAGGTGTATGTTTCTCAGTGTATGTATACTGAGAGGTTAATGTTTCTCAGTGTATGTATACTGAGAGGTGTATGTTTCTCAGTGTATGTATACTGAGAGGTGTATGTTTCTCAGTGTATGTATACTGAGAGGTGTATGTTTCTCAATGTATGTACACTGAGAGGTGTATGTTTCTCAGTGTGTATACACTGAGAGGTGTATGTTTCTCAGTGTATATACACTGAGAGGTGTATGTCTCTCAGTGTATGTACACTGAGACATGACTGCAATCATATTCTTGTCTGGTGGTGAAGAGGTTAAGAGTAGCCTTAATGACCCCTCGTGTAGTCGATAGGCTTTAAATCCCCAGCAACCAACCAATCAGAGATGACTGGCAGGGGCCCCGTGTTGAGTAATCAGGCAAACAATTAGTGAGACGAATAAGGGTAACCAATATTGCTACAGGATGGTCCAGTCTTTAAGCTTCAATACGGTCCAGTCTTCAAGCTTCAGTACGGTCCAGTCTTCAAGCTTCAGAATGGTCCAGTCTTCAAGCTTCAATACGATCCAGTCTTCAAGCTTCAGAATGGTCCAGTCTTCAAGCCTCAGGATGGTTCAGCCCTCAAGCTTCAGGACGGTCCCGTCTTTAAGCTTCAGAAGGGTTCAGTCTTCAAGCTTCAGAATGGTCCAGTCTTCAAGCTTCAGAATGGTCCAGTCTTCAAGCTTCAGAATGGTCCAGTCTTCAAGCTTCAGAATGGTTCAGTCTTCAAGCTTCAGAATGGTCCAGTCTTCAAGCTTCAGAATGGTCCAGTCTTCAAGCTTCAGAATGGTCCAGTCTTCAAGCTTCAGAATGGTCCAGTCTTCAAGCTTCAGAATGGTCCAGTCTTCAAGCTTCAGAATGGTCCAGTCTTCAAGCTTCAGAATGGTCCAGTCTTCAAGCTTCAGAATGGTCCAGTCTTCAAGCTTCAGAATGGTCCAGTCTTCAAGCTTCAGAATGGTCCAGTCTTCAAGCTTCAGAATGGTCCAGTCTTCAAGCCTCAGGATGGTCCAGCCCTCAAGCTTCAGGACGGTCCCGTCTTTAAGCTTCAGAAGAGTCCAGTCTTCAAGCTTCAAGACTGTCAAGCCCTCGAGTGAATTTTTCAATCCTTTCAAAGATATTTCTGGTGCTGTTAAGAGGACTAACACTTAAATACGTTTATTTGTCAGTCCTCTTGAAATCGTTCATTCTCATGAGTACAAGTGTATCCAGCACTCGTGTGCTGGATACACTTTTGTGTAGCCCAGCCGGTGCTGGGATACACAAAATCGACCCTTCATTGTTTAAAATATGATTACCTTTTTAGATATAATAACATAAAGGGTTTAATTCCTCTCTGCTTGGGATAATCCCATGTAAGTGAAAGAACGCCTGGGTTAAGACTCTGAATTGCATTCCTCTTCCTTCACTCTCCACTGAGTCTTACTTTTTTGTTTTCCCTCATAATCTAAATTGGCTCTGGTCATCGCTAGAGGAATGTTTATTCTTGCTCCTTTCGTCCATCTAATATTGACTACCCGAGCTTCATCCGAGCAGCTCGCTGCATTTGCCAGAGCTTCATTTGAGGAGTTTCCTGTACAAAGTCAATAAGAGTCACCCCGGCCGGGAATGCGTTCTTGTTTCCGGAATGCGTTCTTGATTCATTCCTCTTTGTTTTGAGCCCTTTTGTTTAGTCATGATGTTAATATCCTTTTTGAGAGAGAGAGAGTGAGAGAGAGAGTTTAAGAAGTTAACAGGTTACCTGTACTATAATCTACAACTCATTAAGACGTTACTTACTTTTCCTTCCTTCTCTGTTTCAAAGAGATGAGCCGTCCAGTTCCCCCCATGAAAAACCAATAACAATAGACTCCAGATCCATTCGGGGAAGGAGGAACCATATCGTATAAACCCAAGTAATTAATACGGGGCAGTTGGTTTAAAAAACACGTGAACGAACACCAGGATATATTATAAAACATCTCAGAAGTGGTCAAGGTCCCAGGAGCATTACGTATAACTTAGGTTGGGATGCCACATCCTGGACAGCCAAAAAATTCCAACATTCATCCACTTTTTTGTACTTCCAGTGGGATCAATTACGTTTTAGAGGTGCTGCTACGTAAGCACGTTTAAATATCCTCTACGCCAGACAGGCGTGCGTGCGTAATGAGTCATAACATAAGAGGATACAAGGGTAATAATAGCATGCTGAGCCGCAATATCCGCACTAGCAATAACGACCATTACGCACAAGCATTCTCTTGTGTGTCACTGGGCGTCACTAGCGGCGTTTTCTGCGTCAAAATGCGCCTTTGACGCTTCAAAATGCTTGCGCAAAGCAAAACCACTTAAAATAATTGTTGACCTATAATTCTCAGGAGAATTATACACTCAGACGACAGATCATTATACGGGTATATAATAACAGAATATTTGACAGAATATAATGACACTATAATGACACACTATAATGATATAATATGAGACTATAATGACACTCTATAATGACACAGACTGTAATGACACACTATAATGACACAGACTATAATGACACAGGCTATAATGACATACTATAATGACACACTATGAAAGAGACACACAATAATGACGCACTACAATGACACACTATGAAAGAGATAATATAATGACAGTAACCACAGTAATGCTGATAATAATGGTAATGATGATTATTATGGCGTCACTGATGATGATGATAGTGACATTAATGATGATATAATGATTGTGGAGTTAGCCACAATGATGATGATGATGATTAGGACTTTTTTTTTGAAGGCCGGCTAAAGCCACGACCATAATGATGAAAGTAAAAGATAATAATGATGGTAATCACGATAATTAGACCGTTTCATCAGTTGGCCTGGGGCTCCTGGACCCTCCCTCCCCTTACGGACACATGGGTACAAAAAATTGATACCAATTTGGGTGACTAATGAGAAATATTTGACCATGACGAGAAAGTGGAAAAAAAAAACAGGATGAAAGTCTCAGCTGGTGACAGTCACGACGTGTGTGTGTGTGTGTGTGTGTGTGTGTGTGTGTGTGTGTGTGTGTGTGTGTGTGTGTGTGAACCGTGATCCTGACAACATGGAGGAGGTCCAGAGCTGTAATCCTGAGTTACCAGACTTTTAATAGGCAGTGTGACCCAAAGAAGAAAATACATTCGCCATCATTCATTCAGTCGCTGTCTTGCCAGAAGTATGTTGACATCATAGTTGAGATGACCCTCTGACTGCAACATCCCCACAACTCCTTGAGAGTTCTGACAATTTCCTTCCCACTTCAAGGACTCTAATACGGCAAACTGGTTTCTCGGAATCCCGGCATAAAAGGTACATTGCTCACTGCAACAGCACGTTAATTCAACACCGCTTGTCTACATTCATTCCTATCCAACATGCTCACACAAGCTTGCTAGATGCTCAAGCCCTTAAAACCCAAAGCCTTTTTTACCCCCCTTCCTCTCTATATCCTCGGTCACTCTACATCCCTTTTAATGTCTAAACTGAATTCTCTTCATGATATTCACAACACACACTGCTCTCAAACATAATATTTTACAGCCTCTAGCCTCCTCCTCACTGCAACACTCAAAACTCAGAGTTCACACCCATATAAAAGTGTTGGTACCAACATTCTCTGGTTCTTTCTGTTTTTTAACCTCAATAAAACTCTTTCATGCCAGAGATGCCAACACACCACCTACGTTTTCTCTCGTCTATTCTTGGTTCATTTCATTTTTCATAGACACATCTGCTGACTTGTCCACTTCCAGGTATCTAAATATCTGCTTCCTCCAATCTCACTCTCTCCTATCTGCTATTCAGTCTATCACTGCCTAGGTGTTTTTTTTTTATTATTCTCGCCTCCTTGCTCCTTTCTCTGTTCTCTTTCTATTTCCTTCTTTTACATAAGCTTCCAAATTCGTCCACCAACCTTTGGCACGTTTCTGTTAGAATCTTCCCCAAAAGAACTGTGTCATCGGCAAAGAGCAACTGTGACAACTGCCACTTTATACCAGATCCAACATCTTTAAGTTCCACAACTCTCGCCAACACCCCAAACCTTCACTTCATTCACAACCAATATATAAATATGTTGAACAACCATTGTGACATCACGTATCCCAGTCTCTATCCAATTTTCACTGGGGAATATGTTAAAATTTTGTTATTAAATGTGTGCTTAAAAATATCAACATTAACACTCTGCCTCACACACACACACACACACACACACACACACACACACACACACACACACACACACACACACACACACACACACACACACACACACACACACACACACACACACACACACATACATTCCAGTACGCAACAGGTCAAGTAAGGAACATTATCCTCTATGTGAAATTAAGTTAATTTATATTTAACCAGTCTTATTTAACACCCATGGTGCAATAAACATTCCTTTATACACTGAAGACAGTCACTGTAATTTTAAAAATGAGAGTTAAATATAGAAAAAAAAATATCGATATTGGCCGAAAATATGATATCGATCTCGGATTTTTTTTTGGTATCGACCCATCCCTAAAATGAGCTTCCTTATCCGTTATCTTTATCAAGTGTTAACATCACAAATGTTTGGGTATATCTGGTGTTTTTCCCTGGCTCCAGAGTGGCTCTCCAGCCCCGTCTCCCTCACCAGCACTTCACACAAAATATTTTTACCAAAGTTTGGCGTTCGGAGCGATATCATTTTTTACCTGTCTTCACTGCAGTGCATATTTTGTATATTCATCATTCATCTTTTGCTTTTAGTGTACCATATACCGTATATATATATATATATATATATATATATATATATATATATATATATATATATATATATATATATATATATATATATATATATATATATATATATATATGCAAAACAACCACTCTGAAAGAATAGAGAAATTCCAAGCGCTTTCGTGACTACTCACATTATCAAGGAACTATGTGAGTATGTGAGTAGTCACGAAAGCGCTTGGAATTTCTCTATTCTTTCAGAGTGGTTGTTTTGCATATTCTGAAATCACCTGTTTACTGTGATCTTATTGCATATATATATATATATATATATATATATATATATATATATATATATATATATATATATATATATATATATATATATATATATATATATATATATATATATACATGTGTGTGTGCGTGTGTGTGTTTAGTGTCAACAGCCTCTAGTCTTCTCTGAGATGAAAAAGACAAACACTTAAGTTTTAACTGGACCTTTGAAAGCCAACCATGCATGTAAACACAACATTATTGTGTATAGTCCTCCTTTCTTCCTCTCCCACTCCATCTCCCTCTCTCCCACTCCCACTCTCCAGCCTCGCCATGGGCCAGTAGGCTTGCTGCAGTGTTCCTTCATTTCTCTGTTCCCACGTTCGCTCTTCCACCCATCTCTTCCCTCGTACCTTCCGTCCCTCCATCACTCAACACATGCACTAGTGTTAGCGAAAGGAAATGAAACAAAATATGATAAACTAGCTAGGATAAGTCAAAACTATTACCCACAGGATGGATACAAGTTCTGCAATAAACTAGCCGCTGTCATCCACAGGATGGATACAAGTTCTGCAATAAACTAGCCTCTGTCATCCACAGGATGGATACAAGTTCTGCAATAAACTAGCCTCTGTCATCCACAGGATGGATACAAGTTCTGCAATAAACTAGCCGCTGTCATCCACAGGATGGATACAAGTTCTGCAATAAACTAGCCGCTGTCATCCACAGGATGGATACAAGTTCTGCAATAAACTAGCCGCTGTCATCCATGGGATGGATACAAGTTCTGCAATAAACTAGCCGCTTTCATCCACAGGATGGATACAAGTTCTGCAATAAACTAGCCGCTTTCATCCACAGGATGGATACAAGTTCTGCAATAAACTAGCCGCTGTCATCCACAGGATGGATACAAGTTCTGCAATAAACTAGCCGCTGTCATCCATGGGATGGATACAAGTTCTGCAATAAACTAGCCGCTGTCATCCACAGGATGGATACAAGTTCTGCAATAAACTAGCCGCTGTCATCCACAGGATGGATACAAGTTCTGCAATAAACTAGCCGCTGTCATCCACAGGATGGATACAAGTTCTGCAATGAACTAGCCGCTGTCATCCACAGGATGGTTGATAGTGGATGCCCTCACAATAAATTAGCCACTTCAGGGGAAAAATTAAAACAAATCGTCACTGACCTTACTAGAATTTAATACAAGAGAAAACGTTCTCACGTATTGACGGGTATGGTATACACTTATATTAATGACCTTGAAGCTTGTACAAAGATCAAGGTTTTTTTTGTATTACCAGGTCACCGCACGGTGAAGACCTAGGCCAGGACCCGTCCTGGAGAACTTGCTTGTGAACCTACCTACGAACCTGGTTGTGAACCTATCTACGAAGCTGCTTGTGAGCCTATCTACGAACCTGCTTGTGAATCTATTTACGAACCTGCTTGTGAACCTATCTACGAACCTGCTTGTGAACCTATCTACGAATTTGCTTGTGAACCTATCTACGAAGCTGCTTGTGAACCTATCTACGAACCTGCTTGTGAACCTATCTACGAACCTACTTGTGAACCTATCTACGAAGCTGCTTGTGAACCTATCTACGAACCTGCTTGTGAACCTACCTACGAACCTGCTTGTGAACCTACCTACGAACCTGCTTGTGAACCTACCTACGAACCTGCTTGTGAACCTATGTACGAAGCTGCTTGTGAACCTATCTACGAACCTGCTTGTGAACCTACCTACGAACCTGCTTGTGAACCTATCTACGAACCTGCTTGTGAACCTATCTACGAACCTGCTTGTGAACCTATCTACGAACCTGCTTGTGAACCTTCCTATGAACCTGCATGTGAACCTTCCTACGAACCTGCTTGTGAATCTTCCTACGAATCTGCTTGTGAACCTACCTACGAACCTGCTTGTGAACCTTCCTATGAACCTGCATGTGAACCTTCCTACGAACCTGCTTGTGAATCTTCCTACGAACCTGCATGTGAACCTTCCTACGAACCTGCTTGTGAACCTTCACACGAACCTGCTTGTGAACCTTCCTACGAACCTGCTTGCGAACCTTCCTACGAACCTGCTTGTGAACCTTCCTACGAATCTTCTTGTGAACCTATCTACGAACCTGCTTGTGAACCTTCCTACAAACCTGCTTGTGAACCTTCCTACGAACGTGCTTGTGAACCTATCTACGAACCTGCTTGTGAACCTACCTACGAACCTGCTTGTGAACCTTTCTACGAACGTACTTGTTCCTGTATGTCGTTACTACACGAGATCTCCATAAATAAACCGTCATCAGTACTGCAACTTCTCCCACTCCTCACTGTGCTGTCTAACCCCCTACTTGTTTAGCGTTCCCAGTGTTGTTAATAACTGTATCTAGAAGTCTTGCCTGTCTTCAGGTAGAGAGAGCTGGGGTTATGGAATCCAGGGAAGCCTCTTTCTACTCGTGAACCTCCGGAAGCACATCTAATTCTCCGTATTTTGAGTATTTTTCCAATCCATATTTTTAATCGATGTGTCTAGGAGCATCTGTGATGTGTGATTTTTAAGTTATATTAAGAACTTGGGAAAATCTGATGAAATATCAACTGAAGGTCAAAATTACGATTTTAAAGTTAGATTTAAATTGTAGGTGTGGCCTTTTATTTTCAGGATGTGTAAATACAGATGCTTGGCTTCAAAAGAGTGTGTTGGGCTAAATCTCCTGGTCCTAATGGAAGTGTTGAGCTCCAGCTCTCGAACATCTTGGGAGTGTTGAGTTATAGCTCTTGCATCTCTTGAGGGCGCTGAGCTGCAGGTCTTCTGCCTCGTGGAGGTTTTGAGGTATTGTTGAGATAATAATGCTGTCTCTCTCATCCGAGTGAGGCGAGGAGGCAGAGAGGCTCCAGGAAGATGAGGTTGAAATGGTGGAGGAAGAAGGTAAGAAATGGAGGAGGAGGAGGAGGAGGAAAATGGGTAGTGATAGAGGAGAAAGTTGAAAGAGAGGGAGAGGGAGAGGGAGAGATAGAGGAGATGAAGAGATGAAGTGGGATGGGGAATATATGGAGAGAGATGGAGGAGAAAGGGAAGAGGTTTAAGGGAGATGGGGAGGGTGAAGGGGAATGGGTAAGACGTAAGGAATTTGTTTGGGAACGTCAACGATAAAGCAAAAAAAAATCTAAGTTTGTGTACCTTTGTTGGAATTTTACTCTGTTTTTTAACCGTATATTTTATGAGATGCTGATTCGCGGTCCTTGATGGAGGGAGAGGATGGAGGGAGAGGATGGAGGGAGAGGATGGAGAGAGAAGATGGAGGGAGAGGATGGAGGGAGAGGATGGAGGGAGAGGATGGAGGGAGAGGGAGGGGGGAAACAGGGAGGCTGGATCTCTGTTGAAGAAGCGAACGTGATTTACAGGTCGGAAAATGACACAGAGAGAGAAAAAGGAGAATAGGACAATGGTGACAGAGGAGAATGAGATAAAACGGAAGGGAGGTAAAGAAAAAGAATGGGAGAGACGGAGGTGTTACATGCATCAGAGTGCATCTTACTTTCCATAGGGAACATACATACATACATATGTGATGGAAGAATTGCTGGTGTCTTTTCTGTCTCATAAACATGCAAGGTTTCAGGTACGTCTTGCTACTTCTACTTACACTTAGGTCACACTACACATACATGTACAAGCATATATATATATACATACACATCCCTCTGGGTTTTCTTCTATTTTCTTACTAGTTCTTGTTCTTGTTTATTTCCTCTTATCTCCATGGAGAAGTGGAACAGAATTCTTCCTCCGTAAGCCATGCGTGTTGTAAGAGGCGACTAAAATGCCGGGAGAATGGGGCTAGTAACCCCTTCTGCTGTATATATTACTAAAGTTAAAAAGAGAAATTTTCGTTTTTCTTTTTTTCTTTTTGGGCTATCCTGCCTTGGTGGGATACGGCAATTTTGTTGAATATATATATATATATATATATATATATATATATATATATATATATATATATATGTGTGTGTGTGTGTGTGTGTGTGTGTGTGTGTGTGTGTGTGTGTGTGTGTGTGTGTGTGTATATATGCAATAAGATCACAGAATATGCAAAACAACCATCCAATTGATTTTCAAAAAGTTGAGAAAGTAGTATCAAGCAAGTCCATGGTCGACAGGAATATAATTGAATCTTGTTTCATAAAAAGCAGTTTTGACAATAATATGAATATTTCCTTTGGTTTATATAAATTAGATCCATTTATAATTAATAGAATTTGGGAAGAATTTAATAATACACTGGACAAATAATAAATTCTAAAATTCTTAATTCTTGGGTTGAATAGTTTGTTGGTGGGTTGTGTGAAGGGCCTGTCTAGTTGGGCCAGCGGACCTGCTGCAGTGTTCCCTTTCTTATGAGTCGCGCGTCAGGTGTTGCTTTGTTGTGGGATGTGATAGTGAGGTGTGGGCTAGACTCTTTATATGCCTTCCTTTGATGCATTACTTTCATTGTTCCTTTATAATGTGAGTAGTCACGAAAGCGCTTGGAATTTCTCTATTTTTCTCAGTGGTTGTTTTGTATATATATATATATATATATATATATATATATATATATATATATATATATATATATATATATATATATATATATATATATATATATATATATATATATATATATAAATATATATATATACAATCGCAAACGAGCGATAACAGATGCAACCCAACAACAATGGAGAGTTGAATAACAGCTCTAGGCCCTTCGTGTTGCAGCCAACATTTTTTCTAATTATCATTGACACACTACCCCAGAGCTCTAATGACCATCAGAACTCTCATAAGAGAGCTCTAATGACCTCAGAGTTCTCAAGACCGTCAAGAGAGATCTTCAGAGCACCTATAGGATGATTATCATTAAGACTGACAGCATCCTTTGCGAACTCTTGTCGCTGTGCAGCACAACCCGCTCCTAATGACATCCTTCGATCACTCCACTCGCAAAAACAACACACTTTTAAATATTCGTTGCTGTGCCCTGGGAGGAGATAGTGTGGGCGGGGTGTCGTGATGGGTGGAGGACACGCCTCCCCGCCCATGTCCTAAATCCAAGACGCCCCACCCCCCTACCCCGAAATACCCGGCCACCAACCCTTCGAAGATCCTCTCTCCCACTGAAACCTCGTCTAAGTGATGCTCTTATAGTCTCTTGCCTGGCCTCTTGATCTTCACTTTTTTTATGATGAGGCTCTGTTGCGGGTATTTTCTCTTCCGTAATGCTATTGGTATCTTTCTAAATGGCAGCGTTGCAGGTGACGAAAATGGCTGAGGAAGTGTTTCTCTAGCCAGTGGCTTCTTTAGTCCAATACGGAGAATAACAGAAGATGAGAAGCAGCGTGAGATAATGAGTCCTGGAGTCGATGTAGTCAGTCCGTCAGTGTTGATGGTCTGAACACACATCGACTCCAGGCTAAGGGACTAATTACCTCAAACTCCTCCTTTTCTTCCATCGTTCTCTGCATTACACTGAGGAAGCCACTGACTGACGAAACGTTTCCAAAATAAACATACCCAAATGTTGCACAAGCGTCTCATTTACCAATATAATAGCAAATACACAAAAAGCCTAGCAACTAGGCCTCCCCCACGCAGAAAAAAAGTTATTAGGAGTGTAACTAGGTGATATATCTACAGATTGCTCCTTATCTGTTGCAAATAAATTCAAGATATTTAGCGCATGTGTATTATGATATTAGTTTATTATAGCTCATGTTGACATATCTGCCTCTCCTCCAGCCGCCATCACTGGCAGAATGGCAGCAGCCATACCTACCACAATGGCAGACGCCAGCCACCAGTCATGGTGAGACTTTAACTTTATTGAGAAGTGGCAGGTAACATTGCAACTCCAAGAAGTTGGTGACCTTCATCCCAGGAGACGTAGGAGTTAGCTGTTACCCTCCTTGATACTGTAGCTGCGCACCTGTCTCCTCCACCAGGGCTCTGTCCTTTATGCTGCTGACCATTCTTCATCTTTCTGTCTGTCCTTGATGCTGCTGTCTGTTCTTAACGCTGCTGTCTGTCCTTGATGCTGCTGTTTGTTCTTCACGCTGCTGTCTGTCCTTGATGCTGCTGCTGTTTGTTCTTCACGCTGCTGTCTCTCCTTGATGCTGCTGTCTGTTCTTTACGCTGTTGTCTGTCCTTGATGCTGCTGTCTGTTCTTCACGCTGTTGTCTGTCCTTGATGCTGCTGTCTGTTCTTCACGCTGTTGTCTGTCCTTGATGCTGCTGTCTGTTCTTCACGCTGTTGTCTCTCCTTGATGCTGCTGTCTGTTCTTCACGCTGTCGTCTGTACTTGATGCTGCTGTCTGTTCTTCACGCTGTTGTCTGTCCTTGATGCTGCTGTCTGTTCTTCACGCTGTTGTCTGTCCTTGATGCTGCTGTCTGTTCTTCACGCTGTTGTCTGTCCTTGATGCTGCTGTCTGTTCTTCACGCTGTTGTCTGTACTTGATGCTGCTGTCTGTTCTTCACGCTGTTGTCTGTCCTTGATGCTGCTGTCTGTTCTTCACGATGTTGTCTGTCCTTGATGCTGCTGTCTGTTCTTCACGCTGCTGTCTGTCCTTGATGCTGCTGTTTGTTCTTCACGCTGCTGTCTGTCCTTGATGCTGCTGTCTGTTCTTCATGCTGCTGTCTGTCCTTGATGCTGCTGCTGTCTGTTCTTCACGCTGCTGTCTCTCCTTGATGCTGCTGTCTGTTCTTCACGCTGTTGTCTGTCCTTGATGCTGCTGTCTGTTCTTCACGCTGTTGTCTGTACTTGATGCTGCTGTCTGTTCTTCACGCTGTTGTCTGTCCTTGATGCTGCTGTCTGTTCTTCACGCTGTTGTCTGTACTTGATGCTGCTGTCTGTTCTTCACGCTGTTGTCTGTCCTTGATGCTGCTGTCTGTTCTTCACGCTGTTGTCTGTCCTTGATGCTGCTGTCTGTTCTTCACGCTGTTGTCTGTCCTTGATGCTGCTGTCTGTTCTTCACGCTGTTGTCTATCCTTGATGCTGCTGTCTGTTCTTCACGCTGCTGTCTGTCCTTGATGCTGCTGTCTGTTCTTCACGCTGTTGTCTATCCTTGATGCTGCTGTCTGTTCTTCACGCTGTTGTCTGTCCTTGATGCTGCTGTCTGTTCTTCACGCTGTTGTCTGTCCTTGATGCTGCTGTCTGTTCTTCACGCTGCTGTCTGCCCTTGATGCTGCTGTCTGTTCTTCACGCTGTTGTCTATCCTTGATGCTGCTGTCTGTTCTTCAAGCTGTTGTCTGTCCTTGATGCTGCTGTCTGTTCTTCACGCTGTTGTCTATCCTTGATGCTGCTGTCTGTTCTTCAAGCTGTTGTCTGTCCTGTTACCAGGAAAGGATATAATTGGATAATGTAAGTTTTCGCTTTCCTTAAGCGGAACCTTAATAAAATGTCTCCGTAGGATATAATATCCTTATACACTTTACTAATATCCTTCCTGATATATTATTTTTATGCCTTGATGCCCGTGAAGGCTCTTGATTAAGAGTATAAGAGCTGATTTTTTTTTTAATCTTACCGGCAAATTTCAGCACAACTAAGCCTTGAGCGTGGCAACGTTTCGCCCTTTGGAGAAGCTTTACACTGTTAAAACATTGTTTCAATAAAAGCTTGCTTCGCAACCTGCTTTTTCTTAAAGCTTGTTTGCAATAAGCTGGTTCAGGAATTTAAGGACTGAAGTCTTGCAGAGTTTTAGTTTTTGTCTGATAAACTTGTTTGTTTGTGTGTGTGTGTGTGTGTGTGTGTGTGTGTGTGTGTACCCAGCAAGATTACTTCCATGATGAGCCATCTCTGTGTGCCTTTCTGTCTGTTTCTCTCTCACGCACACATGCACACACACACACACACACACACACACACACACACACACACACACACACACACACACACACACACACACACACACACACACACACACACACACACACACACACACACACACACACACACACACTCCAGTTATCAAAAAGTTGTCTCTGGAAGTTAGAGCTAATTTTCAGAGGCGATGGCGAGGTAAGGTCCAACCTAGCATTTTTGATGAGAGTTTTCAGATGGTGCGGAACTCTCCCCACTAGGCTCCATTTTATACTACTGCGTCTTTCTCAGTGTCCATTCCGCCTTTTTTTATTTTTTTTTACACTGTGTTGTGCTGCTACATTGAACTATATAATATTTTACAAGGTTAGGGCAAGAACTATATGTACTTAACATAATTTACACTTGAGTTCTGGAAGTGCGAAGTAGCTTCGTCAGGAAATAGATCGAGTGATTCCTGAAGTGGGTCTGAATCATATGATGACTCGCACCTGGAGCCTTAGGTTATCTGACCGAGGCCTTCTGCTGGCTTACTGGTCCACCCCTTTAAAAATTATGGTTATTGTATTGCTAAAGGTAGTGGGAAGTACAGTACCTGCACTCTGAAGGATGTGCGAAGGTGTTACAGTACTGGAGTGCGAAGTACAGTGTTTGAACTCTGAAGGATGGGCGAGGATGCTGCTGCAGTTCGGAGTGTCGTCTGAACCGTGACGCAAGAAACCTCTGACAAGAGAATGTTTGGATAAGTGATGGTGAATGTGTTTCCTCTTTTTTTTTTTCTTTGGTCATCCTGTCTAGGCGGGAGACGGTCTGTGTTTACAAAAAAGACATCGGCAACAGCTGTCACATAAGCGTAGCTTATGAGGTCAGAATACCAGCTATGTTTACACAGTTACACAGTTACACAAGCTTCTCTGATGTAAATCTTTTACAAGATTTGAGCAAAAACTAAGTTGGTTTATGAATAAGAGACATGTGTTATACTTGTGTACCTTTATTGAGGAAGTGTTTCGCCTGCACAACAAGCTTCTTCAGTGGAATACAGGTGAATATAATAGTGGAGATAAAAGAAGCAATTCTGAGGCGATCAGTCCTTTAGCCTTCATTGGAGATGGTCAGTCCCTGAACTTTGATAGAAGGTGGTCAGTCCCTGAACTTTGATACAAGGTGATCAGTCCCTCAACTATGATAGAAGGTGGTCAGTCCATCAAGTCTGATAGAAGTTGGTCAGTCCCTCAACTATGATAGAAGGTGGTCAGTCCTTCAGCATGTGTTTTATCAACTTTTTGGTGTTATATAATATTCTTATTTATCTTTGCTAACATATCCATCATTAAAACTACTCTGTTCTGCTTAACCCCCTTTCAGTCTACTAAGTACCTCAAGTACCTTCCCCGCACTCGAATCTACGTCTTCCTCAGTCCTACAAGATGTTATACCTCCTTGCTCAGTGCATGAAAACACAGCCTCCCTTTCTTTTACGTAACATTTTAACACTTCACAAAGTTAGAACAAGAACTAAGTGTATTTTTCTAAAGCATCACGCAGGAAGTCTTCCAACACTGTGGGTCCTCCCAGACCGCACCTAGTACCTAAAGAGACAAACGTGAAATAAAAGTCATAACACCATAACATCATGGCTTGGAACTGTTCACAACTAACTCACCAGTGAGAAATGGAAGCAAGATGTTTCGATCCGTCCAGGAACATTAGCAAGTTGGTATGGAGAAACAAAAAAAAAAAAAAAGACGTTTCTGGCATTTGAAAGAAGCAAATCGGACTTCTGAGTTTGTTGAGGAAAAAAATAGGTACTTCTGGCTTTTAAGAAAGAAAAATAGGATGCGAAGAGACGTGCTGAATGTGTAGGCAAAACATAGTAGTAGTAGTAGTAGTAGTAGTAGTAGTAGCAGTAACGATAAGAGGCAGAATTTTCCATCCAGGAGACCAAATAAAAAGTAATGTGAAGGTACTGAGCGGTTACGCGCCGATACACAACTCGGAAATGTTGGGAATGAACGAAAATGTTGCAGTGCAGCCCTCAGGGGTCATTAAATAAGGAGGTACTGGTGATAGGGAGATCAGGTGAGGGATATGAGGAGAGGTTAGGGATGTGAGGGGAGGGGAGGGGATGTGACAGGATGTAAGGAGGTTATGAACTGAGGTGAGGGGACGACGAGGAGGAAGATGTTCTCTCGTATCTCCTGCTATGTTTCTTTCTTTCTTGTGCTTAATCTAAAACTCATTCCAGACCCCTTTACAGCCCCCAGCCCCCAGATCCCAGCCCCCAGCTCGTAGCTTGGCTAGGAAGCAGCCATTATTCTTGGCTAGAAAGCATTATACTAGTGCTAACAGGTGTTAGTGAAGGAAAGTGACATTGGTGATTAGCGATCAACGGAAGTACGTAGTGGTCATTGTTCTTTGCTAGTGGTGGAGGGACGCTTCAACAGTCACATGGCTACAGCCACTTCCCCCTAACTAGTGGTGTCACAGTGCCACTTAACCTGCCACCACTGCCCTCTAACTAGTGGTGTCACAGTGCTACTAACCTGCCACCACTGCCCTCTAACTAGTGGTGTCACAGTGCCACTAACCTGCCACCACTGCCCTCTAACTAGTGGTGTCACAGTGCCACTAACCTGCCACCACTGCCCTCTAACTAGTGGTGTCACAGTGCCACTAACCTGCCACCACTGCCCTATAACTAGTGGTGTCACAGTGCCACTAACCTGCCACCACTACCCTCTAACTAGTGGTGTCACAGTGCCACTAACCTGCCACCACTCCCCCTAACTAGTAGTGAAGTGGCAGTTTGGTAATTAAACCCTAACTAGTGGCGTCAGAGTGCCACTTAACCATCACTCCCACTATTAGTAAAGGGAGGTGGCACTGTGCCACTTAGGGGAAGTGGGGGTGGCACTAATGGCCCAGACATCTTTAACAAGAATGAGAACGACTCAACTATCTGTTTAAGAAATTGTTGCTGCTTTTTGAGTCTTTCAAGCAAGGTGGTTTGATTCGAGGATCTGGAATTACTCTCTTCTTCCACAGAGCAATTCTCATAGTTTCTCATCCACCAGGCTCAGGGACTGACCACCTCAAACGTATTCTCCAGGTTGAGGGACTGACAAACTTAAATTTACTTATTTCTTTAAGGCTAAGGGACTGACCACCTCAAACTTACTTAATCTCCAGGTTAAGGGACTGACCACATCATGTTTACTTCACGATTTTTGTTGTCACCTCTGTATTTTGACTGAAGAAGCCTGCTGAGTGGGCGAAACATCTTGTCAATAAATATACAAAAATATTATCTTACTCATCAAAATTATAATTAGGTAACTGCATGACACTGAGCATTTATTAATTGGAAGGAAGAGCCCAGGAGCTGGAGCATAATCTCCAGAGAGGTAAATCTAGGTAGGTAACACGAACGTACGTACACGCACATGCACACACACACACAGATATAAGTATCATATATATATATATATATATATATATATATATATATATATATATATATATATATATATATATATATATATATATATATATATATATATATATATATATATATATATGTGTCGTGCCGAATAGGCAGAACTTGCGATCTTGGCTTAAATAGCAACGCTCATCTTGCCATATAGGACAAGTGAAAATTTGTGTATGCAATAATTTCGCCAAAATCATTCTGAACCTAACGAAAAAAATATATTTGATTGTGTTTGTTTAGTACTAAATTACTGTAAACGTATTTAAAATATATTTAGTTGGGTTAGGCTAAAATAAATTGTTCATGTTGTAATAAGGTTAGGTAAGTTTTCTAAGGTTCTTTTGGTGCAAAATTAAAAATTTTTACATTAACATTAATGAAAAAAATATATCTTTAAATTTTCAGAAAGGACTTAATTTTAAATGAGTTCTTGCTAATTGACCAGTTTTACATATTCGGCACGACATATATATATACATATATATATATATATATATATATATATATATATATATATATATATATATATATATATATATATATATATATATATATATATATATATATATATATATATATTTACATGTAGAGTGGCAAGAGAAGGTCTGGAGGAAGTTTATCTTTGAGAAAATAAATATTAAAATGAAGGAATCTATTCAGGATGGCCTCTGCGCCTCGGGCTAGAAGTGTGGACCGTGGAGTTGACCTGTGGACCACGGTCATGACCTGTTGGACCACGGTCATGACCTGTTGGACCACGGTCATGACCTGTTGGACCACGGTCATGACCTGTTGGACCACGGTCATGACCTGTTGAACCGCGGTTATGACCTGTGAACCACTCTCGGCCGGTTCCACAATGTGGCTGGAGACTCACTCGCTCCAGGAGGGTAATATTGGATGCTGGTGAAGGGCTCTTGATCTCAGGAGCTGAAGCTACTCTCCTTTCTCTTGAATCAAACCTGATTACCTCCCTTTTTTCAAGCGCTCCCAATCTCACAATCTACCACTCTCACAATCTACCAATCCCACAATCTATATCCTACGGGTTTAGGTTCTGAGACTGGTCGAAGACGCGAGGATAACATGCACCAAGCTCTTGTTATCCAAAGATCGCAAGATAACTCCTCGAAGATCAAATGTTCTGTCGTCTAAGATCGAAGCATCACCCCCGCCTTGAGTGGCAAGCATCCCATAATTAATTCTAGGGAGATAAATTCTTGGATGAAAACTCCGAGAGGAAACGAACGTCGGGGAAAAATTCTCAGTTACAATTCCCAGAGGAAAAGTTGAAAACAATGGAACGTCTGTGACAAGCAACTGTTATGAGAGGAACCTGGTTCACCCCAAAACAAGGGGAGGTAAAGTAAAGTAAAGTAAGGCAGACTTTATTTTCCTATGGCATTACATAGTTTTAATTTTTTTAAATCGTGTATGGAAAAGCCCACAGCTACGTAATACATTTCGGAAGGAATGGAAGGGGGAAATGAAGGGAGAGAAGGGGAAATGAGTGGAGGGAAAAGGAGAAGAGGCTGGGATTTGGAAGAAAGAAGACAGGAACAGAGATAAAAAAAGGGATAACAAAATGTATTCATAGGTTGCCAGAATACTTATAAAAAAAGTTGCCGAATTTACGAAGATTATCCAGATTTTGGAAGGAGTTTGTGCCAGTTAAGTTGAGGGACTGATTACCTCAAACTAATTCCGATCTTCAATCCTTTTTCTCTTTATGAGACTGAGGAAGCTACTGGTTGACAAAACCAGGTTATCCTGATTTCACCATAATAAATGTGTGTTATTTTTTTTTTTGAAAAAATGTTGAACGCGGGCACCACTACCCACCACAGATACCCACTGAGTAATACCCGGGGCAAAATAAGAACACTTACTCTTCATAGCAACAATAGAGTCATCGCAGGATATATACCCTAAGAGGTATACTTCTTTCAGTATATATACCTGGAGATGTGTGATGAATGGTTTTGAAAACCGACAAGTTGAAGATTGAGACCCCTCATGGAAGGTTCCTTGATGTTGGTGAGGGGCTCTTGATTTAGGGAATTGGATCTGTGCTCCAGTTCTCCGAATTAAGCCTGAATGCCTTCCACATCCCCCCCCCCCTAGGCGCTGTATAATCCTCCGGGTTTAGCGCTTCCCCCTTGATTATAATAATAATAATAATGAAGATTGAGACAGTTATGCAATATATGTTGGATAAGTGTCTCAATCTTCATACCTGGAGATACCTGGGGAGGTTTTCGGGTGTCAACGCCCCCGCGGCCCGGTCTGAGACCAGGCCTGAGAGTTGAGAGTTTAGATTAATTCCTGTATTCTTGTTTGGTGAATGAAACTTTATTGCAACTTTCGGGAATTTTTATTGATGAAACGTTTCGACAGCCAGTGGACTGAAGTTATTGGCTGGCGAAACGTTGCCCCAGTGAAGGTTCCCATATGGTGCATAAGTGATTCATTCTTCAACTTGTCGCTATTCTAAACAAGGTCAACTTGCAGCCTTAATGACCTTCAAGATGTATAAAGAATTTAAACTCGTAATAACCAGCCAATCAACCTAGAGACCCCCCCCCCCCAAAAAAAAAAAAACAGGAAATCCAAGAATAATGACCCGGTCAGTAGTTGTATACCAGTATATACCTATCGACTGTGCGATCCAATTCCTGCAATTCCGATGTTATCTTCCCCCTCCCCCCCTCAAAAAAAACCCCGCTATGAACCATTGTTGCAACATGAATGGTGCTGGTATGAAAATGCAGTCATGTACTCTGCTGCAGTTGAGTACATAGCCCTACTGTCTCGTTCAACTGTGACTTGAAAATGGTCGGGGGAGGACATAGGTATGTATGGTATATACGGATTTTTTGGCGAATTCTTTATACTTCTTAGATAAGAAAGAGTCTTATTTTATCTGTCAAATGTGTTAAAGGAGATAAGTTTATATATATAATATATACAGAAAGTTCTCTTATCAAATCAGGATACTTTATTGTGCTTAAATTAAGGGAAATATTGGGTAGTTAGGTAAGTAGGTAGAGTGGTAGATAGGTGGGTAGGTGGGTAAGTACAGTGGTAGATAGGTGGGTAAGTAGAGTGGTAGATTGGGGGGTGGGTGGGTAAGTAGAGTGGTTGGTATGTGGGTAGGTAGGTGGGTAAGTAGAGTGATAGGTATGTGAGTAGGAAGGTGGTTGGGTGGGTGGGTGGGTTCGTAGGTAGGTAGGTAGGTAGGTAGGTAGGTAGGTAGGTAGGTAGGTAGGTAGGTAGGTAGGTAGGTAGCTATCAGCATATTTATGCCCCTCTTCCTCTTTCATTCTCATTTACTCTTTCCCTCGTCTACCTCCCTCCTTCACCCCTTTCTCTGCTACATTTTTCGTTTCCCCAACTACTGCCTTAACCTCCCTCTTTCCCAGTCCTTCCTGATCCTTCCTTCTCTTCTCACTTCCTGCCTCCCTCCTCACTTCTTTCTCTCTCTCTCTCTCTGTACCCTCATCTCTCTGTGTGTCACACCTTAGGGCCCAAAATACTTCACAACTTGTCTATTGGTGGTGAGAAATCAGTGAGAGGAGAAGCAGATAATTGAGAAGACGATGGCGGCGGGGGAAGGAGAAAGAGATTGGAGAGGTTATCAGGAAATGAAAGGGATTTATAAGGATACAGAGTGCAACAAGCTTATTAATCAAATCACTAACACAAAAAACTCTACTCAGAAAAGTATTCAGTATGTGGCTGGAAAATTTACGTTTATATAAGATGCTCCACCATACACGTCTCCTGTCTCCCATTATAGTTGCCAGTAGCTGAAGTCTTTGATAATTAGAAGCTCTGCACCTATCATCTGTAGCCAGGGGCTGCTCTCACTATAATTACTGGCGCTATTGTTATTATCGTACTTGATTTTGTTTCCGCTTTTTATATTTAGTTGTTGTACAGAGGGTTACCTCCAATGATTTTTGTTGGTATTATAAACTAAGACCTATCCTACCTCACCCCCCTATTATTATTATTATTATTATTATTATTATTATTATTATTATTATTATTATTATTATTATTATTATTATTATTATTATTATTATTATTATTATGAGCCTTCAGATTTTCCAACCTGCATTATTCTCACCAGTTTCTGTGAATGCTATTACACCTGGCTTGATGTTCTTCACTGTTTCTTTAAGCTCATTAACCTTATGATTTCTTCCTATGGTTAGAAAGAGCTGTGGGAAGATGAGGATGGATGTGGTTTTAAGAGTTTCTCTGTTGAAATAATTTTTGTTATTCTGCAAAACTGCGTATGTACACAGTGTGTGTAGCTATGTCACTCTCTCTGACGGTTGCATGGGAGGGAAAAAATGGAAATGTTGCCTTGGCATGTTCCATTACACAGGAAAGACTTGGCTGTATCAGTTAATGAAACGTGTCAGCCTGAGCTGGGAGATTGGGTAGAGTGATGAGGATCGTATTGTAGGTCCAGCAGCTGTGGCAGAGTGTAAGGTATCCTTGTTGCAGAGCTGGAGATACTATTGTTAACCCCATCATTTTATAACACCCATCACCACCTGGACGATGTTTACGGGAACTAGTACCAGACCAGGTCTGTTGAGCCAGGCTGTTACTGTTGGCCGCAGAGCTCCAACTTATGAACCACTTGACGACTGATCAGGAACTGACTTGAGGCATTTATCAGGTTTCCCCTTGAAGTCATCTAGGGGTATCTGGGTAATCCCCATTATACATGATGGGAGGCTGTTGAAAAGTCTTGGGCTCCTTACACTTACTGAGCTTTTCTATAATGTTCTTGATCGTACTTATGCTTTTCACTGGAAGGTATATTGTGTGCCGTCTGCCGAGTCTCATTGTTTTCGTAGGGGGTGATTTCTGTGCACAAATTAGAGATAAGTTCCTCTTGGGTTTTCTAAGTGGAAATAATGACACATCTTTCTTACTTAAGTTCGGAGAGTGCAGGTTGAGGGACTTTAAATGGTCCCAGTGATTTAGATGGATGACTAGTATACGTGCAGTGAAGGTCTCTGAGCATCCTCTAGTCTGCATTTCCGCCTGCCTTGAAAGGGGCTGTTACTGTACAGCAACATTCTAGCCTAGACAGAACACGTGACTAACATGACCATCACCAAGTCGTCATCTGTTGTTCTGATGGTTCTCGTTATCCCTCCCAATACTTGACACGGGGCTGTGATAATGACACTGCTGTGAGCATTGATAATGACACTGCTGTGAGCATTGATAATGACACTGCTGTGAGCATTGATAATGACACTGCTGTGAGCATTGATAATGACACTGCTGTGAGCCTTGATAATGACACTGCTTAGAACCTTGATAGTGTGATCCTAGGATTTCTCCACGTTTAAGTCCCTCACGTTAGTTTTAGTCTCCGTTCTGGATTTGTTGAGTCAGTATTTCCATACAGGAGTCACTAAATTTTGTCTTCGTTGAACGTCACATTACCACACCCACCACCACACACACCCAACACTACACACACCCACCACCACACACACCCAACACTACACACACCCATCACCACACACACCCAACACTACACACACCCACCACCACACACACCCAACACTACACACACCCACCACCACACACACCCAACACTACACACACCCACCACCACACACACCCAGCACTACACACACCCATCACCACACACACCCAACACTACACACACCCATCACCACACACACCCAACACTACACACACCCACCATCACACACACCCAACACTACACACACCCACCACCACACACACCCAACACTACACACACCCACCACCACACACACCCAACACTACACACACCCATCACCACACACACCCAACACTACACACACACCCACCACCACACACACAAAACACCACACACACCCACCACCACACACACCCAACACTACACACACCCATCACCACACACACCCAACACTACACACACCCACCACCACACACACCCAACACTACACACACCCATCACCACACACACCCAACACTACACACACCCACCACCACACACACCCAACACTACACACACCCACCACCACACACACCCAACACTACACACACCCATCACCACACACACCCAACACTACACACACCCACCACCACACACACCCAACACTACACACACCCACCACCACACACACCCAACACTACACACACCCATCACCACACACACCCAACACTACACACACCCACCACCACACACACCCAACACTACACACACCCATCACCACACACACCCAACACTACACACACCCACCACCACACACACCCAACACTACACACACCCACCACCACACACACCCAACACTACACACACACACCACCACACACACCCAACACTACACACACCCACCACCACACACACCCAACACTACACACACCCAATGCCACACACACCCAACACTACACACACCCACCACCACACACACCCAACACTACACACACCCACCACCACACACACCCAACACTACACACACCCACCACCACACACACCCAACACTACACACACCCACCACCACACACACCCAACACTACACCCACCCACCACCACACACACCCAACACTACACACACCCACCACCACACACACCCAACACTACACACACCCACCACCACACACACCCAACACTACACACACCCACCACCACACACACCCAACACTACTCACACCCATCACCACACACACCAAACACTACACACACCCACCACCACACACACCCAACACTACACACACCCACCACCACACACACCCAACACTACACACACCCATTACCACACACACCCAACACTACACACACCCATTACCACACACACCCAACACTACACACACCCATCACCACACACACCCAACACTACACACACCCATCACCACACACACCCAACACTACACACACCCATCACCACACACACCCAACACTACACACACCCATTACCACACACACCCAACACTACACACACCCATCACCACACACACCCAACACTACACACACCCATTACCACACACACCCAACACTACACACACCCATCACCACACACACCCAACACTACACACACCCATCACCACACACACCCAATACTACACACACCCATCACCACACACACCCAACACTACACACACCCATCACCACACACACCCAACACTACACACACCCATTACCACACACACCCAACACTACACACACCCATCACCACACACACCCAACACTACACACACCCATCACCACACACACCCAACACTACACACACCCATCACCACACACACCCAACACTACACACACCCATCACCACACACACCCAACACTACACACACCCATCACCACACATACCCAACACTACACACACCCATCACCACACACCCATCACCACACACAGCCATCACCACACACCCATCACCACACACACACCCATCACCACACACAACCATCACCACACAGACCCATCACCAAACACACTCATCACCACACACACCCATCACCACACACCCATCACCACACACAGCCATCACCACACACACCCATCACCACACACACCCATCACCACACACCCATCACCACACACACCCATCACCACACACACACCCATCACTACACACCAATCACCACACACACCCATCACCATACACCCAACACTACACACAACCATCACCACACACCCATCACCACACACCCATCATCACACACACCCATCACCACACACACCCATCACCACACACAACCATCACCACACACACACCCATCACCACACACACCCATCACCAAGCACACCCATCACCACACACAAATATCACCACACACACACCCATCACCACACACACCCATCACCACACACACCCATCATCACACACACCCATCACCACACACACCCATCCCCAAACACACACATCACTATACACACCCATCACCACACACCCATCATCACACACACCCATCACCACACGCACTCATCACCACACACACCCATCACCACACACACCCATCACTACACGCACTCATCACCACACACACCCAACACCACACACACCCATCACCACACACACCCATCACCACACACACCCATCACCACACACACCCATCACCTCACACACCCATCACCACACACACCCATCACCACACACCCATCACCACACACGCCCATCACCACACACACCCATCACCACACACCCATCACCACACACACCCATCACCACACTCACCCATCACCACACACACCCATCACCACACACACCCATCACCACACACACCCATCACCACACACACCCATCACCACACACACCCATCACCACACACACCCATCACCACACACACCCATCACCACACACCCATCGCCACACACACACCCATCACCACACACACCCATCACCAAACAAACCCATCACAACACACCCATCACCACACACACACCCATCACCACACACACCCATCACCAAACAAACCCATCACCACACATACCCATCACCACACACACCCATCACCACACACACCCATCACCAGACACACCCATCACCAAACACAGACATCACTACACACACCCATCACCACACACCCATCATCACACACACCCATCACCACACACACCCATCACCAAACAAACCCATCACCACACACACCCATCAACACACACACCCATCACCACACACACCCATCACCACACACACCCATCACCAAACAAACCCATCACCACACACCCATCACCACACACACACCCATCACCACACACACCCATCACCAAACAAACCCATCACCACACACACCCATCACCACGCGCACCCATCACCAAACACACACATCACTACACACACCCATCACCACACACCCATCATCACACACACCCATCATCACACACACCCATCACCACACACACCCATCACCACACACACCTATCACCACACACACCCATCACCAAACAAACCCATCACCACACACACCCATCACCACGCGCACCCATCACCAAACACACACATCACTACACACACCCATCACCACACACCCATCATCACACACACCCATCATCACACACACCCATCACCACACACACCCATCACCACACACACCTATCACCACACACACCCATCACCACACACACCCATCACCACACACACCCATCACCAGACACCCATCACCACACACACCCATCACCAAACAAACCCATCACCACACACACCCATCACCACACACATCCATCACCACACACACACCCATCACCACGCACACCCATCACCACGCACACCCATCACCACACACACCCATCACCACACACCCATCACCACACACACACCCATCACCACACACACCCATCACCACACACACCCATCACCACACACACCCATCACCACACACATCCATCACCACACACACCCATCACCACACACACCCATCACCACACACACCCATCACCACACACACCCATCACCACATGCAACCATCACCACACACACACCTATCACCACACACACCCATCACCACACACCCATCACCACACACACCCATCACCACACACGCCCATCACCCCACCACACACAACCATCACCACACACACCCATCACCACACACACCCATCACCACACACACCCATCACCACACACACCCATCACCACACACACCCATCACCACACACACCCATCACCACACACACCCATCACCACACACACCCATCACCACACACACCCATCACCACACACACCCATCACCACACACACCTATCACCACACACACCCATCACCACACACAACCATCACCACACACACCCATCACCACACACACCCATCACCACACGCACACCCATCACCACACGCACACCCATCACCACACACACCCATCACCACACACAACCATCACCACACACACCCATCACCACATACACCCATCACCACACACACCCATCACCACACACACCCATCACCACACACACCCATCACGACACACAACCGACACACAACCATCACCACACACACCCATCACCACACACACCCATCACCACACACACCCATCACCACACACAACCATCACCACACACACCCATCACCACACACACCCATCACCACACACACCCATCACCACACACACCCATCACCACACACACACCTATCACCACACACACCCATCACCACATACACCCATCACCACACATACCCATCACCACATACACCCATCACCACACACACCCATCACGACACACAACCATCACCACACACACACCTATCACCACACACACCCATCACCACACACACCCATCACCACACACACCCATCACCACACACACCCATCACCCATCACCACACACAACCATCACCACACACACCCATCACCACACACACCCATCACCACACACACACCCATCACCACACACACCCATCACCACACACACCCATCACCACACACACCCATCACCACACACACCCATCACCACACACACCCATCACCACACACACCCATCACCACACACACCCATCACCACACACACCCATCACCACACACAACCATCACCACACACAACCATCACCACACACACCCATCACCACACACACCCATCACCACACACACCCATCACCACACACACCCATCACCACACACACCCATCACCACACACACCCATCACCACACACACCCATCACCACACACACCCATCACCACACACAACCATCACCACACACACCCATCACCACACACACCCATCACCACACGCACACCCATCACCACACGCACACCCATCACCACACACACCCATCACCACACACAACCATCACCACACACACCCATCACCACAGACGGAGGCTGCAGAGTTCTTCATTTCCCGAACTTTTTCAAAAGCGATTAAAATCCCGGTGATTCATCCTTTGAAGGATGCCGTCTGCAACATGGGGGGAGGAGGAAGGGGAGGGGGAGGGGGAAGAGGGAGATGGAAGGGAGGTGGTGAAGGGGAAAGGAGAAAAGGGAGAGGGAAGAGGACGGGGAGAAGGAGGGGGCTGGTTATGCAAAAAAAATCTTGCGTGCAATTAGACTGCAGCCATGACCATCTGTTCGTAAAGGGGAGGGGGAAGGAAGGGGACGATTGGGGAAGGGGGCGATGGATAGGGGAAGGGAAGAGGGGGAGAGGGGGATATGGGAGGGGGTCAGAGGGTCAAGGCCACTGGGTCCGCCACTGCAGGTTCCGGCCAACCCCTTCCCTCCCCCCTCCTCCTCCTCCTCTCCCCTCTCCTCTCACCACCTTCTCCCCACAACCTACTTCCTCCCCACGACTCTCCCCTCCCCCACACTCCCTTTCCCTGTCCCTTCTCCTCTTTCTCCTCCTCCCACCCTTTTCCACATCCCCCACCCACACAACGTCCTCCCCCACCTCCCCTCCCCTTTCGTAATTCAACCATATCCTACCCCAAACTTCCCTCTCCTCTCTCCTCTCTCCCTAAAACTGATCGACTGCGTCTACTGTCGAATGAACTGTACCTCTGAGTGGGAGATCTAGTGTCGAGGAGGCCTACTGTCCAGTAGGTGTACTGTCGAGGAGGCCTACTGTCCAGTAGGTGTACTGTCGAGGAGGCCTACCGTCCAGTAGGTGTACTGTCGAGGAGGCCTACTGTCCAGTAGGTGTACTGTCGAGGAGGCCTACCGTCCAGTAGGTGTACTGTCGAGGAGGCCTACTGTTCAGTAGGTGTACTGTCGAGGAGGTCTACTGTCCAGTAGGTGTACTGTCGAGGAGGCCTACCGTCCAGTAGGTGTACTGTCGAGTAGGCCTACCGTCCAGTAGGTGTACTGTCGAGGAGGCCTACCGTCCAGTAGGTGTACTGTCAAGGAGGCCTACCGTCCAGTAGGTGCACTGTCGAGGAGGCCTACTGTCCAGTAGGAGTACTGTCGAGGAGGCCTACCGTCCAGTAGGTGTACTGTCGAGGATGCCTACCGTCCAGTAGGTGTACTGTCGAGGAGGCCTACTGTCCAGTAGGTGTACTGTCGAGGAGGCCTACCGTCCAGTAGGTGTACTGTCGAGGAGGCCTACCGTCCAGTAGGTGTACTGTCGAGGAGGCCTACCGTCCAGTAGGTGTACTGTCGAGGAGGCCTACTGTCCAGTAGGTGTACTGTCGAGGAGGCCTACTGTCCAGTAGGAGTACTGTCGAGGAGGCCTACCGTCCAGTAGGTGTACTGTCGAGGAGGCCTACCGTCCAGTAGGTGTACTGTCGAGGAGGCCTACTGTCCAGTAGGTGTACTGTCGAGGAGGCCTACCGTCCAGTAGGTGTACTGTCGAGGAGGCCTACTGTCCAGTAGGTGTACTGTCGAGGAGGCCTATTGTCCAGTAGGTGTACTGTCGAGGAGGCCTACTGTCCAGTAGGTGTACTGTCGAGGAGGCCTACCGTCCAGTAGGTGTACTGTCGAGGAGGCCTACCGTCCAGTAGGTGTACTGTCGAGGAGGCCTACCGTCCAGTAGGTGTACTGTCGAGGAGGCCTACTGTCCAGTAGGTGTACTGTCGAGGAGGCCTACTGTCCAGTATGTGTACTGTCGAGAAGGCCTACCGTCCAGTAGGTGTCCTGTCGAGGAGGCCTACCGTCCAGTAGGTGTACTGTCGAGGAGGCCTACTGTACAGTAGGTGTACTGTCGAGGAGGCCTATTGTCCAGTAGGTGTACTGTAGAGGAGGCCTACTGTCCAGTAGGTGTACTGTCGAGGAGGCCTACCGTCCAGTAGGTGTACTGTCGAGGAGGCCTACCGTCCAGTAGGTGTACTGTCGAGGAGGCCTACCGTCCAGTAGGTGTACTGTCGAGGAGGCGTACTGTCCAGTAGGTGTACTGTCGAGGAGGCCTACCGTCCAGTAGGTGTACTGTCGAGGAGGCCTACCGTCCAGTAGGTGTACTGTCGAGGAGGCCTACCGTCCAGTAGGTGTACTGTCGAGGAGGCCTACCGTCCAGTAGGTGTACTGTCGAGGAGGCCTACTGTCCAGTAGGTGTACTGTCGAGGAGGCCTACCGTCCAGTAGGTGTACTGTCGAGGAGGCCTACTGTCCAGTATGTGTACTGTCGAGGAGGCCTACCGTTCAGTAGGTGTACTGTCGAGGAGGCCTACCGTCCAGTAGGTGTGCTGTCGAGGAGGCCTACCGTCCAGTAGGTGTACTGTCGAGGAGGCCTACTGTCCAGTATGTGTACTGTCGAGGAGGCCTACCGTCCAGTAGGTGTACTGTCGAGGAGGCCTACCGTCCAGTAGGTGTACTGTCGAGGAGGCCTACTGTCCAGTAGGTGTACTGTCGAGGAGGCCTACCGTCCAGTAGGTGTACTGTCGAGGAGGCCTACTGTCCAGTAGGTGTACTGTCGAGGAGGCCTACCGTCCAGTAGGTGTACTGTCGAGGAGGCCTACTGTCCAGTATGTGTATTGTCGAGAAGGCCTACCGTCCAGTAGGTGTACTGTCGAGGAGGCCTACCGTCCAGTAGGTGTGCTGTCGAGGAGGCCTACCGTCCAGTATGTGTACTGTCGAGGAGGCCTACCCTCCAGTAGGTGTACTGTCGAGGAGGCCTACCGTCCAGTAGGTGTACTGTCGAGGAGGCCTACTGTCCAGTAGGTGTACTGTCGAGGAGGCCTACTGTCCAGTAGGTGTACTGTCGAGGAGGCCTACTGTCCAATAGGTGTACTGTCGAGTGAGTCTACCGTCCAGTGTGTCCACTGTAAATTTGTCTATTTCTGTGTATTCACAGTCTATTGGCCTGGTTGGCAAAACTTTCGCTTCACAAGTTGAGGGTACGGTTCGATTCCCGGCAGGGGGTGGAAACATTCGACGCGTTTCCTTACACCTGCTATCCTGTTCATCCAGCAAGTAGGTACCTGGGTGTTAGTCGACTGGGGTGGGTCGCATCCTGGGGGACAAGAACGAGGATCCCAATGGAAATAAAACAGAAAGTCCCTCGATGACGCACTGCCTTTCTTGGGTTATTCTGGGTGGCTAACCCTCCGGGGTTAAAAATCCGAACAGAAATGGGTGTATACCGTCGAAAGCGTATGCTTTCCACTGTATTAATCACACTGATAAGTTTTCCATAATGCAAGAATCTGGGCTGTGTTTCGAGAGTAATGTGGAAATCCAGTGACAGTGCCACTTTAAAGTGTGTGATTCTCTGGTCTATATTGAAAACTAGATGTATTCTCTTTTTCTGTGTGTAGACCAAACAATGAAATTGTCATCAGTTTTTATTGAAATGGTATAGTTGTAGGGAATATGGCGAAACACAGTCAGAAAAGAGTGAGTGAAACAGTCTGCCGTCATTTCGTGTTATGGTGAGTGTGTCACTATTAGACTGAGGGAGATGATGGGAGGTGTAGTGTAAAATAGGATGGCTGGTGAACCTCTCCTCCGGCTCCTGTGTGTAAGTGTCCATCATTATGCATGTTTCAGTTTTAGCAAGACTAAATATATACGTTCTGTCCACTCAGGGACGAAATACCTCCTGTCAAGTCTAAGATTCTATGCACCTTCTGTCAAGGCTAAGATACTCGAAACCTTCTATGAAGGCTGAGGGACTACATCTTCTGTCAAGGCTAAGATACTATGCACCCTCTGTCAAGGCTAAGACACAAGATTCCTTCTGTCAAGGCTAAGATACTTAGAACCTGCTATCAAGACTGAAAAGGGATTGAACACCACAAAATTTCGTCTTCACCTCTTTCACTCTCTCCGGTATATAATCCTTGTGTTGGATTAAAAAAACACAAGACTCTAGTGGGCGAAACGTCTTCATAGACATCCAGGTATTGCACATGTGTCTTATTCATCAGCTTGTCTGTACTGTATACCATTAATAAAATCATTTTGATTGTGTCAGGGACTTATGAACAATTTTCTTCAGGCAGTTACTGGTCAGCCACTATTTACATCAGGCATAAACAGGTGTACCAGTAGGTCCGAGAGCAAGCCTCTGGGGGCGATGATCCATGGTCCAAACAACAGGTAAACAACAGATGAACACCTCACATAACGAGCTGAAGACAAAAAAATCGGCAGAGAGCAGCATCACAGGGCTGAAGTGGTGTTCCCTTGAAGTTTTTATTAGCGTGTAAAGTGATGAGGTTAAGTGGTGATGCAGTCCAGGATTTTGCATCCCTTCAGTTTATTTTATATGAAGTCAACGTACCACTTAATATAATTTTCTTTTTGTTATTCTCAATATGTGTGAAAAATCTAATGGATATGTAACAAATTTATCATTTTCAGTTACTCTATCGATTAAATTTCCTTTTTTTTTTTTGCACTATATATCATTAAGTACAACATTTGTTATAACGAAGAGATTTGGGATATTTGCTGTTTAAAGTAACATCTGAGCTGTACTATCTGTGAGTCTCTGCAAGACAGTGATAGTGTGAATAATGGTGAGAATGTTTCTTTTTAGGGTCACCCTATGTCTTTGGAAAACGGCCAGCGTGTTGGTAACGTCAAAAGATGGTATATATATTATCATTGGTTATGTAGTTACCTATTTTGACTGTGGGTAACGGGGTATAATTTTATTGTGGGTATTGTATCTTTGCTAGCCTTTTCCAGTGCCTAATTAATATGTGGATCTGTTTGAACTCTCTTGATTAAAAAAAAAATCATTACGGAATGAAACTATATTATTACTATCTTATTATGTATTTATTGCGGCTTTATTTGTGCTGCCTTCCCCCCCTGACACTACTGGAACAGCACCCTTCCCCTAATATAATAATGTACTTCCTGTGAAATCGAGGTTGAATATGTTTAACACTAATACCTGGGGTTTGGATTGCCAGTGCGTGTGAGTTCTCTGTGGCAAGTTGCGCCAAGACACTTGTTCTGATCACGGGTCTTCACTAGCTGTTGGTAATCATGCCGTGATAAGATTATTGTTGACTTCATAGTAAAGGAGACTAGAACCCATAAGCGTAATATTTTTGATCTTTAGTTTTTTCTCTCTCTCTTGGACTGCTTCACGCTGTGTTCTGTACTGCTCTCAACACTTTTAATCAAGCAGGTGTGTCGCAAAATTCTCTCTCCCTCGACCTGATAAAGATTCACAGGTCTGAAAAGTTTCCTGCATCCTGCATCTATTTTTCCTAGTATCCTGCATATCTTTCCCTGCATCTGAAGCTCTTTTCCCTGCGTCCTACAGCTCTTTGTCTGAGTGTCTTTTCCCGCATCCTACATCCTCTTTCCTTGCATCCTGCATCTCTTATATATTCTTTAAATTGATCTTTTTACATTATGAAACTAACACAACAACCACTCTTCAGTTTTTTTTCCAATTGTACCATTCATACAACTCATAGATTCACTTGTTACATTCAATCCAAAGTATTTACACGGATTCACTTTTTCCATTCTCCTTCGTTCCAGTCAGGTCTTCCAGGTGGCTCTTCCAATCTCGCCTTTGAAACTAACGTTCACAGAGGACAAATACTGTGACACATGCGCTGGTTTCAGACGACTTACTTCTTTCTTCTTTATCTACTCGTCAGGATTATGTCCTGAAACGGAGGTCTTTATCTCGCTGACTCCCGAAGGAGAATTTGCACGATCAGGGGGGGGAGGGGGTACACCGTAATTGTTCCATAGCGGAGGGGCCTAACATTTCATCTCCGTGTACTGGGATGAATGACTGCGGACCTACTTCCTATGGCGGGGATGCTGCAAGTCAAGTCGTGGTGCATCTTTGGCGTCTTTAATAAAGTGATCTGAGACTCACGGAAGTCCTCTCTTCCCTGGGGATTCCCGCTGCAACCTGATCCTCTCGCATGGGGCTCGTAGGCAGTAGCAAAGATGTCCTGAAACTCAAAATCTGGATTTGTTGGAGTTGCCTTCGATCTGGGTTACGTTAGGAGTGACCACCACCTCTTCCAAATAATGGTCAACGGAGAAGCTGAGTCGAAAAGCATTGTCGAGCTGTCGACAATAGTGACGAAATGCCACACGCTACACAAACTTTAAGTAAAGACAACGTTTCGTTCCTTGAATAGCTTTATCTAGTCATGATAAAGCACTACACAGAGCGAAACATTGTCTCAATAAATGCTTGTTCTGCAGCTCGTTTCATTATTCTTTATCACCAATGATATGCGCTCGTTCCTGGAAGGGACGGTTGACGGCTACTGCCAGTCAGGACTGGAAAGATCCTGCGAGACTCGTACGTCTCCGATCACAGAGGGCTGAGAGGCACTGCCAGTCAGGATTAAAGAGGCAGTTACATTGTCTTCTGCCTCTGCACTGCGTCTGCCTCAACCTCCTGGAGACATTATGGCACTCCATCTATCATGGCCTCCCCCTGTGTGTGTGTGTGTGTGTGTGTGTGTGTGTGTGTGTGTGTGTGTGTGTGTGTGTGTGTGTGTGTGTGTGTGTGTGTGTGTGTGGATCCATGAAAGCTGTCTTGTGTTCACTTCCTTGTATATATTTACATGCAGGTTAATGTATCAAACTTCCTGCCTTATAGCGTTAGTGTATATACACACAGTCGTGAGTCTTCACAGAATATACACAGAAAAATTCCCTCGTGTAGCTGATAGGTTTTAAACCCAGTAAGTCAACCAATTCATAATTTAAGTAGATATTTTTAGGACTGAACACTGTACTATGACTGCTTGTGTGCTTGCCAAGTTTTGTTAACGAGGGTCGATTCGAGTGGCTTGCTGAGATAATGAGTTTTCTCTCTGTACGAGCCAATCAGCAGGCTCCCGTTCCGGCCAGTCAGTGAGCTCCCTTTGCTGGCGAATCCCTGCCCAACAAGGGATCATATTCTACTAACCAATCAGTGAGCGGCGCCAACAAGATACCGTTGCGGGCCAATAACAAGCTCTCTTTTGGGATCATTCAGAGAGCTCTATTAGTCTGTTAGAGTTAAAAGGGAGAATTAGGATTATCTTCCTATTGAATTTGATAGGATTAACGCCCACTAGTGCAATCTCTGACCACAACTCTACCTATCCAATCCTCAGGTGAGGTTCCTTGACGCTGGTGAGGGGCTCTTGATCTAGGGAATTGGATATGTGCTCCGGTTCTCTGAATTGAGACTGAATGCCTTCCATTTTCTCCCCCTCCAACGGTGCTGTATAATCCCTACGGGTTTAGCGCTCCATTGATGATGATGATAATAATAATAATAATAATAATTAATAATAATAATAATAATAATAATAATAATAATAATAAATAATCTACCTATTCAGAGTTAGAGATACCGAAGGTCTATTAAAGTCTGTCCTCTAACGTAAACAAATGAAAAATATCTAAGATAAATATTTTTCAACACAGACGGAGAGTATTTTTCAACATACCAGCACCCAGGTAAACCCCTCGGAGGACCTCGCAACACAGAACGTCGGGAAATTGACGCTGTTGCTACTGGCGAACGTAGCTTGTGGTACGTTCTGTGAGTTCGTAAACGCGTGCATCCTTGTGAGTCTGGGTCAAGGTTACGGAAGTGAACGGCTGCTGTTTCAGAAAACATTGGTTGTAGTGTCAGAAAACATCGGTATCGTGTACGAAAAGAGATGGATGGTGAATATTGTCTTCTTAAAAACTTCGTGTTCATCTCAGGTGCCTTGGAAGATTTCTTACCTCAGGTGCCTTGAGAGATTTCTCATCTCAGGTGCCCTGAGAGATGTTAGCATCCCCGCAGACGCGTCCTGACAGCATCTTACAGATGCAAGATCACTGCAAGATGTCTCTCTCTCATCCTCTCCCGAATGTCACACAATGAGTGACATCAGCGTCACAAATTGGGCAGCTATAAGGCTGGAACTCCCAGCCTGGGGTGGCAACGAGTCGACCTTACGGACACAAGTTATCCTCTCTGCACCTTTGCCCAGAGGTTAAAAAAAAAAGTTAAGAACACCTTTGGAATAACCACCAAAGACGTGCACTTGTGTTGTACCGTACTTGTCTTACATGAGACAAGCACGTTTCGCTCACCGCACGTGTTGTGCGGGCGAAATGATTTTTTTTTTCAATAAATATAATTAAGACACTTGTGTCTTTTTCCAAATTCGTCAACTTGGTATTGTGGGGCCACTGTCCGTGGGAGCACTGTCCGTGGGAGCACTGTCCGTGGGAGCACTGTCCGTGCTATAACTGTCCTGGGGATTACTGATGCATAGGCCAACTAACTATGAGATTTTGTGCTCCAGTTCCCTTTTTAGCGTTGAGATTTAATGGCCGGGATTTATCTCCCCCTCGAAAACACAACAGCTCCGTTATTTATGACCCAGTCAATCCTATTTCAGGGATTTAATAATCCGGAGATTACTTAAAATAAACGCTGACACGGAGTTTAATAATCTGAGATTACTAACGTAGGGATTACTCCCCCGTGGATTATACTGCGTTAATCCGGAACTATCGGCAGCGGATTTATATACACGGATTACGCAAAAATTATTTATGCAAGGATTAAGGGCTTAGAGATTAGGCAAGGATTAACAAGAGAATTATTCCATAAATCCTGTCGTAGGATTTATTTTTGAACTAATTCCTCTCAGGCTATTAGGGTCAATAATTTTTTCAGCCAAATGGGATTTCAGGAAAATGGGATTACCATCAAATGAGATTGTAACGCAATGGGATTACTGGCAACTGGAATCACTGGAGAATGGGATTACTGGAGTGAGGGCTATTGCCTCGTGGATTATTGAAGGAGGATTGTTTCAAGATTACTGATATTGGGATTACTGAGGTAAAGTGATATTTTTTGTGAGAATTACTGTGGAGGTGGCTTACTAGGAAGGGGGATTACTGGGGAGAGGGATTACTGGGGAGAGGGATTACTGGGGAGAGAGATTATTTTGGAGGGGATTTATAGTGAATGGAAATAATGAACAAAGGATTAATTAAAAAGTGGATTACCTGGTTATGTAACTATTACGGTTCGAAATTACTAGGCAGGGGATTACTGAGGTTGGTGATTACTGGGGTGGGAGATTACTGGGGTGGGGCATTACCGGGGTAGGGGATTACTGAGATGAGGGATTACTGAGGTGGGAGATTACTGGGGTGGGGGATTACCGGGGTGGGGGATAACTGAGGTGAGGGATTACTGAGGTGGGAGATTACTGGTGGGGGGATTACTGAAAGAGAATAGATGCTGGTGTGGCTCTTGATCAAGAGAATTGGAGCTATCCTCCTCCTCCCTGGATCAAGCTGTATTACTTCCCATTCCCCACGCGCTGTAAAAACACCTACGGATTTAGCTCTTCCCCATGAATATAATAATAATAATTAGGGGTTTAATATATATATATATATATATATATATATATATATATATATATATATATATATATATATATATATATATATATATATATATATATATATTAGATCTCTTAGGGCAGAATAGGAGTCTGTGGATATATGATGTAAAGTGATCTCACCTACTGGGAGATGTTTACGTTACTCGATAAAATCCCAAGTGAGTGAACACACCGAGTGAACAGTGAATGAACACACTGAGTCTAACTACCAAGGCTGGAACAATTCGCAAGTAACCCACATTTTTCACAGTTGTACAAACCCCAACACCCACACTCTCTAGAGGTTAGGTTAGGTAAGGTTTGTCAGGAAACAGGACAAGTGCTTCCTGACGCGGGTCTTAGTCATATGACCCACAGCTGGAGATTTTGGTCATCTGACCAAAGCCTTCCGCTGGCTTGCCTCACCAACCCTTTAAAAATTAGGGTTAGGACTCAATGTTCCTAACATTATTAGAGTGTTTTACGAGTCCAAATAATTCAGGTGTGTTGTGAGTAGTAGTACATTGTAAGCTAGTCTCCCTCCCATCCTCCCTCCCTCCCTTCTTCTCTCCCTTCTCTCTCTCTCCCTTCCTCCCTCCTTCCCTTCGGTTTGCACATCTGTCAGTCAAATTTTTTTTATAAGACTGTGGTTATTGTACGTGCGTTTCTCTCCCTGACAGAGTGACAGACCCTGCTGACAGTTTCCTCCCTGGCAGAGTGACAGGCCTTGCTGACTGGCCCTGCTGACAGTAGGGAGGGACTATCAGTAGTTCCTAGCTGACATAAACTTGCAGGACGTCTCTGACGCAGACTAACAGACTCTGTCCTGCTGACAGCCTCTCCCTGAAAAAGACTGACAGACTCACCCTGATTAAAGCAGTCAGACTCCTCTGACATCTTCCTGTCAAAGACAGATAGCCACTGCTAAACGCTACTCCGTGATGAAGGATGACAGCCCCTCCGTGGAGGAAGCTGGCGGACGGACGGGCACTCTCTCTCTCACTCACTCTCTCTCTCTCTCTCTCTCTTTCTGTTTGTCTCTCTCTCTCTCTCTCTCTCTCTCTCTCTCTCTCTCTCTCTCTCTCTCTCTCTCCCTCTCTCTTGTTCTTTTGGTCTCGTTCTCTCAGTCTTTCAAAATAAATTTTGAAAAAATCGAAATGTATTGTCAAGTTAGGTTGTCAAATAAAGCTTTACATAATTCATCAAATCATGAGTGATAAAGCTCTACACAGAGTGAAACATAACTTGATAAAGCTCTACACAGAGTGAAACATAACTTGATAAAGCTCTACACAGAGTGAAACATAACTTTATAAAGCTCTACACAGAGTGAAACATAACTTGATAAAGCTCTACACAGAGTGAAACATAACTTGATAAAGCTCTACACAGAGTGAAACATAGCTTGATAAAGCTCTACACAGAGTGAAACATAACTTTATAAAGCTCTACACAGAGTGAAACACAACTTGATAAAGCTCTACACAGAGTGAAACATAGCTTGATAAAGCTCTACACAGAGTGAAACATAACTTGATAAAGCTCTACACAGAGTGAAACATAGCTTGATAAAGCTCTACACAGAGTGAAACATAACTTGATAAAGCTCCACACAGAGTGAAACATAACTTGATAAAGCTCTACACAGAGTGAAACATAGCTTGATAAAGCTCTACACAGAGTGAAACATAACTTGATAAAGCTCCACACAGAGTGAAACATAACTTGATAAAGCTCTACACAGAGTGAAACATAACTTTATAAAGCTCTACACAGAGTGAAACACAACTTGATAAAGCTCTACACAGAGTGAAACATAGTTTGATAAAGCTCTACACAGAGTGAAACATAGCTTGATAAAGCTCTACACAGAGTGAAACATAACTTGATAAAGCTCTACACAGTGAAACATAGCTTGATAAAGCTCTACACAGAGTGAAACATAACTTGATAAAGCTCCACACAGAGTGAAACATAACTTGATAAAGCTCTACACAGAGTGAAACATAACTTTATAAAGCTCTACACAGAGTGAAACACAACTTGATAAAGCTCTACACAGAGTGAAACATAGCTTGATAAAGCTCTACACAGAGTGAAACATAGCTTGATAAAGCTCTACACAGAGTGAAACATAACTTGATAAAGCTCTACACAGAGTGAAACATAACTTGATAAAGCTCTACACAGAGTGAAACATAACTTGATAAAGCTCTACACAGAGTGAAATAAAACTTGATAAAGATCTACATAGAGTGAAACATAACTTGATAAAGCTCTACACAGAGTGAAACATAACTTGATAAAGCTCTACTCAGAGTGAAACATAACTTGATAAAGCTCTACACAGAGTGAAACATAACTTGATGAAGCTCAACACAGAGTGAAATATAACTTGATAAAGATCTACATAGAGTAAAATAGAACTTGATAAAGCTCTACATAGAGTGAAACATAACTTGATAAAGCTTCACAGAGTGAAATCTAGCTTGATAAAGCTTCACAGAGAGTGAAACAACTTGATAAAGCTTCACAGAGTGAAATCTTGCTTGATAAAGCTTCACAGAGAGTGAAACAGCTTGATAAAGCTTCACAGAGAGTAACATAACTTGACAAAGCTGTATAGAGAGTCAAACCCTACACAGAGTGAAGCGCTACTAAATAAAGCTCTATACAGAGAAAAACCTAACTTGATGCCATAAAGCTGATAATAATCTTCCTAATTTCTAATGACGATATCAACACCAGTTTTCCCGAGGAGCTTGGGGTGGAGGGGATTCGAACCTGAGGCTAAGCGGGGGCTAATCCTACACTGTAGCACTGTGCTGTGATGGGTTAGCTCACAGCGAGGGATGAAAGCCTGAGTGAGCAGAGGCTGAGATTAGCAGACGGAGGAACGATCCTTCATCACTCCTGACCCTGTATTACTAATACGAATTTAGTGATTTCTTTTTCCTATTATTATTATTATTATTATTATTATTATTATTATTATTATTATTATTATTATTATTATTATTATTATTATTATTATTATTATTATTATTATTGTTATTATTATTATTATTGTTATTATTATTATTATTATTATTATTATTATTATTATTATTATTATTATTATTGTTATTATTATTATTATTATTATTATTATTATTATTATTATTATTATTATTATTATTATTATTATTATTATTATTATTGTTATTATTATTATTATTGTTATTATTATTATTATTATTATTATTATTATTATTATTATTATTATTATTATTATTATTATTATTATTATTATTGTTGTTGTTGTTGTTGTTGTTGTTATTATTATTTATGAATATGCAGAAGAGGGTCTCTTATTGAGGCCGAAACACAAATTTCTATTGAAAAAAATTGAACTTAAATAAAAATTTAATACAATTTCCAATGGTTTCTTCCCTTCATTTCATCTATTTGTAAAAATGTGTAAATGTACATTGAATATATTTTTTTTTACAAAATTTCCAATTTACAATGACTATTTTTACAAAATTTTGTATTCGAGGGGGATTTTTTTTTTTTGAGACAAGATGTAGAAGAGACCGTAAGAAAAAAATCTCGCCTTGTGGTCTGGGACCAGGTTGCGGGGGCGTTGACCCCCCGGAAATATCTTTTAGATATCCTTCAGGTATCAGTTTGCTATGGTTATCCATTCGTTAATCAGGTGGGGAGGGGGTCACCGCCCCCTGGGCTTGATCAGGGCCACAGGGGCAGGTAACCCCTGAGGCTCGATCTCAAACAGCTCCTTCTCAGACACTTCTAGCAGAGCTAGAATTTATAACACAACGTTTCGCTTAAAGGCGAACGAAATGTTGTCTTTGTAGTACCCATCTTATCGGCATTTTCTGATTAGTGTTTGTAAACTGGATGTTTGATCTTACGTGTTTAAGAGACAGAAAGAAAAATTCCGTCAAATCTTCCCCAGTACTAGACATTATGCAAGTTGGAGGGTAGTACCTCCCTTGATGGCCACGTTCGTGTGAGAGGAGGGTAGTACCTCCCTTGATGGCCACGTTCGTGTGAGAGGAGGGTAGTACCTCCCTTGATGGCCACGTTCATGTGAGAGGAGGGTAGTACCTCCCTTGATGGCCACGTTCGTGTGAGAGGAGGGTAGTACCTCCCTTGATGGCCACATTCGTGTAAGAAGAGAGTAGTATCTCCCTTGGTGGCCACATTCGTGTAAGAAGAGGGTAGTACCTCCTTTGATGGCCACATTCATGAGAGAAGATGGTAGTACCTCCCTTGATGGCCACATTCGTGTAAGAAGAGGGTAGTACCTCCCTTGATGGCCACATTCGTGTAAGAAGAGGGTAGTACCTCCCTTGATGGCCACATTCGTGTGAGAAGATGGTAGTACCCCCCATGATGGCCACATTCGTGTAAGAAGAGGGTAGTACCTCCCTTGATGGCCACATTTCATGTGAGAGGATGGTAATACCTTCCTGGCGGCCACATTCATGTGAGAGGAGGGAAGTACTTCTATGGATGGTCTCATTCTAATGGTAGGATGGTAGTACCTCCCTGGACGGTCACTACCGACCACCAACATACCTCACAAACAGACACGACAACAGACAACATTACTCTGCACGTTGATCTCAAATCAATAACATAGATGCAATACCGGTTAAAGACTTCAGTCATTTAAAAAATAATTGGACGTAATTGTCATTAATAAGAGCAACGTAAAACATTCATATGAAGAGACAATTTCAATTATCATAATAACCTTTATTGTTTTCCTTTATAAAGAGATAATCTCATTTGAATCATTAGGATACGTATCAAATTTGACACAAGCATGAAGATTATTAATATGAACCCGTAGGGGTCATAACCTTGCTTGGAGAATGGAAGGTAAGTAATTTCGATTCAAGGGGAGGTTAGCTACAGTTCCTTGGATCAAGATCTCAAACATGAATAGCTACTTGAAGAGAATAGTGGTTCAATAACACGAAACAGCTGTGTTAAACTACAGAGGCAGGAGACACTATACACAGTTGAAAGGCTCTCTTAACAGTCATTCCCTGAAACACTGGAGCTCCTCATTAAGACTGTATCGTCACGCGAATGGCCTCTGCAGCCGATGCTCGTCTATAGTAACCTTCAGGGATCTCAAAGAGTCGTTCCATGGAGCTTTATACCACATATGCAAGGCTCATCTTGGTAATAAAAAGAACTCAGGCCATGTAAAAACTGAATTAAACTCAAGACAGTGTTGGGAAGGTCTGCAGAAAAACAGTGACTCCTTACACTGCCCTCGGAGTTAGCTGAGGTGACTGATGGTAAGGTCAGTCCCACACAGTGTTGTGCAGAACACTACAACCTTCAAGTCAGTTCTTGCAATGGACTGAGCAGCGTTTTTGCTGTTTATGGGGCTTAAAGTTAATTGACTACATGTGGGTCATTAAGACGGCATGTCACCTTTGAAACATCAGAGACCAAAGTACAAATACACTCACATATGTGCAAAGGAAGGGGTAGCAGTAATGTTAAATGATCAGTTATGGAAGGAGAAAAGAGAATATGAATGTGTAAATTCAAGAATTATGTGGATTAAAGTAAAGGTTGGATGCGAGAAGTGGGTCATAATAAGCGTGTATGCACCTGGAGAAGAGAGGAATGCAGAGGAGAGAGAGAGATTTTGGGAGATGTTAAGTGAATGTATAGGAGCCTTTGAACCAAGTGAGAGAGTAATTGTGGTAGGGGACTTGAATGCTAAAGTAGGAGAAACTTTTAGAGAGGGTGTGGTAGGTAAGTTTGGGGTGCCAGGTGTAAATGATAATGGGAGCCCTTTGATTGAACTTTGTATAGAAAGGGGTTTAGTTATAGGTAATACATATTTTAAGAAAAAGAGGATAAATAAGTATACACGATATGATGTAGGGCGAAATGACAGTAGTTTGTTGGATTATGCATTGGTAGATAAAAGACTGTTGAGTAGACTTCAGGATGTACATGTTTATAGAGGGGCCACAGATATATCAGATCACTTTCTAGTTGTAGCTATACTGAGAGTAAAAGGTAGATGGGATACAAGGAGAATAGAAGCATCAGGGAAGAGAGAGGTGAAGGTTTATAAACTAAAAGAGGAGGCAGTTAGGGTAAGATATAAACAGCTATTGGAGGATAGATGGGCTAATGAGAGCATAGGCAATGGGGTCGAAGAGGTATGGGGTAGGTTTAAAAATGTAGTGTTAGAGTGTTCAGCAGAAGTTTGTGGTTACAGGAAAGTGGGTGCAGGAGGGAAGAGGAGCGATTGGTGGAATGATGATGTAAAGAGAGTAGTAAGGGAGAAAAAGTTAGCATATGAGAAGTTTTTACAAAGTAGAAGTGATGCAAGGAGGGAAGAGTATATGGAGAAAAAGAGAGAAGTTAAGAGAGTGGTGAAGCAATGTAAAAAGAGAGCAAATGAGAGAGTGGGTGAGATGTTATCAACAAATTTTGTTGAAAATAAGAAAAAGTTTTGGAGTGAGATTAACAAGTTAAGAAAGCCTAGAGAACAAATGGATTTGTCAGTTAAAAATAGGAGAGGAGAGTTATTAAATGGAGAGTTAGAGGTATTGGGAAGATGGAAGGAATATTTTGAGGAATTGTTAAATGTTGATGAAGATAGGGAAGCTGTGATTTCGTGTATAGGGCAAGGAGGAATAACATCTTGTAGGAGTGAGGAAGAGCCAGTTGTGAGTGTGGGGGAAGTTCGTGAGGCAGTAGGTAAAATGAAAGGGGGTAAGGCAGCCGGGATTGATGGGATAAAGATAGAAATGTTAAAAGCAGGTGGGGATATAGTTTTGGAGTGGTTGGTGCAATTATTTAATAAATGTATGGAAGAGGGTAAGGTACCTAGGGATTGGCAGAGAGCATGCATAGTTCCTTTGTATAAAGGCAAAGGGGATAAAAGAGAGTGCAAAAATTATAGGGGGATAAGTCTGTTGAGTGTACCTGGTAAAGTGTATGGTAGAGTTATAATTGAAAGAATTAAGAGTAAGACGGAGAATAGGATAGCAGATGAACAAGGAGGCTTTAGGAAAGGTAGGGGGTGTGTGGACCAGGTGTTTACAGTGAAACATATAAGTGAACAGTATTTAGATAAGGCTAAAGAGGTCTTTGTGGCATTTATGGATTTGGAAAAGGCGTATGACAGGGTGGATAGGGGGGCAATGTGGCAGATGTTGCAAGTGTATGGTGTAGGAGATAGGTTACTGAAAGCAGTGAAGAGTTTTTACGAGGATAGTGAGGCTCAAGTTAGAGTATGTAGGAAAGAGGGAAATTTTTTCCCAGTAAAAGTAGGCCTTAGACAAGGATGTGTGATGTCACCGTGGTTGTTTAATATATTTATAGATGGGGTTGTAAGAGAAGTAAATGCGAGGGTTTTGGCAAGAGGCGTGGAGTTAAAAGATAAAGAATCACACACAAAGTGGGAGTTGTCACAGCTGCTCTTTGCTGATGACACTGTGCTCTTGGGAGATTCTGAAGAGAAGTTGCAGAGATTGGTGGATGAATTTGGTAGGGTGTGCAAAAGAAGAAAATTAAAGGTGAATACAGGAAAGAGTAAGGTTATGAGGATAACAAAAAGATTAGGTGATGAAAGATTGAATATCAGATTGGAGGGAGAGAGTATGGAGGAGGTGAACGTATTCAGATATTTGGGAGTGGACGTGTCAGCGGATGGGTCTATGAAAGATGAGGTGAATCATAGAATTGATGAGGGAAAAAGAGTGAGTGGTGCACTTAGGAGTCTGTGGAAACAAAGAACTTTGTCCTTGGAGGCAAAGAGGGGAATGTATGAGAGTATAGTTTTACCAACGCTCTTATATGGGTGTGAAGCGTGGGTGATGAATGTTGCAGCGAGGAGAAGGCTGGAGGCAGTGGAGATGTCATGTCTGAGGGCAATGTGTGGTGTGAATATAATGCAGAGAATTCGTAGTTTGGAAGTTAGGAGGAGGTGCGGGATTACCAAAACTGTTGTCCAGAGGGCTGAGGAAGGGTTGTTGAGGTGGTTCGGACATGTAGAGAGAATGGAGCGAAACAGAATGACTTCAAGAGTGTATCAGTCTGTAGTGGAAGGAAGGCGGGGTAGGGGTCGGCCTAGGAAGGGTTGGAGGGAGGGGGTAAAGGAGGTTTTGTGTGCGAGGGGCTTGGACTTCCAGCAGGCATGCGTGAGCGTGTTTGATAGGAGTGAATGGAGACAAATGGTTTTTAATACTTGACGTGCTGTTGGAGTGTGAGCAAAGTAACATTTATGAAGGGATTCAGGGAAACCGGCAGGCCGGACTTGAGTCCTGGAGATGGGAAGTACAGTGCCTGCACTCTGAAGGAGGGGTGTTAATGTTGCAGTTTAAAAACTGTAGTGTAAAGCACCCTTCTGGCAAGACAGTGATGGAGTGAATGATGATGAAAGTTTTTCTTTTTCGGGCCACCCTGCCTTGGTGGGAATCAGCCGGTGTGATAATAATAAATAATAAAATAATATATATATATATATATATATATATATATATATATATATATATATATATATATATATATATATATATATATATATATATATATATATATATGTAGATAGATAGATAGATAGATATAGATAGATATGCAGTAAGATCACAGTAAACAGAATTTGCAGAACTAGTGCGATATAATGAAATTCTAAGCGATTTTGTGACTTCTCACATTATCAAGTAGTAGTAGTAATAATAGTATTAGTAGTAGTAGTAGTAGTAGTAATGGTAGTAGTAGTAGTAGTGTAGTATGAAGTAGTATAGTAGTAGTAGTGAGTAATAATAGTAGAGTAATATAGTGTGGTAGTGTGGTAGTAGTAGTAGGTGGTAGTAGTAGTAGTAGTGGAGTAGTAGTGGTAGTGGTGTATTGTAGTAGTAGTAACAGTGGTGGTAGGTAGTAGTAGTAGTAGTGGTGGTGATGGTGGTGGTGGTGGTGCAGTAGGTGTGGTGGTGAGTAGGTGACAGTGGTGTGGTGTGGTGGTGGTGGTGTAGTGGTGGTAACAGGTGGTGGTGGTGGTGGTGGTAGTGGTATGGTGGTGTAGTGCAGTGGTGATGTAGTGTGTAGTGGTGGTGGTGGTAACAGTGGTGGTGGTGGTGGTAGGTGCGTGGTGGTGGTGGTTGTGGTGATAGTGTGGCGGTGGTGGTGGTAGTGGTGTGGTGGTGGTGGTGGTGGTGACAGGTGGTAGTGTGTGTGGTGGTGAGTGACAGGTGGTGGTGGTGGTGGTGGTGACAGTGGTGGTGGTGTGTGGTGTGGACAGTGGTGGTGGGGGTGGTGGTGGTGGTGGAGGTGGTGGTGGTGAAGGTGGTGGTGGTGGTGGTGGTGGTGGTGGTGGTGACAGTGGTGGTGGTGATGGTGGTGGTGATGGTGGTGGTGTTGACAGTGGTGGTGGTGGTGGTGGTGGTGACAGTGGTGGTGGTGGTGGTGGTGGTGTAGGTGGCAGTGGTGTGGTAGTGGTGGTGGTGTGGTGGTGGTGGTGGTGGTGTAACAGTGGTGGTAGTGGTGGAGTGGTGGTGGTGGAGTGGTAGGTGGCGGCAGTGTGTGGTGGTGGTGTATGACAGTGGTAGGTGAGTGGTGGTGGTGGTGGTGGTGGTGGTGACAGTGGTGGTGGTGGTGGTGGTGGTGGTGGTGGTGGTGACGGAGGTGGTGGTGGTGGTGAGGTACGGTGGTGGTGGTGGTAACAGTGGTGGTGGTGGTGGTGGTGGTGGTGGTGGTGGTGGTGGTCAGGTACGGTGGTGGTGGTGGTGGTGGTGGTGGCAGTGGTGGTGGTGGTGGTGGTGGTGGTGGTGGTGACAGTGGTGGTGGTGGTGGTGGTGGTGGTGATGGTGAGTGGTGTGGTGGTAACAGTGTGGTGGTGGTGTGTGGTGGTGGTGGTGGTAGTGACAGTGGTGGTAGTGGTGGTGGTGGTGTGGTGGTGGAGTGGTGGTGTAGTGAGTGGTGGTGGTGGTGGTGGTGGTGGTGACAGTGGTGGTGGTTGTGGTGGTGGTGGTAGTGGTGGTGATGGAGGTGGTTGTGATGGTGGTGGTGGTGGTGGTGCTGGTGATGGTGGTGGTGGTGGTGGTGGTGATGGTGGTGGTGGTGATGGTCGTGGTGGTGGTGGTGGTGGTGGTGGTGGTGGTGGTGGTGGTGGTGGTGAACGGTGGTGGTGGTGGTGGTAGTGGTGGTGAGGTGGTGTGGTGGTGACAGTGGTGTGGTGGTGTGGTAGTGGAGGTAGTGTAACCCAGTGGTAGTGTGGTAGTAGTAGTAACAGTGGAGGTAGTGGTAGTGTAGTAGTAGGTAGTAGCAGTAAGTAGTAGTAGTAGTAGTAGTAGTAGTAGTAGTAGTAGTAGTAACAGTAGTAGTAGTAGTAGTAGTAGTAGTAGTAGTAGTAGTAGTAGTAGTAGTAGTAGTAGTAGTAGTAGTAGTAGCAGTAGTAGTAGTAGTTGTAGTAATAGTAGTAGTAGTATTAGTATTAGTCGCTGTTGTTGTTTTGCAGGTATACTGTCTTTTAAATCTGGCTTTCCCCTTTTCTCTCTTTTGCTTACTTTCCTTCTCCATCTTGCTCCTCTCTCTCTCTCTCTCTCTCTCTCTCTCTCACTACAACAATGAGTGGCGTCCAGTAATTTTAGATGTTAGTTCTCCAGGAAAACGTCAGCTTGCCAGCGTCAGCCCCTTGTGAGAAAAACGATGGGGGATGGGATGGAGGGTTAATGTCAGCAAGGGTCAGCGTGTAAGGAAGCTAAATTCAGCAAAGTTCACTTCATTTAATGTAACTGCAAGGCAAGACGTCAGTCAGCCTGTGTCAGCAGCAGCAGCGAAAACTGTGGATATTGTTATTGTCTGACAGTAGTAGATGTCAGCTAATTTTACTGGATATAGATTAAAGAGAAGCGATATATATATATATATATATATATATATATATATATATATATATATATATATATATATATATATATATATATATATATATATATATATATGTCGTGACGAATAGGTAAAACTGGTCAATTAACAAGAACTCATTTATAAGTCCTTTTTAAATTTTCTCTTATAAATTTAAAGATATATATTTTTAATTTATGTTAATGTAACTGTTCCTCCCACCTCCAGGACTCAGGTTCGGCTTCCCTGAATCCCTTGATATATATTACCTTGGTCACACTCCAACAGCACGTCAAACCATATAAACTACTCGTCAACATTCACTTCGATCAACTGGAACATGCTCACACTTGCCTGCTGAATGCTCAGGCCTCTGATATGCAAAGCCTCCTTTATCTCCTGTCTTCAATTCTTCCTGTGATGTTCCCTCCCCCTCCTTTCTTCCACCCGAAATTTTTACACCTTCTTGGGCCTCCTGTTTTGCTCCATCCTCTCTAAATGTCCAAACCACGTCAACAACTCCTCCTCAGCACCCTGAATTTTATACACATACTAACTCACTCTGTCTTCTAATTTCTACATTTTATACTCTGTGAATTATAGTCACACTACACATTGCTCTCAAATACGACAACTCCACTAGCCTCCAACCTCCTCCTCCTCGCTGCAACGTTTAAAACCCATGCCTCACACCCATACAAAATTAAGGAGAATGATGCACCTTACTCTCGGTGTATATACCCTCAGAGATACACACGTCTCTGTGTATATATGATATGAGATGCGCACCTCTCTCTCTCTCTCTCTCTCTCTCTCTCTCTCTCTCTCTCTCTCTCTCTCTCTCTCTCTCTCTCTCTCTCTCTATATATATATATATATATATATATATATATATATATATATATATATATATATAATATAGTGTGAGGTACACATTTCCCTGTGCACTGTGTATATACCCTTAGAGATACACGATCTAGGTGTATATATACCGAGAGTATCTCTCAAGGCATGTGCTCTAGTTCAGCAAGTATTCCTCTGGGAATACCAGTTCCTAGTTGATCTTGTAGCAGTAAGAGCAGCGCAGCCATCAGCCACGGTATTACTACCCAGCTGCAACAACGTGTAAAGCTGGAAGCATCGGGCGGGGGACTTAGCGAGAAATATTAGGGACTACCGTAAAGCCTCAGCCTGACGCTACCAAAGCCGCCACCGCTGCTACTGAAATCGCGAAGCTTGATTTTTAATGCGTGGAACAAAAATTTCTAGGGCAATCGCGATCTCATAGCGATCACGGAAAGAGAAAGGTGGTGGGGTATGTATGGGCGCGCTCCATGGGAGAATTTGAGATTGTGTATGTATGTGCGACAGACACACACAGCAGCTGTGAATCGACCCCTGCAACCACATATAGGTGAGTACACACACACATACATACACACACACACTCTCTCTCTTGCTCTCTCTCTCTCTCTTGCTCTCTCTCTCTCTTGCTCTCTCTCTCTCTTGCTCTCTCTCTCTCTCTCTCTTCTCTCTCTCTCTCTCTTGCTCTCTCTTGCTCTCTCTCTCTCTTGCTCTCTCTTGCTCTCTCTCTCTCTTGCTCTCTCTCTCTTGCTCTCTCTCTCTCTCTCTCTTGCTCTCTCTCTCGCTCTCTCTCTCGCTCTCTCTCTCTTGCTCTCTCTCTCTCTCTTGCTCTCTCTCTCCTGCTCTCTCTCTCTCCTGCTCTCTCTCTCTTGCCTTCTCTCTGCTCTCTCTCTCTCTCTCTTCTCTCTTGCTCTCTCTCTTGTCTCTCTCTTGCCTCTCTCTCTTGCTCTCTCTCTCTGTCTCTCTCTCTCTCTTGCTCTCTCTCTCTCTCTTGTCTTCTCTCTCTTGCTCTCTCTCTCTCTTTGCTCTCTCTCTTGCTCTCTCTCTTGCTCTCTCTCTCTAGCTTTTTCTCTTGCTCTCTCTCTCTTGTTTCTCCTCTCTTGCTCTTTCGCTCTTGTCTCTCTCTCTCTCTTGCTCTCTCTCCTCTTGCTCTCTCCTCTCTTGCTCTCTCTCTTGCTCTCCTCTCTCTGCTCTCTCTCTCTCTCTCTTGCTGCTCTCTTGCTCTCTCTCTCTCTCTTGCTCTCTCTCCCCTCTTGCTCTCTCTCTCTCTCTCTCTCTTGTTCTCTCTCTCTCTCTTGTTCTCTCTCTTGCTCTCTCTCTCTCTCTTGCTCTCTCTCTCTCCTGTCTCTCTTTCTCTTGATCTCTCTCTCTCTCTTGCTCTCTCTCTCTCTTGCTCTCTCGTCCCCATTTTCCCTTCTAACTCCCTCCCCTCCTACTCTTAAAAAAAAAAAAAAAACAAAAAAAAAAAAAAAATGGTGGGGACTCACAGGACCCAAGGATCAGATGAGAATGGCTCGGGTAGGGAGGGGAGGGTGGATGGAGGAGCAGTGGAAAAGGATGGAACAAGAGTGGGAGAAAGAAAATTAGGAGAGCTTTTCTGAAAAAATGGAGAAAAGAGCTCTCTGTGAAATTGGAAGGTGGTTGGAGAAGGAGACAAAAGAATTGGGAGGCACAAGTCGAAAACTGCAGTAGCCAAGATAAGGGTCCTAGAAGTTGAGATAAATAGGCTGGAGCGAGTTACAGGGGCAGTGACCAGAGAAGACACAGCATATGAAGCTGCGAGGCTGAACAGGAAGGAAGGAATTATGAATTATGCTAAGGTCACATCAATCTGCCAAGGAGGACCAAGGGTGGAGGAAAGGGAAGATCAACTGGTTGCAGATGGAGAGGGTGATGGTCGAATGCTGAGGCACAACAAGGCTATCAAGAGCCACTGGAAAATCAAGGGAGAAACTGACCACATACAGGCAGGATCCAGAGCCACAGAGGGTGAGGCAATGCGAGGAAGAAGGGCAAAATCAGTGTTTATCCATGGGCTTCAGGAGAGAGAGGAAAGGACACACACTGAAAGGAAGCAGGAAGAAAGGAAGGAGATTGAGAAAATCATAACAGAAATAGGTGAAGAGAGGGACGAGATTGTAAATTTTCAGAGAATAGGGGGGTACTCGAAGGTGAGAAACCGACCAATCAAGCTGATTCTCAGGACGGAAACAGTGCGGAACAGGATCCTCCAAGAGAAACCACGATTGAAATACTCGGAAGAGTACAAGAGGGTGTTCCTAGACAGAGACAGAACAAAATCAGAACGACAGCAGCTGAGGGAGAGGACAAAAAAGCGAAAGGAGCTAGGAAAAGAGACAAGGAGGGAACCAGCAGAGGTCAGTCAGAGCAGGACAGAACAGCAAGGGCAAGCACACACACAACTACTCTCAGAACCACACAACCTATCACACCATCCCAACACACCCTACAATCCATACCCACAGCCTCCACCCAACACCAAGCTATAGAACCCCACAGTATGCCACCAGGTCTCCCACCCTCACAGGCCCCCCAAACCACAGTGTTGGAAAGGAAACTGAAGGTATGGTACACAAACGCTGATGGAATAACAAATAAGTGGGAGGAGTGGCAAGAAAGAGTCAAAGAAGCATCACCGGACATCATAGCTCTCACAGAAACCAAGCTTACAGGTATGATAACAGATGCCATCTTTCCAACGGGATACCAAATCCTGAGGAAAGACAGAGGGAACAGGGGGGGTGGAGGAGTGGCGTTGCTGATCAAAAATCGCTGGAATTTTGATGAGCTGGAGAGAGAAGATAGCGGAGAAGAAAGTGATTACATAGTGGGAACACTTCACTCTGGAGGTCCCAAGGTGGTAATAGCAGTGATGTATAACCCACCACAGAACAGCAGGAGGCCAAGGCAAGAGTACGACGAGAGCAATAGAGCGATGGTTGACACACTGGCTAGAGTGGCCAGAAGAGCTCATGCATGCAGGGCAAAGCTCCTGATCATGGGTGACTTTAACCACAAGGAGATAGATTGGGAGAACTTGGACCCACATGGGGGCCAAGATACTTGGAGGGCTAAGATGATGGAGGTGGTACTGGAGAACTTCATGTACCAACACGTAAGGGACACTACAAGAGAGAGAGGAGAGGATGAACCAGCAAGGCTGGACTTAGTATTCACCTTCAGTAGTGCAGATATCGAAGACATCACATATGAAAGACCCCTTGGGGCCAGTGACCATGTGGTTGTAAGCTTCGAATACACAGTAGAGCTACAAGTGGAGGGAGAAGCAGGAAGGCCAGGACGAATGAAGCCAAACTACAAGAAAGGGGACTACACAGGAATGAGGAACTACCTGAACGGGGTTCAGTGGGACAGAGAACTGGCAGGGAAACCAGTTAATGAGATGATGGAATATGTAGCAATAAAATGCAAGGAGGCTGAGGAGAGGTTTGTACCCAAGGGTAACAGGAGTAATGAAAAAGCCAGGATGAGCCCATGGTTTACCCAAAGGTGCAGGGAGGCAAAAACCAAGTGTGCTAGGGAATGGAAGAAATATAGAAGGCAAAGGACCCAGGAGAATAAGGAGAACAGTCGTAGAGCCAGAAATGAATATGCACAGATAAGAAGGGAGGCCCAAAGACAATATGAAAATGACATAGCAGCGAAAGCCAAATCTGACCCGAAACTGTTGTACAGCCACATCAGGAGGAAAACAACAGTCAAGGACCAGGTAATCAGGCTAAGGAAGGAAGGAGGAGAGACAACAGGAAATGACCGGGAAGTATGTGAAGAACTCAACAAGAGATTCAAAGAAGTGTTCACAGAGGAGACAGAAGGGACTCCAGAAAGACGGAGAGGTGGGGCACACCACCAAGTGCTGGACACAGTGCACACAACCGAGGAAGAAGTGAAGAGGCTTCTGAGTGAGCTAGATACCTCAAAGGCAATGGGGCCAGATAACATCTCCCCATGGGTATTGAGAGAGGGAGCAGAGGCGCTATGTGTACCCCTAACAACAATATTCAATACATCTATCGAAACAGGGAGATTGCCTGAGGCATGGAAGACAGCAAATGTAGTCCCAATCTTTAAAAAAGGAGACAGACATGAAGCATTAAACTACAGACCAGTGTCACTGACATGTATAGTATGCAAAATCATGGAGAAGATTATCAGGAGAAGAGTGGTGGAACACCTAGAAAGGAATGATCTAATCAACAGCAGCCAGCATGGTTTCAGGGACGGGAAATCCTGTGTCACAAACCTACTGGAGTTCTATGACATGGTGACAGCAGTAAGACAAGAGAGAGAGGGGTGGGTGGATTGCATTTTCTTGGACTGCAAGAAGGCGTTTGACACAGTTCCACACAAGAGATTGGTGCAAAAACTGGAGGACCAAGCAGGGATAACAGGGAAGGCACTACAATGGATCAGGGAATACTTGTCAGGAAGACAGCAGCGAGTCATGGTACGTGGCGAGGTGTCAGAGTGGGCACCTGTGACCAGCGGGGTCCCGCAGGGGTCAGTCCTAGGACCAGTGCTGTTTCTGGTATTTGTGAACGACATGACGGAAGGAATAGACTCTGAGGTGTCCCTGTTTGCAGATGACGTGAAGTTGATGAGAAGAATACACTCGATCGAAGACCAGGCAGAACTACAAAGGGATCTGGACAGGCTGCAGAACTGGTCCAGCAATTGGCTCCTGGAGTTCAATCCCACCAAGTGCAAAGTCATGAAGATTGGGGAAGGGCAAAGAAGGCCGCAGACGGAGTACAGTCTAGGGGGTCAGAGACTACAAACCTCACTCAAGGAAAAAGATCTTGGGGTGAGTATAACACCAGGCACATCTCCTGAAGCGCACATCAACCAAATAACTGCTGCAGCATATGGGCGCCTAGCAAACCTCAGAACAGCATTCCGACATCTTAATAAGGAATCGTTCAGGACCCTGTACACCGTATACGTTAGGCCCATATTGGAGTATGCGGCACCAGTTTGGAACCCACACCTAGACACACACACACACACACACACACACACACACACACACACACACACACACACACGAAAGGAGGAAAGAGAGGGGATGGAGAAGACAGACAGGAGATCCCAGACCCAGGAAGAAGATCAAATACAGCCTCCCTCACAACTTCCTATAGAAGCCTCCCAACCAGGTCAATCCCAGTGCAGCTAAACACTCTAAATCAAAACACCCATGCCACATCCAATGCCCCCACCCACTACATTACAAACTCCACCCCCACAGCAACAACCCATAGTTCCTTACCAGGTCTCCCATTTCCACAACCCCAATATACCTCCCAGACCACAGTCTTAGAAAAGAAGTTGAAGGTGTGGTATACAAATGCAGATGGAATAACAAACAAGTATGAGGAGTGGCACGAAAGAATCAAAGAGACATCCCCAGACATAATAGCACTCACAGAAACAAAACTCACTAGAATAATAACAGATTCAATCTTTCCATCCGGATATCAAATCCTCAGGAACAACAGAGGGAGGAGGAGTTGCACTGCTCATTAAAAACCAGTGGGGTTTTGAGAAAATGGAAGGAATGGATGGCATGGGCGAAAGGGACTACTTAGTAGGAACAATCCAGTCTGAGGGACATAAGGTGATAATTGCAGTAATGTACAACCCACCACAGAACTGCAGGAGGCCAAGCGAAGAATACGATGAGAGCAACAGAGCAATGATCGACACACTAGCCGAGGTGGCCAGGAGAGCACATATGGGGGAGCAAAGTTACTAGTTATGGGTGATTTCAATCACAAGGAGATTGACTGGGAAAACCTGGAGCCCCATGGGGGTCCCGAAACATGGAGAGCCAAGATTATGGATGTGGTACTGGAGAACCTCATGCATCAACATGTTAGAGACACTACCAGAGAGAGAGGAGAGGATGAACCAGCAAGGTTGGACCTTGTAATCACCATGAGTAGTTCGGACATCGAGGGTATCATGTATGAAAGGCCCCTGGGAGCTAGTGATCATGTGGTTCTGTGCTTCGACTACATAGTTGAGCTCCAAGTGGAGAGAGTAGCAGGAATAGGCTGGGAAAAACCAAACTAGAAAAGGGGGAACTACTCAGGCATGAGGAACTTCCTTCAAGACATTCAGTGGGAGAGGGAACTGACAGGAAAACCAGTACAAGAAATGATGGACTATGTAGCAACAAAATGCAAGGAGGCAGAGGAGAGGTTTGTTCCCAAGGGAAACAGAAATAATGGGAAGAACAGAACGAGTCCTTGGTTCACCCAAAGGTGTTGGGAGGCAAAAACTAGGTGTACTAGAGAATGGAAAAGGTACAGAAGACAGAGAACTCAGGAAAATAAAGAAATCAGCCGAAGAGCCAGAAACGAATATGCACAGATAAGAAGGGAGGCTCAGAGACAATATGAAAATGACATAGCATCAAAAGTAAAGACTGACCCGAAGCTGTTGTACAGCCACATCAGGAGGAAAACAACAGTCAAGGACCAGGTAATCAGACTGAGGAAGGGTGATGGGGAATTCACAAGAAACGACCGAGAGGTATGTCAGGAGCTCAACACAAGATTTAAAGAGGTATTTACAGTGGAAACCAGTAGGACTCCAAGAAATCAGACCAGGGGGGCACACCAGCAAGTGCTAGATGAGGTACATATAACCAAGGAGGAGGTGAAGAAGCTGCTATGCGAACTTGACACCTCAAAGGCGGTGGGACCAGACAACATCTCTCCATGGGTCCTTAAAGAGGGAGCAGAGATATTGTGTGAGCCATTAACAAAGATCTTCAACACATCATTTGAAACTGGGCAACTCCCTGAGGTATGGAAAATGGCAAATGTAGTCCCAATTTTTAAAAAGGGAGACAGACATGAGGCACTAAACTACAGACCTGTATCACTAACGTGTATAGTATGCAAGGTCATGGAGAAGATCATCAGGAGGAGAGTGGTGGGGCACCTGGAAAGAAACAAGTGTATAATTGACAACCAGCACGGTTTCAGGGAAGGAAAATCCTGTGTCACAAACCTACTAGAGTTTTATGACAAGGTGACAGAAGTAAGACAAGAGAGAGAGGGGTGGATCGACTGCGTATTTTTGGACTGCAAGAAGGCCTTCGACACAGTTCCTCACAAGAGGTTACTGCAAAAGCTAGAGGACCAGGCACACATAACAGGAAAGGCACTGCAATGGATCAGAGAATATCTGACAGGGAGGCAACAACGAGTCATGGTACGCGAAGAGGTGTCAGAGTGGGCGCCTGTGACAAGCGGGGTTCCACAGGGGTCAGTCCTAGGACCTGTGCTGTTCTTGGTATACGTGAACGACATAACGGAAGGGATAGAGTCAGAAGTGTCCTTGTTTGCAGATGATGTGAAGTTAATGAGAAGAATCAAATCGGACGAGGATCAGGCAGGACTACAAAGAGACCTGGACAGGCTACAAGCCTGGTCCAGCAACTGGCTCCTTGAATTTAACCCTGCCAAATGCAAAGTCATGAAGATTGGGGAAGGGCAAAGAAGACCGCACACACAATATAGTTTAGATGGCCAAAGACTGCAAACCTCACTCAAGGAAAAAGATCTGGGGGTGAGTATAACACCGAACATATCTCCTGAGGCGCACATCAATCAGATAACTGCTGCAGCATACGGGCGCCTGGCAAACCTACGGATAGCGTTCCGATACCTCAGTAAGGATTCGTTTAAGACTCTGTATACCATCTACGTCAGGCCCATACTGGAGTATGCAGCACCAGTTTGGAATCCACACCTAGTCAAGCACGTCAAGAAATTAGAGAAAGTGCAAAGGTTTGCAACAAGACTAGTCCCAGAGCTACGGGGATTGTCCTATGAAGAAAGGTTGAGGGAAATCGGCCTGACGACACTGGAGGCCAGGAGGGTCAGGGGAGACATGATAACGACATATAGGATACTGCGCGGAATAGACGAGGTGGACAAAGACGGGATGTTCCAGAGATGGGACACAAACACAAGAGGTCACAATTGGAAGTTGAAGACTCAGATGAATCAAAGGGATGTTAGGAAGTATTTCTTCAGTCATAGAGTAGTCAGGCCATGGAATAGCCTAGAAGGTGATGTGGTAGAGGGAGGAACCATACATAGTTTTAAGGCGAGGTATGATAGAGCTCATGGGGCAGGGAGAGAGAGGACCTAGTAGCAATCAGCGAAGAGGCGGGACCAGGAGCTGTGACTCGACCCCTGCAACCACAAATAGGTGAGTACAAATAGGTGAGTATACACACACACACACACACACACACACGTGGTCTCCCAAGGTGCCACAGGGGCCACAAGGTCTCACAAGGTGCCACAAGATGCCACAAGATCTCACAAGGTGCCAGAAGGTGCCACAAGGTCTCACAAGGCCCCATAAGAAGCTACAAGGTGCCACAAGGTACCACAAGGTACCACAAGGTCTCACAATGACCCAAAAGATCTTCGAAGATGACACTGTTCCACATGATCTTACAAATTAAGGTCACAACAGCTACTCTCCGCTTCCTTATATCAAGCTTAATTACCTCTTATTCCTCAGGTGCTATACAACCCATACGAGTCTAATGCTCACCGTGAAAGCAATAATTAACTTGCAACTGTAAGCTCGACACCCAACTGTATTAATATACATTATTATACATCACTCTAGAGTGAAGGAAATGTACGAAGTTGTCCCTGTATACATCTATATACATTAGCTTTTATCTAGGTAAATTTATAATTCTGTCCTCAGTATCCTCATATACATTCTATCCCTGCAGAAAGAAATGAATGTGTCACTGTGACTATATATATATATATATATATATATATATATATATATATATATATATATATATATATATATATATATATATATATATATATATATATATATATATATATATATATATATATATATATATATGTAGGTATATACACATCCGTAAGGGTCCTTCATATCCATTCAGACTATGGGGACGGAGTATAGAGCTCACACAGAGTAAGTGTACAAGTCATGCAGGTTCAACCTCTGTCCTCTTTAACATCGTACCCAAACGAGAGTGGAATGAGCAGTGCACTTAAAGACGAAACTCCCGTGTCTGGGCGAGCATAGAGGTCGGGTGGGGTGGTGTCTGGTCGGAGTGGGTCAGGGTGGGTTGTAGACGGAGTGGGTCAGGGTGGAGCACAGTGGATTAGAGCGAGTCTGGAGGAGGATAGGGGATGGGATCATTCAGGACGAGTCAGGATGAACTTGTAGCACAAACAGTTACACAATATGAGTTCCAGTACATTATCTGGTGCACAAACACGATCCACTGCTCTAGAATAACAAGAACGTTTATTAAAAAGTGGTTGTTCGAGTTCAACCCACCAATAAGGAGGAAATAAGGTGAAAGAAAACTAATCTAGAATAACAAGAAAATATTAAAAAAGTGGTTCTTCGAGTTCAACCCCTAACAAGTAAAAAAATGAGAATGTTAGTAGAAATAATGAGACCAGAAACAACCTTACAACACAAGAGATAAAAACGAATCACAGAGACCAAAATCGAACAATAAATTTAAGTATTTTAACCACAAAAACATATGTCAGAAAATGTCTCCAACTGCTCTGAAACGTCGAAGTATTTAACCAAATAACGTTTCATCACACTTTTCTTAATTTCCTAAATATATTAAGCTGGCAGTGACGTATGGACAAGTTGGTAGGTAAGACACGTAGGTAACATTTAGTCATCTTTATTCCGAAACGTTTCGCCTACACAGTAGGCTTCTTCAGTCCAGTACAGAGTGTAGGCAGGAGCAGGAGATATGTGAAGACGATGTAATCAGTCTGATTACATCGTTTTCACATCTCTACTGCTCCTGCCTACTTTCTGTACTCAACTGAAGAAGCCTACTGTATAGGCGAAACGTTTCGGAATAAAGACGCCTAAATGTTACCTGTGTGTCTTACCAACTTGTCGGTATTGTATGCCATTTTGGTATTCACGTATGGACAAGCCTCCTGACACCTGTTACCCTTCTTTAACCAGCAGTAAATTACTATATGCAGCTGGATGTTAGCAGACTCTTCTGAACGGCATCTTAAGGGTGGAAGGATACCGTAGATGTACCTTTGATGAGTTCCAAGAGTCTTTCTGCTTCCGGAGCCCGGCCATGGGCCAAGCTCGTCTGGTGCTTGCACGGTCAACCAGGCTGTTGTTGATTTTGGCCCACTGCCCCATGTATCCATCACAACCTGGCTGACCTGGCAGAGCTTTGAACCTGTAAATAAGCTGAGGTAAAAATAAAAGCTTCTATCCTGAAAATCTAACGGCGTTAAGCAACCCCACAGACCTGAGTGTAAGCACTACGACCAACCTATCTCTTCAAGTATATAAAACGTGAATAACATGAGCAACATGCACTAAGATTAGCAAATGTAAACACACCCTTCAAAAAACGTGAACGAGGAATAATTAATGGCGTAATTACATGCGTAAGACCAATACTTGAGCACGCAGCACCAGCGTGGAGCCTCACTTAATGAAGAATGCCAAAGAAATTTAAAGTACAAGTTTTTTGCCACTAGGAGGAGAGAGTACCACTTTGACTTCCAGGAAAGAGTACAGTTTTGACCTCCAAACCTCCAGGAAAGAGTACCATCTTGACCTCAAAACTACGAGGAAAGAGTACAATCTTGACCTCAAAATTACGAGGAAAGAGTACAATCTTGACCTCAAAATTACCAATAGTGCCATCATGACCTGACAGTTAGTAAGAAAGAGTACAATCTTGACCTCAAAACCTCCAGGAAAGAGTACCATCTTGACCTCTAGAGTACTCAAAACAAGAAGACACATCAGCAAATACATTACACATTTTTTTTGAGAACCAGTCTCGAGGACATACACATGAAAAATGAATTTCATTTATGTAGAGTGGAAAGCTGGTTGAAAAATGGAATGAGTTGAATAAGAAATAGGTTCTTGCAAAATTTATATTGAGTTTTAAGAAAAGGTATGATAGGGACCATGTTCGGGAGGTGTGGCTTTGATGATATGCTCACCCTTTTCACTCCCTACACTGCCCTCTCTACTACACTGCCCTCTCTACTACACTGCCCTCTCTACTACACTGCCCTCTCTACTACACTGCCCTCTCTACTACACTGCCCTCTCTACTACACTGCCCTCTCTACTACACTGCCCTCTCTACTACACTGCCCTCTCTACTACACTGCCCTCTCTACTACACTGCCCTCTCTACTACACTGCCCTCTCTACTACACTGCCCTCTCTACTACACTCCCCTCTCTACTACACTGCCCTCTCTACTACACTGCCCTCTCTACTACACTCTCCTCTCTACTACACTGCCCTCTCTACTACACTGCCCTCTCTACTACACTGCCCTCTCTACTACACTGCCCTCTCTACTACACTGCCCTCTCTACTACACTGCCCTCTCTACTACACTGCCCTCTCTACTACACTGCCCTCTCTACTACACTGCCCTCTCTACTACACTGCTCTCTCTACTACACTCTCCTCTCTACAACATTCAACTTCAACAATTTCTCCTGCATATTCCTAACATTTCTCTTCCAACACTTCAACACTAAACTTATCTTCTCACACCCTCTTCCCGTCTACTCTTCCACTCCCACTATCATCCACTCTCACTATCATCCACTCTCACTATCACCCACTCTCACTATCATCCACTCTCACTATCATTTACTCTCACTATCATCCACTCCCACTATCATCCACTCTCACTATCATCCACTCTCACTATCATCCACTCCCACTATCATCCACTCTCACTATCATCCACTCTCACTATCATCCACTCTCACTATCATCCACTCTCTCTATCATCCACTCTCACTATCATCCACTCCCACTATCATCCACTCTCACTATCATCCACTCTCTCTATCATTCACTCTCACTATCATCCACTCTCACTATCATCCACTCTCACTATCATCCACTCTCTCTATCATCCACTCTCACTATCATCCACTCTCACGATCATCCACTCCCACTATCACCCACTCTCACTATCATCCACTCCCACTATCGTCCACTCTCACTATCATCCACTCTCACTATCATCCACTCTCACTATCATCCACTCCCACTATCATCCACTCTCACTATCATCCACTCCCACTATCATCCACTCCCACTATCATCCACTCTCACTATCATCCACTCTCACTATCATCCACTCTCACTATCATCCACTCTCACTATCATCCACTCCCACTATCATCCACTCTCACTATCATCCACTCCCACTATCATCCACTCCCACTATCATCCACTCCCACTATCATCCACTCTCACTATCATCCACTCTCACTATCATCCACTCTCACTATCATCCACTCTCACTATCATCCACTCTCACTATCATCCACTCTCACTATCATCCACTCTCACTATCATCCACTCTCACTATCATCCACTCCCACTATCATCCACTCCCACTATCATCCACTCCCACTATCATCCACTCTCACTATCATCCACTCTCACTATCATCCACTCTCACTATCATCCACTCTCACTATCATCCACTCTCACTATCATCCACTCTCACTATCATCCACTCTCACTATCATCCACTCTCACTATCATCCACTCTCACTATCATCCACTCTCACTATCTTCCACTCTCACTATCATCCACTCCCACTATCATCCACTCTCACTATCATCCACTCTCACTATCATCCACTCCCACTATCATCGACTCTCACTATCATCCACTCTCACTATCATCCACTCTCACTATCATCCACTCTCACTATCATCCACTCCCACTATCATCCACTCTCACTATCATCCACTCTCACTATCATCCACTCTCACTATCATCCACTCTCACTATCATCCACTCTCACTATCATCCACTCTCACTATCATCCACTCCCACTATCATCCACTCCCACTATCATCCACTCCCACTATCATCCACTCCCACTATCATCCACTCTCACTATCATCCACTCTCACTATCATCCACTCTCACTATCATCCACTCTCACTATCATCCACTCTCACTATCCTCCACTCTCACTATCATCCACTCTCACTATCATCCACTCTCACTATCATCCACTCTCACTATCATCCACTCTCACTATCTTCCACTCTCACTATCATCCTCTCCCACTATCATCCACTCTCACTATCATCCACTCCCACTATCATCCACTCTCACTATCATCCACTCTCACTATCATCCACTCTCACTATCATCCATTCTCACTATCATCCACTCTCACTATCATCCACTCCCACTATCATCCACTCTCACTATCATCCACTCTCACTATCATCCACTCTCACTATCATCCACTCTCACTATCATCCACTCTCACTATCATCCACTTCCACTATCATCCACTCCACTATCATCCACTCCCACTATCATCCACTCCCACTATCATCCACTCTCACTATCATCCACTCTCACTATCGTCCACTCTCACTATCATCCACTCTCACTATCATCCACTCTCACTATCTTCCACTCTCACTATCATCCACTCCCACTATCATCCACTCTCACTATCATCCACTCTCACTATCATCCACTCTCACTATCATCCACTCTCACTATCATCCACTCTCACTATCATCCACTCCCACTATCATCCACTCTCACTATCATCCACTCCCACTATCATCCACTCTCACTATCATCCACTCTCACTATCATCCACTCCCACTATCATCCACTCTAACTATCATCCACTCCCACTATCATCCACTCCCACTATTATCCACTCTCACTATCATCCACTCTCACTATCATCCACTCCCACTATCATCCACTCTCACTATCATCCACTCTCACTATCATCCACTCTCACTATCATCCACTCTCTCTATCATCCACTCTCACTATCATCCACTCCCACTATCATCCACTCTCACTATCATCCACTCTCTCTATCATTCACTCTCACTATCATCCACTCTCACTATCATCCACTCTCACTATCATCCACTCTCTCTATCATCCACTCTCACTATCATCCACTCTCACTATCATCCACTCCCACTATCACCCACTCTCACTATCATCCACTCCCACTATCGTCCACTCTCACTATCATCCACTCTCACTATCATCCACTCTCACTATCATCCACTCCCACTATCATCCACTCTCACTATCATCCACTCCCACTATCATCCACTCCCACTATCATCCACTCTCACTATCATCCACTCTCACTATCATCCACTCTCACTATCATCCACTCTCACTATCATCCACTCCCACTATCATCCACTCTCACTATCATCCACTCCCACTATCATCCACTCCCACTATCATCCACTCCCACTATCATCCACTCTCACTATCATCCACTCTCACTATCATCCACTCTCACTATCATCCACTCTCACTATCATCCACTCTCACTATCATCCACTCCCACTATAATCCACTCTCACTATCATCCACTATCACTATCATCCACTCTCACTATCATCCACTCTCACTATCATCCACTCTCACTATCATCCACTCTCACTATCATCCACTCCCACTATCATCCACTCCCACTATCATCCACTCCCACTATCATCCACTCCCACTATCATCCACTCTCACTATCATCCACTCTCACTATCATCCACTCTCACTATCATCCACTCTCACTATCCTCCACTCTCACTATCATCCACTCTCACTATCATCCACTCTCACTATCATCCACTCTCACTATCATCCACTCTCACTATCATCCACTCTCACTATCTTCCACTCTCACTATCATCCACTCCCACTATCATCCACTCTCACTATCATCCACTCTCACTATCATCCACTCCCACTATCATCCACTCTCACTATCATCCACTCTCACTATCATCCACTCTCACTATCATCCACTCTCACTATCATCCACTCTCACTATCATCCACTCTCACTATCATCCACTCTCACTATCATCCACTCTCACTATCATCCACTCTCACTATCATCCACTCTCACTATCATCCACTCCCACTATCATCCACTCCCACTATCATCCACTCCCACTATCATCCACTCCCAGTATCATCCACTCTCACTATCATCCACTCTCACTATCATCCACTCTCACTATCATCCACTCTCACTATCATCCACTCTCACTATCCTCCACTCTCACTATCATCCACTCTCACTATCATCCACTCTCACTATCATCCACTCTCACTATCATCCACTCTCACTATCATCAACTCTCACTATCTTCCACTCTCACTATCATCCTCTCCCACTATCATCCACTCTCACTATCATCCACTCCCACTATCATCCACTCTCACTATCATCCACTCTCACTATCATCCACTCTCACTATCATCCATTCTCACTATCATCCACTCTCACTATCATCCACTCCACTATCATCCACTCTCACTATCATCCACTCTCACTATCATCCACTCTCACTATCATCCACTCTCACTATCATCAACTCCCACAATCATCCACTCCCACTATCAACCACTCCTACTATCATCCACTCCCACTATCATCCACTCTCACTATCATCCACTCTCACTATCATCCACTCTCACTATCATCCACTCTCACTATCATCCACTCTCACTATCATCCACTCTCACTATCATCCACTCTCACTATCATCCACTCTCACTATCATCCACTCTCACTATCATCCACTCTATCTCCACTCTCACTATCATCCACTCTCACTATCATCCACTCTCACTATCATCCACTCTCTCCCACTATCATCCACTCTCACTATCATCCACTCTCACTATCATCCACTCTCTCACTATCATCCACTCTCACTCATCATCCCACCACTCTCACTATCATCCACTCTCACTATCATCCACTCCCACTATCATCCACTCTCACTATCATCCACTCTCACTATCATCCACTCCCACTATCATCCACTCTCACAATCATCCACTCTCACTATCATCCACTCTCACTATCATCCACCCTCACTATCATCCACTCCCACTATCATCCACTCTCACTATCATCCACTCTCACTATCATCCACTCTCACTATCATCCATTCCCACTATCATCCACTCTCACTATCATCCACTCTCACTATCATCCACTCTCACTATCATCCAATCTCACTATCATCCACTCCCACTATCATCCACTCTCACTATCATCCACTCTCACTATCATCCACTCCCACTATCATCCACTCTCACTATCATCCACTCTCACTATCATCCACTCTCACTATCATCCACTCTCACTATCAATCCACTCATCACTCACTATCATCCACTCTCACTATCATCCACTCTCACTATCATCCACTCCACTATCATCCACTCTCACTATCATCCACTCCACTATCATCCACTCCACTATCATCCACTCTCACTATCATCCACTCTCACTATCATCCACTCCCACTATCATCCACTCCCACTATCATCCACTCACACATCTCCACTCCACTATCATCCACTCCACTATCATCCACTCCCACTATCATCCACTCCACTATCATCCACTCTCACTATCATCCACTCTCCACTATCACCACTCCCACTATCATCCACTCTCACTATCATCCACTCTCACTATCATCCACTCTCACTATCATCCACTCATCCACTATCATCCACTCTCACTATCATCCACTCCCACTATCATCCACTCTCACTATCATCCACTCCCACTATCATCCACTCTCACTATCATCCACTCTCACTATCATCCACTCACTATCATCCACTCTCACTATCATCCACTCCCACTATCATCCACTCTCACTATCATCCACTCCCACTATCATCCACTCCCACTATCATCCACTCTCACTATCATCCACTCCCACTATCATCCACTCTCACTATCATCCACTCCCACTATCATCCACTCTCACTATCATCCACTCTCACTATCATCCACTCTCACTATCATCCACTCCCACTATCATCCACTCCCACTATCATCCACTCTCACTATCATCCACTCCCACTATCATCACCCACATCCCCCACTATCATCCACTCTCACTATCATCCACTCTCACTGTCATCCACTCTCACTATCATCCACTCTCACTATCATCCACTCACACTATCATCCACTCACACTATCATCCACTCTCACTATCATCCACTCACACTATCATCCACTCTCACTATCATCCACTCCCACTATCATCCACTCCCACTATCATCCACTCTCACTATCATCCACTCCCACTATCATCCACTCTCACTATCATCCACTCTCACTATCATCCACTCTCACTATCATCCACTCCCACTATCATCCACTCCCACTATCATCCACTCTCACTATCATCCACTCCCACTATCATCCACTCTCACTATCATCCACTCCCACTATCATCCACTCTCACTATCATCCACTCCCACTATCATCCACTCCCACTATCATCCACTCTCACTATCATCCACTCTCACTATCATCCACTCTCACTATCATCCACTCCCACTATCATCCACTCCCACTATCATCCACTCTCACTATCTCCACTCCACTATCATCACTCCCACTATCATCCACTCTCACTATCATCCACTCTCACTATCATCCACTCTCACTATCATCCACTCTCACTATCATCCACTCTCACTATCATCCACTCTCACTATCATCCACTCTCACTATCATCCACTCCCACTATCATCCACTCTCACTATCATCCACTCTCACTATCATCCACTCTCACTATCATCCACTCTCACTATCATCCACTCACACTATCATCCACTCCAACTATCATCCACTCTCACTATCATCCACTCACACTATCATCCACATCACTCCACTATCATCCACTCCCACTATCATCCACTCTCACTATCATCCACTCCCACTATCATCCACTCCCACTATCATCCACTCTCACTATCATCCACTCCCACTATCATCCACTCCCACTATCATCCACTCTCACTATCATCCACTCCAACTATCATCACACTCTCACTATCATCCACTTCCACTATCATCCACTCCCACTATCATCCACTCTCACTATCATCCACTCCCATTATCATCCACTCCCACTATCATCCACTCTCACTATCATCCACTCTCACTATCATCCACTCCCACTATCATCCACTCTCACTATCATCCACTCTCACTATCATCCACTCCCACTATCATCCACTCCCACTATCATCCACTCTCACTATCATCCACTCCCACTATCATCCACTCCCACTATCATCCACTCTCACTATCATCCACTCCCACTATCATCCACTCCCACTATCATCCACTCCACTATCATCACTCCACTATCATCCACTCTCACTATCATCCACTCTCACTATCATCCACTCTCACTATCATCCACTCCCACTATCATCCACTCTCACTATCATCCACTCTCACTATCATCCACTCTCACTATCATCCACTCTCACTATCATCCACTCTCACTATCATCCACTCTCACTATCATCCACTCTCACTATCATCCACTCTCACTATCATCCACTCTCCCTATCATCCACTCTCACTATCATCCACTCTCACTATCATCCACTCTCACTATCATCCACTCTCACTATCATCCACTCTCACTATCATCCACTCTCACTATCATCCACTCTCACTGTCATCCACTCTCACTATCATCCACTCTCACTATCATCCACTCTCACTATCATCCACTCTCACTATCATCCACTCTCACTATCATCCACTCTCACTATCATCCACTCCCACTATCATCCACTCACTATCACTATCATCCACTCTCACTATCATCCACTCTCACTATCATCCACTCTCACTATCATCCACTCTCACTATCATCCACTCCCACTATCATCCACTCCCACTATCATCCACTCCCACTATCATCCACTCTCACTATCATCCACTCTCACTATCATCCACTCTCACTATCATCCACTCTCACTATCATCCACTCTCACTATCATCCACTCTCACTATCATCCACTCCCACTATCATCCACTCTCACTATCATCCACTCTCACTATCATCCACTCTCACTATCATCCACTCTCACTATCATCCACTCTCACTATCATCCACTCTCACTATCATCCACTCCCACTATCATCCACTCTCACTATCATCCACTCCCACTATCATCCACTCTCACTCTCATCCACTCTCACTATCATCCACTCTCACTATCATCCACTCCCACTATCATCCACTCTCACTATCATCCACTCTCACTATCATCCACTCTCACTATCATCCACTCTCACTATCATCCACTCCCACTATCATCCACTCTCACTATCATCCACTCTCACTATCATCCACTCTCACTATCATCCTCTCTCAATATCATCCACTCCCACTATCATCCACTCTCACTATCATCCACTCTCACTATCATCCACTCTCACTTTCATACACTCTCACTATCATCCACTCTCACTATCATCCACTCCCACTATCATCCACTCTCACTATCATCAACTCTCACTATCATCCACTCTCACTATCATCCACTCCCACTATCATCCACTCTATCACTATCATCCACTCTCACTATCATCCACTCCCACTATCATCCACTCCCACTATCATCCACTCTCACTACTATCTATCATCCACTCCCACTCATCCACTCTCACTATCGTCCACTCTCACTATCGTCCACTCTCACTATCATCCACTCTCACTATCATCCACTCTCACTATCATCCACTCTCACTATCATCCACTCTCACTATCATCCACTCTCACTATCATCCACTCCCACTATCATCCACTCCCACTATCATCCACTCTCACTATCGTCCACTCTCACTATCATCCACTCTCACTATCATCCACTCTCACTATCATCCACTCTCACTATCATCCACTCTCACTATCATCCACTCTCACTATCATCCACTCTCACTATCATCCACTCTCACTATCATCCACTCTCACTATCATCCACTCTCACTATCATCCACTCCCACTATCATCCACTCCCACTATCATCCACTCTCACTATCGTCCACTCTCACTATCATCCACTCTCACTATCATCCACTCTCACTATCATCCACTCCCACTATCATCCACTCCCACTATCATCCACTCTCACTATCATCCACTCTCACTATCATCCACTCTCACTATCATCCACTCCCACTATCATCCACTCCCACTATCATCCACTCTCACTATCATCCACTCTCACTATCATCCACTCTCACTATCATCCACTCTCACTATCATCCACTCCCACTATCATCCACTCTCACTATCATCCACTCTCACTATCATCCACTCTCACTATCATCCACTCTCACTATCATCCACTCTCACTATCATCCACTCCCACTATCATCCACTCCCACTATCATCCACTCTCACTATCATCCACTCTCACTATCATCCACTCTCACTATCATCCACTCTCACTATCATCCACTCCCACTATCATCCACTCTCACTATCATCCACTCTCACTATCATCCACTCTCACTATCATCCACTCTCACTATCATCCACTCCCACTATCATCCACTCTCACTATCATCCACTCCCACTATCATCCACTCCCACTAACATCCACTCCCACTATCATCCACTCTCACTATCATCCACTCTCACTATCATCCACTCCCACTATCATCCACTCCCACTATCATCCACTCTCACTATCATCCACTCTCACTATCATCCACTCCCACTATCATCCACTCCCACTATCATCCACTCTCACTATCATCCACTCTCACTATCATCCAGTCTCACTATCATCCACTCTCACTATCATCCACTCTCACTATCATCCACTCTCACTATCATCCACTCTCACTATCATCCACTCAAGGCTCCATTAGCCACGTTTAACATATTAAACATTCATATTTGCGTCAGTTGAGTCAATCTAAAATGAAGAAAGATGCGAGACTGAGTCTGTGTCTGACGCCTCAGAGAAGAGCCACTTGAGATCATTGATAAGTGAGCCAAGTGAGCCAAGTGAGCCAAGTGAGCCAAGTGAGCCAAGTGAGCCAAGTGAGCCAAGTGAGCCAAGTGAGCCAACTGAGCCAAGTGAGCCAACTGAGCCAAGTGAGCCAACTGAGCCAAGTGAGCCAACTGAGCCAAGTGAGCCAACTGAGCCAAGTGAGCCAAGGTTTCTAATGGCCAATCTCTGCGATTGGTCGTAGTGGAAGGAGGAGGAGGAGGGAGAGAGGTAGGAGGGAGGGAAGAAAAGGGTGGGAGTGAGAGAGAGAGAGAGAGAGAGAGAGAGAGAGAGAGAGAGAGAGAGAGAGAGAGAGAGAGAGAGAGAGAGAGAGAGAGAGAGAGAGAGAGAGAGAGAGAGAGAGAGAGAGAGAGAGAGAGAGAAAGAGAAAGTATTCGCTTTCCAAACATTATTTTCCCCATATATTTCATGAAATATATGTACAACAGAGAGAAAGGTGATTTAATACTCTTATTACACTCTCCAAATATTATTATTACTGGTTGTAATCGGCTCAAATTACTAAATGGAATTACGTATTTTTAAATATTTTATTACGCGTCAACCCTTTAAAAGTCGCACACATGAACGTACGCGTGTGTACGTCTGTTTTTAGAAGTCAGCAATGTGAAGGTGTACATGTACACCCTCAGATGTCACTCTCGTGAACGTACATGTGCATCAGCAACCACAAATCCTTCAAAAATTATACTAACATTCACCGGTATCAGACAACATTCACCAGAATCAGACAACATTCACCGGTATCAGACAACATTCACTAGAATCAGAAAACATTCACCAGTATCAGACAACATTCAACGGTATCAGACAACATTCACCAGTATCAGACAACATTCACCAGTATCAGACAACATTCACCAGTATCAGACAACATTCACCGGTATCAAGACAACATTCACCGGTATCAGACAACATTCACTGGTATCAGACAACATTCACCAGTATCAGACAACATTCACCGGTATCAGACAACATTCACCAGTATCAGACAACATTCACCGGTATCAGACAACATTCACCAGTATCAGACAACATTCACCGGTATCAGACAACATTCACCAGTATCAGACAACATTCACCGGTATCAGACAACATTCACCAGTATCAGACACCATTCACCAGAATCAGAAAACATTCACCAGTATCAGACAACATTCACCAGTATCAGACAACATTCACCAGTATCAGACAACATTCACCAGTATCAGACAACATTCACCAGTATCAGACAACATTCACCAGTATCAGACAACATTCACCGGTATCAGACAACATTCACTAGAATCAGAAAACATTCACCAGTATCAGACAACATTCACCGGTATCAGACAACATTCACTAGAATCAGAAAACATTCACCAGTATCAGACAACATTCACCAGTATCAGACAACATTCACCAGTATCAGACAACATTCATCAGAATCAGACAACATTCACCTGTATCAGGCAACATTCACCGGTATCAAGACAACATTCACCAGTATCAGACAACATTCACCAGTATCAGACAACATTCACCAGTATCAGACAACATTCACCAGTATCAGACAACATTCACCGGTATCAAGACAACATTCACCGGTATCAGGCAACATTCACCAGTATCAGACAACATTCACCAGTATCAGACAACATTCACCAGTATCAGACAACATTCACCGGTATCAGACAACATTCACCAGTATCAGACAACATTCACCAGTATCAGACAACATTCACCAGTATCAGACAACATTCACCAGTATCAGACAACATTCACCGGTATCAGGCAACATTCACCAGTATCAGACAACATTCACCAGAATCAGACAACATTCACCTGTATCAGGCAACATTCACCGGTATCAAGACAACATTCACCAGTATCAGACAACATTCACAAGTATCAGACAACATTCACCAGTATCAGACAACATTCACCAGTATCAGACAACATTCACCGGTATCAAGACAACATTCACCGGTATCAGGCAACATTCACCAGTATCAGACAACATTCACCAGTATCAGACAACATTCACCAGTATCAGACAACATTCACCGGTATCAAGACAGCATTCTCCAGTATCAGACAACATTCACCAGTATCAGACAACATTCACCAGTATCAGACAACATTCACCGGTATCAAGACAACATTCACCGGTATCAGACAACATTCACCGGTATCAAGACAACATTCACCGGTATCAAGACAACATTCACCGGTATCAAGACAACATTCACCGGTATCAAGACAACATTCGCCGGTATCAAGACAACATTCACCGGTATCAAGACAACATTCACCTTCACCACCTTCAATTAACATCATACACAGGTGTAGAGAAGAATAGGAGGAGGCAGGTGTAGAGAAGGAGGAGGCAGGTGTAGAGGAGGAGAAGGCAGGTGTAGAGGAGGAGGACGCAGGTGTAGAGGAGGACGCAGGTGTAGAGAAGGAGGAGGCAGGTGTAGAGAAGGAGGAGGCAGGTGTAGAAAAGGAGGAGGCAGGTGAAGAGAAGGAGGAGGCAGGTGTAGAGAAGGAGGAGGCAGGTGTAGAAAAGGAGGAGGCACTTGAAGAGAAGGAGGAGTCAGGTGTAGAGAAGGAGGAGGTAGGTGTAGAGGAGGACCAGGAGGCAGGAAACTCCCAGTGGTGGAGATTTAACTTAGATTCATCCGTATATCCACCACTGGTAGTAACAGAGTTCCTGTTTATCTGTTATGTAGTTTGAAGGCTTTCCGAGTATATGGGGGTTATTATAGGCAGCAAATCTATCAAGGGAACTTGAGGTCCCAAGATAGGGATTTAAGGTGAGCGCGCGCGCGCTTACAGTGAAATACACACATCTCTGTAAAGTTGCTAGATACACCATCTTCTTTCCAATATTATTTACATTTAAACTTCTTTAACTGAGGTCGTGACCTACGAAAACGCGAGTAACAATTAGGTACCTGTCTATTGCTAGGTGAACAGGGACAGTAGGTGAAGAGTGAATTGCTGTGTTGGGTCTCTCGGCTTGTATTGTTCTCTTCACCTGACCGGAATTAGCTGTGACTCTCAGTTTGTATCAAGAGGCACATAGGATCACACGGTCAGTCGTTACTGTGTACAGCTGTGTATCTGCTGCTGGCTGAAGGAAAAAGAGCAGCACACATTAACCTTGCAGGTGTACATGTGCCGCAAGCAAATGGCGGTGGGGGGGGAGGGGAATATTCAGAGTAGTACGCCCACACTCTCCCCACCAACACACCGACGAGGTGTCTATCTGCACGAAATACAGGCACTCCCCGCCAGAGCTGACGTGAACATACGTAAAGAGGGCATCCAGCCAGCTCCAGTGGTAACATTCTCCCCACACCAGCTGTCGTAAATACAACAACCAGCGAACCTACCTTCTCTTCCCACACTCCAGAAAACCTCACACATACAAACACCCTCAACACCGCACGTTCTTCTCCTGCGCACCGTACAATTTTTTTTTCAAATCATTACCTGGAACTTCCAGCCTTAATGTCTTTATATACTTATTCCATATGTTTCTTCTTTCTTTATTTTGGTAGTTTCAAAACACCGAGGGTTTGGTTAAAAATAGCGTAGCAATAAAAGTTCGTACAGCAGCCATATCCCTATGTTTTCTGGAGGTGTGAGTGCAGGTTGAAGCGAGTGTTTGGAGTGCTGGACGGTACTCTGGAGGTTTGAGTATAAGTTAAAGCGAGTGATTGGAGTGCTAGACGACACTCTGCAGGTGTGAATGTTGGTTGAAGCGAGTGTTTGGAGTGCTGGACGGTACTCTGGAGGTTTGAGTATAAGTTAAAGCGAGTGATTGGAGTGCTAGGCGACACTCTGCAGGTGTGAATGTTGGTTGAAGCGAGTGTTTGGAGTGCTGGACGGTACTCTGGAGGTTTGAGTATAAGTTAAAGCGAGTGATTGGAGTGCTAGACGACACTCTGCAGGTGTGAATGTTGGTTGAAGCGAGTGTTTGGAGTGCTGGACGGTACTCTGGAGGTTTGAGTATAAGTTAAAGCGAGTGATTGGAGTGCTAGACGACACTCTGCAGGTGTGAATGTTGGTTGAAGCGAGTGTTTGGAGTGCTGGACGGTACTCTGGAGGTTTGAGTATAAGTTAAAGCGAGTGATTGGAGTGCTAGACGACACTCTGCAGATGTGAATGTTGGTTGAAGCGAGTGTTTGGAATGGTGAACTGCACTCTGATAATTCTCCTCTCTGGTCCCGAAGCAAGTCACATGTAAATATTACAGGTAAAAAATCAAAAGCACTTCCTATCAAGGCTGAGAAACTAATCTCCTATCAAGACGTGAAAGACTAATCACCTCAAATTACCTCTTCACGTCTTCCACTGATGGGCGAAACATCTTCACATTAAAGACAAACAAATATTGCAGATGTGTCTTATTCATTCGAAAACAAAACTTTCCTGGTGAAAATAATCCCAGCTCGTGGGTGTCTGGTGGCACTAATAGTGTTGGCAGTGCCAGGGAACGATGGTAGTGCCACAGAGAGCCTCATCACTCTTCCGCAACAAAAATACATGTAAAACCACTGAACCGTTTACCTAGAAGAAAATTGGTAAAATGTTGGACATAGAGATAGAGGGAGAGGGTGAACGAGGCTGAAGGGAACGGGTGAAGGAAGGGGTGGAAGGAAGAAGGATTCGGGGAAAGGTGGGATGGAGTCGGAGGTCAACCGAAGAGGGTATAGGGAAGGGTGGCGGAGGAAAAAGCGCTAAACCTGCTGGGATCACGCAGCATAGGAGAAATTGGGAGGCAATCAGGGTTGATCCAAGGTAAGGAAGAGTGACTCCACTTCCTGTTGATCAAGAGCCCTTCACCAGCACCAACGTAATTTATCCTTTGCAAGGAAATCAAATACAATAATAATTAATGTAATAAGAAAGGTTTGCTTCTCACAGTGCCTTTGTAGCCATGTGATTGTGTTAGTTATGCAGCAGGCATGCAACAATAGCCTGGTTGATCAAGCAGACTTTGAAGGTAGTCTGGAGACATGCAGGGGAATAACAGGCAAGTGAATAACAGGAAGAAATACACGTTAAATAAATATGTAGCAAGTGTATATAGAGGGGTATATACACTGTATATGCTGTATATATACACCAAGAAATGTGTATATCTCAGAATACATGAGAAGAAAGTGCTTTTGCATCCCTCCTTTAAATCCCAGTACTACTTCTACTACCACTACAACCACATCTACATCTACTACCTCTACAACTACAACTACTACTAAAACTCACTTCTCCGCCCCTGTCGTAATAACTTCTGATCTTCTCTACGTTTCTCGCCCCAGTTGTGACTTGACAATGGCCCAGGATGGATCGATACATCGTCACATGATTCCACTTCTAACGTCAGGCGTCGTCCACAAATCTCCAACGATATTTATATATATATATATATATATATATATATATATATATATATATATATATATATATATATATATATATATATATATATATATATATATATATATATCGTTGGAATTTTTATTTCCTCAAAATCACAAATGGTTCGGTTATTGTTTTAAATTATTTTATTTACTGTTGATGCTCTTTATAGTTACATTGTGTTATATTAATTATTTATGAATTACCCCATTAATCACAGGTGTGAGTAAATGATGGTACATATGTGGGTGTGAGTGCAGGTGTGTTCGAGGGTGTGTGGATTTGAGTGCAGGTGTGTGGGCGTGAGTGCAGATGTGGTCGAGGATGTGTGGATGTGAGTGCAGGTGTGGTCGTAATTATGGATGTGAGTGCAGGTGTGGTCGTAATTGTGGATGTGAGTGCAGGTGTGGTCGCAGGTATGGATAAGAATGCAGGTTTGGTCGCAGGTGTGGATGAAAGTGCAGGTGTGTCATTACAGATGTAAGTCTATCCATTTTCACTATTAAACTTTAATTCAGCCATTAACACTAATCATCTTCACTTAAAAATAATAATAGAAAAAGGCTTTGCGAGTGGCGTCATTCATGCCATTTACGATCCTGGTCGGAATATAGTCGGATTTTCCCGTAAATCGGAAGCTTAAGTCATGCAGAAATAGTGGAGATTCACTGTTAAGAGTCTAGTCCAGCCTGACTGGGCCTGGCCGGTGAGTCGAACCTCAACCGGGCACAAGAGCTGGTGTCTGTCCGTGGCCTAAATTTGATGTATATTGTTTAGAAGTCAATGGCGTGTGTCAGTACAAGACACACACACACACACACACACACACACACACACACACACACACACACACACACACACACACACACACACACACACACACATAGGAGCCGTGACTCGACCCCTGCAACCACATATAGGTGAGTGTACACACACACGCTAGTATTATAAAAATTTACTAATTAAATCTGATGACATTAGGAGGATAAAAGATCCGGGGGAGATATGATAACAACATATAAAATACTGATAATAGTTTTTTCTGGTTGTAATGACTTTAGAGCAAACATGAAACAATAAAAAACAAAACAATGGTCTTATATACGAAAGAGGAAAACGAGATATCTTAAAAAAATAAAAAAAAAATAGTCACTCTTGAACCCTAGGAAAAAAAAGACGTGCTTCCACGACTGACCTTCGGGAAAATACCTTAAAGACCACGTCAGTCCCTGGGAAGACCTTAACTAACCTTACCTAACCTTACCTAACCTAACCTAACCTTACCTAACCTTACCTAACCTTACCTAACCTAACCTAACTTAACCTAACCCGTTCTTAGCTAACCGAGAATAACAAATACATTTTTTCTCTGAAAGTACAAAATTTATTGTGCAGAGATAAACGAAGAGCAATCTGTAAGTAATGGAAAAGACGTGGGATTATATCTGAAACGTAGGGAGAGGTTGCCATGGGAGAGGTTGCCATGGGAGATGTTGCCATGGGATATGTTGCCATGGGAGATGTTGCCATGGGAGATGTTGCCATGGGAGAGGTTGCCATGGGAGAGGTTGCCATGGGAGAGGTTGCCATGGGAGATGTTGCCATGGGAGATGTTGCCATGGGAGATGTTGCCATGGGAGAGGTTGCCATGGGAGAGGTTGCCATGGGAGATGTTGCCATGGGAGATGTTGCCATGGGAGATGTTGCCATGGGAGATGTTGCCATGGGAGATGTTGCCATGGGAGAGGTTGCCATGGGAGAGGTGGTGGCAGTGGTGTGTGGTGGTAGTAGTTATGGTGGTGGTGGTGGTGTGGTGGTGGTAGTGGTGGTGGTAGTGGTGGTGGTGGACGCAAATTCTTCAATGGTTTCAAGAGTGGATAGGATAAACTCGGAGAAGCCAGAATTGACTAATTCGAACAAGAGGTCAAGAGAGGTGCCAGGAACTGTAACCCAACCTTATAAAACACAGCTCTGGAGTACAAGAACATCGTTACATCGTGTTGTCCTCTATGATTACAACACGTCAGCACAGCTCGTGAGTACATCTGAGTACTCACAGAGCACCTGGAGTCCCCGTAAGACAGGATGCAACATTTATAGAGCGCTTGAGCCTGAAGGTCACTCAGCGCTCAATGCAATGAAAGATTGACAACCACAAACAGAGTGACCTTCCACTCAGCATAACACTGACCTTTACTCCCACTTCCCCTGAGTAACATCCATTCACAAACACACACACACACACACACACACACACACACACACACACACACACACACACACACACACACACACACACACACACACACACACACACACACACACAGAGGAAGTGGAACAGTCTGGCGAGCGATGTAGTGGAGGCAGGAACCATACATAGCTTTAAGACGAGGTATGATAAAGCTCATGGAGCAGATATAGAGACGACCTAGTAGCGTTCAGTGAAGAGGCGGGGCCAGGAGCTTGGACTCGACCCCTGCAACCTCAACTAGGTGAGTACAACTAGGTGAGTACACACACACACACACACACACACACACACACACACACCGGGATATAACTCACGAACAAGAAAATTGGAAAATTAACACAGTATACGTCTGACAACGAGGCATCTGAGGAATATTAACAAACGTAGAATAATCGACATTTATTACACAGTGCCAGAATGACCTCCCAGGAATGTACTCACGACATCTCCTTGACATTTCCCAGCGAGCTTCAAGCACTATACAGTATTCACTTCCGCTAGCCCCAGTACAATCACCATATTTTTAAACCAATATATCAACAATACAGTTCCTCGTGAAACCAGATTAAGACGTGAAACTCACGCATAGACTCGTTTACGTCCGGTATGAGGGTGCCAATAACCGTGGCACTGGGGGGATGGAGTTAGTATGTGCAGGGTGGTTTAGTGCAAGAGTGACACCGTGTTGGTTGAAATGTTTATTTTTCAGATTTGTCTTCAAAATTCGTAAATAATCTACATATTGTGTGACGCTTTGGTAGTAGTAGTAGTAGTAGTAGTAGTAGTAGTAGTAGTAATAGAAGTAGTAGCAGCAATAATAATAATAATAATAATAATAATAGTAGCAGTGGTAGTAGTAATCTTTACATAATCCTTTGACCGTGTTGATTACTCACCATTTTCAGTCAGGAGCTATGAATCGACCCCTGCAACCACAATTAGGTGGGTACACACCCCCACCCACACACTAAAACAAAGACAAAATTAACAAAAAAACATAAAAACTACGAACATGGATACCCCTCTCAGCACAACAACAACAACACAGCAGAGTTGGGAAACACTGAGTTTTGGATGCCCACCTGTGTCCAGTAAACAGTGTATCCCTCTACCACTGTCAGGACACGGATGTTTTAGCATCATCCAGACAGCCAACAGTTTAGACACAGGAAAACTGCGTAATGTCTTGCTTAAATGACAGGTATGCTCACCTGAGACCTGCAGAAAGGCTCTCGATACAGCAAACAAACGATATTTTATGTAAAAATTACGAGACATGAACATTAGAATGTTAATGTCTTACGTGTAAGTTATGTGAGAATGTCTGCATTCTCCTGTGCGTCATGTATCGGCAAACACTTAAACTCTGGTGTGGAAACATTGTAAGAAATAGGCAATTGTGACTTGATGATGATCCAGAAAGGACCGAAACATCGTCTGAAGTCTCCTCTCCAGAATGTGGGTCGATTGTGAGTTGCTGTTTTTAACTTAATGTGATATATTGTTAACTCCTAATGATTTTTTTTATTAAAAATTAATAATTTAAGCGTTTTTGAAAGCAAAAATTATTATAGTATACAAAATGAGAGATGAATTTCAATCTGTTTTATAGGGAATGAAGTATTCTTGACTAGTGAACAGGTTATATGCAGTCTTAATCACTCTCCTGTAATCGATAGGTTTCAAACCTAATTAACCAACCAACCATCATCAGTAGGAGTGAAACTCACTTCGAATTTTTGCTAGTCTGTTGAGCTTGTTATTATAATATCATTAGTTTTACAGGTACATATACAAGGTATACAGGTCTTGCTGTAAGCCGCTTGTTATGCAGAGCATTTCGGGCAATTAGGTCGATTTTGTCCCAGGATGCGACCCACACCAGTCGGCTAACACTCAGGTACCCATTTTATTGATGGGGAAGATAGGC
>NC_091338.1:2737276-2744776 GCF_038502225.1 Cherax quadricarinatus
ACAAAATACTGAGAGGAATTGACAAGGTGGACAAAGACAGGATGTTCCAGAGATTGGACACAGTAACAAGGGGACACAGTTGGAAGCTGAAGACACAGATGAATCACAGGGATGTTAGGAAGTATTTCTTCAGCCACAGAGTAGTCAGTAAGTGGAATAGTTTGGGAAGCGATGTAGTGGAGGCAGGATCCATACATAGCTTTAAGCAGAGGTATGATAAAGCTCACGGCTCAGGGAGAGTGACCTAGTAGCGATCAGTGAAGAGGCGGGGCCAGGAGCTCGGACTCGACCCCCGCAACCTCAACTACGTGAGTACAACTAGGTGAGTACACGCTATGGGACATGTTCTACGAGGAGAGGTTAGTTAAGGGAAATCGACCTGACGACACTGGAGGCCAGGAGGGTCAGGGGAGACATGATAACGACATATAAAATACTGCGCGGAATAGACGAGGTGGACAAAGACGGGGTGTTCCAAAGATGGGACACAGACACAAGGGGTCACAATTGGAAGTTGAAGACTCAGATGAATCAAAGGGATGTTAGGAAGTATTTCTTCAGTCATAGAGTAGTCAGGCCATGGAATAGACTAGAAAGTGATGTAGTGGAGGCAGGAACCATACATAGTTTTAAGGCGAGGTATGATAAAGCTCATGGAGGAGGGAGAGAGAGGACCTAGTAGCAATCAGTGAAGAGGCGGGGCCAGGAGCTATGACTCGACCCTGCAACCACAAATAGGTGAGTACAAATAGGTGAGTACACGAGCTGTGAATCGACCCCTGCAACTACAACTAGGTGAGTACACAGATTATGAAGAACATGTACATATGCCTCGGTATGTACAACACAACAATGTACAATAATATATTTTCAGTGTACAAGCCACAGAACCAGGATCAGTAATTTTCCCGTATACAACAACACACAATAACACGGCGGTGTTAAACTGTGAAAATATTTACAACCGTGTTAAACACGGGCTAACACGATGTGAATAAAATATCCCTCGACAAAACTGTTTTCGTTAAAACATCTCTAAAATCCTGAAATCAAAGAGGGTGAATAAGCAGGAGAATGGACGAGGACTCGAATCGTGGTGCTTGCGTAAATCAAGTGCAACGTTGTACTGTCTTAGCTACAAAGCTCATACTGGAGGGGATGTTACAGCCAGCACTACTGTGACTTGGTTGTATCAGCGACACCAAGTCGCTACTGTCCCATGTCACTGTTCAAGGAACTTTCACTGTATACAAATAACCCGCACATAGGAGAGAGAAAAACTTATGACAACTTCTTCTATCTTCTAACTTTTCTAGTATTACTACTACTACTACTGCTACTACTACTACTACCCCTTTTATTCCTCTTTCTTCCTCTCGTGGCATAAACTGCTCCTCTACTTTCTACTACCACAACTATTTTCACTACTACTTCCTCTACCAGCACTGCCAATACTTCTTGTTCTTCTTCTCTTTATCCCGTTCCTGTCCTCCTCACATATTTATTCAAGCTCCCTCACTCTCTTCTGTGTAAATGGTCCAAATCGGACCGAAACGTCGTCATAGGCCCCTCTCTCTAATGTATGGGTTATGCATTGTTCCATTGTGCCTCTTTGCTCTCACACAGTACATCTGTGCTCAGGTCCTTCGAAGTCAACCAATCCATAAACCCAAGTTAAGTCCCAGGGAACGACTGTTTATTCATTGACTCTCTTTCTTCACGGCTTGTCATGGGCTTAAGTACAGCACTCAGCAGTCAACTGATATGCTAATCACGTTCGTGACAATCACTTAAATTTATCACGTTCATGACAATTATCCAACTCATAAATCACGTTCATTACACTCTTCTAACACTCAAATCACTCTCACGACAATCACATAACATACCAATCATCTACTAAACACGTACGTCACACCAAGTCACGAACATCCGTGAGGATCATTTGTTACTTAAAATTGAGATATAAATAACGAAGTCTTCCTTGGCTTTCCCCTTAACGAAATGGAATCATCGGAATTAATTCTCTGATAATGGACTGAAGAGCTCGCGAAATTTTTAAATATATTAGTTTCAGAGTGACATTTACAGAATGAAATAATTCTGGAGTGGGAAATATTTTTTTTTTAGATAACGAGGAGTTGAGAAGGGCCATTGAATTTTTTTTTTCTTGTTGAAGGACATTTAAATATATGTGTTGTGGTTGTAAAGTTTGGACATGTTAGTGACTCTTGTGTGTGTGTGTGTGTGTGTGTGTGTGTGTGTGTGTGTGTGTGTGTGTGTGTGTGTGTGTGTGTGTGTGTGTGTGTGTGTGTGTGTGTGTTTGTGTGTTTTAGATGAGAATGTTCGTGTTTTCTGTTTGGCACAGACATAGAGCGGATTAGTGTCAGCTTTCAGAATAGCATTTCCCAGCTCACTGCCACAGGGAGAAAAGCAAGCCGCATTCCACGTGTCCGGACACAGGTGAAACAATAGCAGAAGCAGCAGCAGCAACAACAACAACAGCAGCAGTAACAGCAGCAGCAGCAGCAGCAGCAGCAGCAGCAGTAGCAGCAGCAGCAGCAGCAGCAGCAGCAGTAGTAGTAACAGCAGCAGCAGCAGTAGCAGCAGCACCAGTAGCAGCAGCACCAGTAGCAGGTCCAGAATCAAAAGCAGTGGAAACAACGTACCAGAATCAAAGGAATCGTCAGCAAGAATAGTGGTAACAATGAAGAAGAGATACACTGCTTTCATCATGGTGGTGCTTCTTTCATGGGTGGTGCTGCTACTTTCATCATGGTGGTGCTGCTACTTTCATCATGGTGGTGCTGCTACTTTCATCATGGTGGTGCTGCTACTTTCATCATGGTGGTGCTGCTACTTTCATCATGGTGGTGCTGCTACTTTCATCATGGTGGTGCTGCTACTTTCATCATGGTGGTGCTGCTACTTTCATTATGGTGGTGGTAGTGCTGCTTTCATAGGTGGCAGTGGTGGTGGTGGTGCTCTCATCATGGTAGTGGTGATGTTTTCATCATGATGCTGCCACTTTTACCATGGTGGTGGTGTTTTCATGGTGGTGGTGTTTTCATGGTGGTGGTGTTTTCATGGTGGTGGTACTTTCATGGTGTAAAACAATTTATTTACACAGTGTAATTTACATCTCAAGAACTGTAAATTGACTATTTCATCAGTCCATTCCCTGGTTCCCAGGTACCTATTTACTGCTAGGCAAACAGGGGCACCAGATGCTAGGAGACTTGCCCATACATCTTCGCCTGCCTTGTACTCGAACCCTCGTCACCTCGGTTGTGGGAACAGTTCCTTGCCATTCAGGTGTCGGCCATCAATTTTGAGAGTCAAGAGACTATGTAGCCTATCCCAGATTATTGCAATTAACAGCCCAACCAGTGCAACCATAAATTGGTTGGTTAATGGGGTTCAAAGCCTATTAGTCCAGGGTTGCTTTAGGGCATTAATATAAACTCTCAGCCTATATACACTAAGATATATACACCTCACTGTGTATATTTCCTGTGAGATCACAAATTTCTCACCGACACAAGTTTATATCCGTTTACCTCATGTTTACACCACGAATATTTTAAGGTAAACACGAGAAAATACGCATCCAGTTATGCCCTGACTGCATCACTATGTTTTGTAATTAAGTGAACTCTGAGATATTTATAAATTGGGAGATATTTATACGCTGCTAACTCCGGCACATTGTCCATCTCTGCAATATTAATGTGGCATTTTTGTTTGGCGTAATTATGACAAAGAGTGAGGCTCGACACACAGTGTATGTTGCTTTGTGTTACACCATGCGTTCTGTTTGAGGATTTTTCTCCCCCTCCTCTAACTTTCGCATTATGTTGGTTTTTATTGGGGGAAAGGGGAAGGGGTTTAAAGCCTATCGGCTACACGAGGGTCATTATTTCCGCACGTCACATGTTCATCACCAGTGGAAATAAACAAGAACAAGAACTAGTAAGAAAATAGAAGAACACCCAGAGGGTTGTGTATATATATATATATGCTTGTACATGTATGTGTAGTGCGACCTAAGTGTAAGTAGAAGCAGCAAGACGTACCTGAAATCTTACATGTTTATGAGACAGAAAAAAAGACACCAGCAATCCTACCATTATGTAAAACAATTATAGGCTTTCGTTTTACACTCACTTGGCAGGACGATAGTACCTTCCTGGCCGGCTGTCTACCAACCTACTACCTATATATATATATATATATATATATATATATATATATATATATATATATATATATATATATATATATATATATATATATATATATATATATATATATATATATATATATATATATGCAAGGAATTCGCGAGAGCATGCGAAATATACACAAACACAGTGTTTTTGTATATTTCGCATGCTCTCGCGAATTCCTTGCATTGTTCAAATCTCTAGTAAGGCTGATGCATGCAGGGGATGAGATGAAAAGCTGTAAGCCTTCTCCCTGAAAGCTGGCTGCCTTGGATCAAACGTGTAGCTCATGCTACACGCCAAGGTATTGGTCCAGTGTGGGTAGATTGGTAAAGCACTGCGTACCTTGTCCTAAGGTTCGTAGGTTCGAGTCTCCTTCAGCCAGAGATCAGTGTTTATATCTATATATATATATATATATATATATATATATATATATATATATATATATATATATATATATATATATATATATATATATATATATATATATATATATATATATATATATATATATATATATATATATATATATATATATATATATATATATATGTCGTGCCGAATATGTAAAACTGGTCAATTAGCAAGAACTCACTTAAAATTAAGTCCTTTCTAAAATTTTCTCTCATACGTTTAAAGATATATTTTTTTCATTAATGTTAATGTAAAAATTTATAATTTTGCACCAAGAGGAACTTAGAAAACTTACCTAACCTTATTATAACAAGCGCAATTTATTTTAGCCTAACCCAATTAAATATATTTTAGATTTGTTTACAATAATTTAATACTAAACAAACACAGTGAAATATTTTTTTTCGTTAGGTTCAGAATGATTTTGGCGAAATTATTGCATACACAAATTTTCACTTGTCCTATATGGCAAGATGAGCGTTGCTATTTAAGCCAAGATCGCAAGTTCTGCCTATTCGGCACGACATATATATATATATATATATATATATATATATATATATATATATATATATATATATATATATATATATATATATATATATATATATATATATATATCGTGCCGAATATGTAAAACTTGCGATGTTTGCTTAAATAGCAACGCTCATCTTCCCATATAGGACAAGTGAAAATTTGTGTATGCAATAATTTCGCCAAAATCATTCTGAACCTAACGAAATAAATATATTTCACTGTGTTTGTATAGTATTAAATTATTGTAAATGTACCTAAAATATATTTAGTTGGATTAGGCTAAAATAAATTGTTTTTGTTATAATAAGGTTAGGTAAGTTTTCTAAGGTTCTTTTGGTGCAAAATTAAAAATTTTTACATTAACGTTAATGAAAAAATATATCTTTAAACGTATAAGAGAAAATTTTAGAAAGGACTTAATTTTAAATGAATTTTTGCTAATTGACCAGTTTTATATATATATATATATATATATATATATATATATATATATATATATATATATATATATATATATATATATATATATATATATATATATATATATATATATATATATATATATATATATATATATATATATATATATATACATCCATCATTAACATGATGGGAGGATGGGTGGGTGAGTAGGTGGAGTGATGGATGGGCGGAATGACCAATGGATGAGATGAATCATAAATGTAGTAATGAGTGAACAAGTGTCTGGGGTGAGTGACGAATGCAACTGTTAGTGAGTGAGTCAGTCACTCAGAATTAGATTTGTTTTTTATATTCATTATTCAACAACGTTAGATACACCTGTAATGTTAGTAACATCTGGCAGTGGAGATACACTGGAGATCTCTAAATTGTTGGAAACAATGCGCTCATTACAGCTGCTATGAAGACAGGTAGCAGAGACTCTGACCTGGTCGACTAGCAATCCCAGGTATATAAATATATCGTGCATACATCCGAGAGATATATGCAGAGAGTATGTATGTTAAGAGTTTACTTTAATCCTTAATACAGGTATACTAAAGTATTCTTGACTGGTGATGAACAGTTGACATGTAGCCTTAATGACCCATTAATCAACACACAATCCCACTTCCAATATACACCAAAACAAAAGACCGTAAAATCTCAATGTTATTACCGATGGTGCGGCTAGAAGACAAGACAGATCTCTAGTTGAGACATTTGTAACGTAATAGACTTCTAGTTACAGCCTCTTTGCTTCTAGTTACAGCTCCTGGAAAGCCTCGGGATCCTGCCAATCGCAGTGAAATCTTAGAGGAACTCAATCCATGATCTCAGCTCCGAGTCTGACACGACATTGTTGTTTTTCAAATCCCTCCTAATGCCGTCACTCTGAGGAGACAGGCCTCTCTAACCCGAATTTCCACCTGTCTTTAATGTTTATACTGTCCACCTACTTATACTCTCTACTTATTCATACTGTCTATTTGTCTATACTCTGAAAACAATACGGAGACACACATTACAGATCAAGCCTTTGTTTGGAGGGCAAAGTTTCGCTCTTCGTATAAATGTAAAAGCGCGAATCGTTCTTCTAACGAAAGCTTGATCTGCATCGTGTCTGCGTCTGTTCTTCAGACGTACACACGTTTTACAAATAGACTAGAGAACTGTGAGAGAGTCAGAAATAAAGCTAGGGGGGGAGGGAAAGCAGGTAACTGGACTGAATCTTTCTTGACTGAGAGATAGCACTTGTTGTGGCTGTCTACTACAGACTCAGCCACAAGCTATGAGCAGTGAACTTAGTAAATTATTTTGACGGGTGCTTTTTATACTAATTATGACTTAATTTTCTGCTAAAGGGGAAGGATGACAATTGAGCTTCAAAAGCGCTCTTGTCCCAGGGAGTTTCTTGTCCTACACCCGCGAAGGAGCCCAGGGAGGCAAGGACCACTGAGGGAAGGGAGCCTTGAAGGAAGGGACCCCTGAAGGAAGGGTTCTCTAAAGGAAGAAACCCCTGAAGGAAGGGTTCTCTAAAGGAAGAAACCCCTGAAGGAAGGGACCTCAAAGGAACCCCAGAAGGAAGAGACCCCAGAAAAAAAGGACCACAGAAGGAAGGAACCCCTGAAGGAAGGGACCCCCAGAAAGAAGGAACGCCTGAAGGAAGGGACCCCTGATAGAATGACCCCCCTGAAGGAAGGGACCCCAGAAGGAACCCCTGAAGAAAATGCCCCAAGAAGAAAGGAACCCCTAAAGGAAGGGCCCCAAGAAGAAAGGAACTCCTAAAGGAAGGGGCCCAAGAAGAAAGGAACCCCTAAAAGAATGGCCCCAAGAAGAAAGGAACCCTTAAAGGAAG
>NC_091338.1:2757276-2759776 GCF_038502225.1 Cherax quadricarinatus
AAATGTGTGATATAATGGAGGCTCGATCCACCTTTCCAGGATTGATCCTTTGTTTTTCCTGACGAGCGGGATTAATAATAATAATAATAATAATAATAATAATAATAATAATAATAATAATAATAATAATAATAATAATAATAACAATAATAATAATAACAATAATAATAATAATAATAATAATAATAATAATAATAATGATAATACTAATAGCAACAGCAACAACAATAATAATAATAATAATAATAATAATAATAATAATAATAATAATAATAATAATAATAATAATAATAATAATAATAATAATTATAATAATAAGCCTTCCACGTTCAAAAACATTTTAGGAAACCATGCAAAAAATTCTTTATTGGTGAATCATCTGGCATCAGAAAACGTGTTCGAGGTTACGCTGGTAAAGACAAACATCCTCAGCTGTGACGGTCAAAAGTTCAGGAATTTTACAGCTAAATCTATGAAAAAGATGGTAAAAGTGGTCGCTAGTGGAATAATAAAGAGTGTCTCGGTGCAAATATCACGACATTACTGTTCTTCACTCAGTGGTAGTGTTTCTGGGTCGTCTTGGTATGCTGAGGTGAGTCTTTAGTGGGTGTAGTGGGTGTAGTGGGTGTAGTGAGTGTAGTGGGTGTATTGGGTGTAGTGGGTGTAGTGAGTGTAGTGGGTGTATTGGGTGTAGTGGGTGTAGTGTGTGTAGTGTGTGTAGAGGGTGTAGTGGGTGTAGTGGGTGTAGTGGGTGTAGTGGGTGTAGTGGGTGTAGAGGGTGTAGTGTGTGTAGTGTGTGTAGTATGTGTAGTGTGTGTAGTGGGTGTAGTGGGTGTAGTGTGTGTAGTATGTGTAGTGTGTGTAGTGTGTGTAGTATGTGTAGTGTGTGTAGTGTGTGTAGTATGTGTAGTGTGTGTAGTGGGTGTAGTGGGTGTAGTGTGTGTAGACGGTGTAGTGGGTGTAGTGGGTGTAGTGGGTGTAGAGGGTGTAGTGGGTGTAGTGGGTGTAGTGTGTTTAGTGCGTGTAGTGTGTGTAGACGGTGTAGTGGGTGTAGTGGGTGTAGTGGGTGTAGAGGGTGTAGTGTGTGTAGTGTGTGTAGTATGTGTAGTGTGTGTAGTGGGTGTAGTGGGTGTAGTGTGTGTAGTGTGTGTAGTGGGTGTAGTGGGTGTAGAGGGTGTAGTGGGTGTAGTGGGTGTAGTGGGTGTAGTGGGTGTAGGGACGAGAGGGTCAGCGGTCGTATAAAGCGTACGGCCAGACTCCTTATCTGTGCCGTGTCGAACTTCCCTCGCGTGGTATAAATGTATATATATATATTTTTTTTTCTTTTAACCTTACGGTCATCATCTACCATGGTAAGGTGACCCAGAAGAGAAGAGGAAACGCCTTCACCGTCATTCGTGCTATCGCTGTCTTGCTACAAGCGTGCAGGTGTCACGAGGCTCAGATGGCTCTCTGAATTGCAATATTTCCTCTCCTTCAGAGTACAGGCACTGGACTTCCCACCACTGCCACTCAACTTAGAGGATTTAAAAGAAAAATCAAGTGTAACTAAGTTCTCAGTGATTTTGTGACCCCTTATCAAATTCCAAATGAGATATTTAACGGAATATTAACCCGAGGTAACCCCAGAAAGCCAGTCTAACTGGCTTATTTCCGAAGGATTTTTTTTATCCGTTTGCCCAGGATGCGACCCACAACAATCCACTGACTCTCAGGTACCTACTTATTGCTAGATGATCAGGGGCAACACGCGGGTAGAAATATGGCCAACGTTTCCATTGTTCCCGAGATCGAACACGGGTTTTTTGGTTGTAAGCCAAAGGTACTATCATTTTAGCCATGAGACGCGCTGACTTGTTTGTATTTTACCTTGAAAATAATAGCTAGTAGGACTTGCCTAGCATAACATTGCTCTATTGGATACAAACACACACACACACGCACACACATACACACACACACACACACACACATAACAGACAATGTAACATATCGGGTGTTCCTCTGGAGACATCTGAGAGACATCTGAGAGGCATCTGAGAGGCACTGGTCTCTCCTGCTGTCTCTCCCGCACACACACACTCCCGTTACAGATTCCAGAATTTCCCAATATTATTATCGCCTTCTCTCTGCTACCACTGAACGCTAGCCAGCACTGAATTCTCGTTTTTTTTTCTTTAAAAAAGGGGGTGGGGGGAATATTTACTCACATGGAGTTTTGTAAGATTCTTTGTTTGTATATTTAATATGGACGAAACATGTTTGGAATTTTTCATCTGTCTGCCAGAGTACATTCCTGTACTGAAGTCCTGATAATGCTCCAGAGCAGAATGCACGATTTATCTGCACATTCCTCCAGAGCCTAGAGTGATATCTTGTCTGGTCCCATTGTTTTGTTTGTGTTATTGCCGGATAGCTGTTTCTGTAATTTCTCTTTAGTTATTACGCCGTAACTCATTCGACTGTATCTATGAATTCAATGGAAATAAAAAACTTTACT
>NC_091338.1:2764776-2799776 GCF_038502225.1 Cherax quadricarinatus
AGTGCTGTATTACGTCATGTGCTGACAACGCTCTAGAGGGAGACGTTCCAATATATTTTTCCTTTTTTGTCCCAGTGAAAGTTGTTCTGCATATCAATCTTTAACTCTTGGTTATAATGAGCCATTTCCTCTATCAAAACTATGGCCCAGCAATGAGTCAGTAGTGACCTGTACTTAACTCAGTGGTGACCTGTACTTAACTCATTGGTGACCTGTACTTAACTGGAGTGGTGACCTGTACTTAACTCTGTGAAGAAGTGCTTTGTGTGCTCCCCGTGGACTGAACCAAGATGCCCTCCATCGAGCAACTTTACCAGCAGCTTAAGGAAGAATTGAGAGTAGCGAAGATGGAGATACGGAGATTGACTGAGGAAAACAAGAGGATTCGTAGTATTCCTCCCGTTTCGAGTCCCCAGGTCAAGAAGGGATCGTGGTCCGTGGCTGGACAGCAGGGGACTACGAAGTTGACGATCAAGAAGACAAATGGAAAGCCAGAAACGATGAAGAAGAAAGAGACTGCTGTGGAAACTCATGTGGAAACCTCCAACGCATTCTCAGTGCTACCCGACGAATGTGAGATGACTACTGGGACCGTCACGACGAACGACAACAAGGAAGGTAAGAATATTGTTGTTGTTGGGGATAGCCAGGTTAGATATATGGATAGGGCATTCTGCTTGAAGGACAGGAGTAGGAGACAGAGGGTTTGCTTTCCTGGGGCTAGGATGGAGGACATTGTTAGCCGGCTTGACAACATCATGAACGTAATGGGATCAATCCTATTATTTGCCTCAATGCTGGAGGCAATGTAGGCAAGCGTAGAAGTGAGGATTTAGTTAGGAAGTTCAGGACAGCTATAGACATCATTAGGAAGAAGGGGGGGGGGGCGCCCTGTTATATGTGGCATTTTGCCAAGAAGAGGTGTTGGTAATGAATGGTTGTCCAGAGCAATTGGTATTAATTGTTGGCTGGATAAACACTGTAAGGATAATACAGTACCATTCATTGACAACTGGGACAACTTCTATGGCCGAAATGACATGTATACCAGGGATGGGGTTCACTTATCCAGGGCAGGTGTGGGTTTTCTTGCTAACTCAGTTGAGGGGGTTGTTAGGACTTTAAACTAGGATTAGTTAGAGGTATGGGTTTAGAAATGATAAATAATGAGTATGGATATATTGACTTATGCTCTGATATTAAGAATCTTAATAGTAACTGTCATGGAGTAACTCTGGGTAATGATAATTTCAGAAATTTTGTAAAAACAAAGATGAATAGGAAAAATGTGCAGAAGAAAAAACGTATGATGGTATTTTATGCTAACAGTCGAAGTGCAAGAAATAAAATTAATGAACTACGTTTGGTAGCATGTGCTGGGAACTTTGATATCATTGCATTAACTGAAACATGGTATGACTTAAAGAGTCGGGATATGACTGCTGAGTGTAATATTCAGGGATTTAAGTTGTTCAATGTGGATAGATGTAATGGGAAGGGGGGAGGAGTTGCATTATATGTTCGAGAAAATATTAATTGTTGCATAAAAACAGGTATAAAAATAGATGGAGCAGTAACAGAATCTGTTTGGGTAGAGTTTGTAGAGGGTCAAGAAAAACTAATTCTATGTGTAATATACCGACCTCCAGGCTTGGATCACGATAGAGGGAGACTTCTTTGGGACGAAATTGTTAGGGCTTCTAGACACAATAACATAGTTATAGTAGGGGACTTTAACTTTATTCAAATTGACTGGAATTCTTTGACAGGTAATCTAGAGTCCAGTGACTTTATGGAAACAGTTCAGGACTGTTTTCTGAAGCAGAGCGTGACAGAGCCTACCAGGGGCGATAATTTGCTAGACCTAGTCTTGGCAAATAAGGAAACACTCGTGAATAATCTGGAGATCACTGAAGAGCTTGGCGCAAGTGATCACAAATCCATCACATTTAGCATTAACTGGGAATGCAAGAATAATGATAATATAGTAAAAATCCCTGATTTCCGTTCAGCCGATTATAATGGACTTAGGGAATATCTGTCTAATCTTGATTGGGGTTATCTAGCTAATGATTTTATTGATTATGGAGGGATCTGCTTTTATGATTTTTTTCTTAATAATGTACACCGTGCCCAGAGTATATACATTCCCCAGGGAGATATTAGGTCTAATAATAACGATCCCAAATGGGTTAACAGTAGGTTAAAGCATCTATTAGGGGAGAAAAGGGGAATTTATAGGCGCATCAGAAGAGGAGAGGTTAACCTTACTGACCAATATGTTCAGCTTAAAAGAGAAGTAAAAAGGGGGATTAGAAAGGCTAAACGTGACAATGAAATTAGAGTTGCTAGTGAATCAAAGACTAATTCAAAGGGGTTCTTTCAAGTGTATAGGACGAAGGTGAAGGAAAAAGTAGGACCTCTGAAAATTGGGAATGGACAGCTGACGGATAATGAACTGGAAATGTGTTCCTTATTTAATGACTATTTTTTTGTCAGTTTTCACACAGGAAGATGTAAATGAGATTCCAGTAATTAACAATTATTTAGTTCCTGATGAATTTAAATTAACTAATATTACTGTCACGAGGGACATGGTTATTAAACAGATAGACAAACTGAAGCAAAATAAGTCCCCGGGACCCGATGAGTTGTTTTCCAGGGTACTTAAGGAATGCAAGATGGCGCTTAGTCAGCCATTAACGAGTGTGTTTAATGCGTCCATCCTTACCGGTGTTGTGCCAGAGTTGTGGAAGATGGCTAATGTGGTTCCTATATTCAAATCAGGGGATAAGTCCACTCCTTCAAATTACCGTCCAATAAGCCTGACATCTACAGTGGGCAAGTTATTAGAATCAATTATAGCTGACATTATTAGAAGTCACCTTGAAGAGCATAACTTGATAAATGAATCTCAGCATGGATTCACGAGAGGTCGTTCCTGATTACGAAATCGTAATGACACGATTGCAAACAAACCATACTCCGGCCGGGATTGAACCCGCGGTCAGAGAGTCTCAAAACTCCTGCCTGACAAACTTGCTGACGCTCTTCAAAAGAACATTTGAGGCAGTTGACAGTGATAAGGAATATGATATTGTTTATTTGGATTTTAGTAAAGCCTTCGATAGAGTACCTCACAGGAGACTCTTGAAAAAAGTGGCAGCTCATGGTATAGGAGGTAAAGTTCTAGCATGGATAGAGGCATGGCTTACCAATAGAAAGCAGAGAGTTACCATTAATGGAGTGAAATCTGAATGGGGATTAGTCACTAGTGGCGTTCCACAAGGATCAGTCTTAGGCCCTCTCTTGTTCATAATTTACATTAATGACCTTGATGAAGGGATTACGAGCGACATGAGTAAGTTTGCTGATGATACAAAGATAGGCCGTATAATTCACTCTGAGGAGGATAACAATGAACTCCAGGACGATTTGGACAAATTAATGTCCTGGTCTGAAAAATGGCAGATGAAGTTCAATGTGGATAAGTGTAAGGTACTTGCCCTTGGTAATGAAAATTACCCTCGAAGCTATAATCTAGGTGAAGTAGAGCTTGATCATGCAGAATGTGAAAAGGACTTGGGAGTCATGGTGAGCAGAAATCTAAAGCCAAGGCAGCAGTGCCTTAGTGTGCGCAACAAGGCCAACAGATTACTTGGATTTATCTCAAAAAGTATAAGTAACAGAAGTCCAAAAGTTATTTTACAGCTATATACATCACTAGTGAGGCCTCATTTAGATTATGCTGCTCAGTTTTGGTCCCCTTACTACAGGATGGATATAGACTCATTAGAGAGCATACAGAGAAGAATGACTAAAATGATTTACTGTGTAAGGAACCTCCCGTATGAAGATAGACTTAAAGCCTTAAATCTCCACTCTCTGGAGAGGCGTAGAATGAGGGGAGATATCATTGAAGTGTATAAGTGGATGACGGGCATAAACAAGGGAGATATTAATAAAGTACTGAGGGTGTCGAACCAGGTAAGAACCAGGAATAATGGATTTAAGTTGGATAAATTTAGATTTAGAAAGGACATAGGTAAGTACTGGTTTTCTAGCAGAGTTGTAGATGCGTGGAACAGTCTTCCCAGTGGGGTGATAGAGGCTAGGACCTTGGGTAGCTTTAAGAAGAGACTGGACAAATATATGAGTGGAAGGGGCTGGGTTTGATTGGTGTCATTGGGTACGGGAGTTATTTCTTGGGAAGCTTTAGGTAGTAGTCGTTTTGATAAGGACCTGCCTCGCATGGGTCAGTAGGCCTTCTGCAGTGTTCATCCATTCTTATGTTCTTATGTTCTAATAAACAATAGATTATAAACATCGTGCCGCGCGAAATGTGTCCCATTGTGGGGGGAAAAAGTAAGAAAAATGAGAATTGATTGGGTGATATCGAGGATAATTTTTTTTTATTAAGGGGGGGAGTGATCTATTAGGGTGATAGCTAAGGGTGATAGCGAGGGGGGCGCCCACCTCTTCCTTCTATATCAAGGCTATAAATCCCAATCTATCTGTGCTATGTTGACAGTTTACATTTACGTGGAAAACAGGACACACATGCATGCACTTACGACGTCTTCATTGGATACATTTCGGTCCTGGAACCTTGGTTACTCTTCGGTCCCAGGACGGAAACGTATCATCCATTTTGTAAGTATAAATTTATCTTCTACCTTCATGTCGTTAGTCAGGTGACATGGAAGAAGGAAAACTTACAGGAATTAAATAGGTTACCGAGATATAGTTACGGGAATACATACAATTATCGTAGATTTGATCTGACTCCTTTAAGAAGATCTGACTCCTTTAAGAAGATCTGACTCCTTTAAGAAGATCTGACTCCTTTAAGAAGATCTGACTCCTTTAAGAAGATCTGACTCCTTCAAGAAGATCTGACTCCTTTAAGAAGATCTGACTCCTTTAAGAAGATCTGACTCCTTCAAGAAGATCTGACTCCTTCAAGAAGATCTGACTCCTTTAAGAAGATCTGACTCCTTTAAGAAGATCTGACTCCTTCAAGAAGATCTGACTCCTTCAAGAAGATCTGACTCCTTTAAAAAGATCTGACTCCTTTAAGAAGATCTGACTCCTTCAAGAAGATCTGACTCCTTTAAGAAGATCTGACTCCTTCAAGAAGATCTGACTCCTTTAAGAAGATCTGACTCCTTTAAAAAGATCTGACTCCTTTAAGAAGATCTGATTCCTTCAAGAAGATCTGACTCCTTTAAGAAGATCTGACTCCTTTAAGAAGATCTGACTCCTTCAAGAAGATATGACTCCTTTAAGAAGATCTGACTCCTTTAAGAAGATCTGACTCCTTTAAAAAGATCTGACTCCTTTAAGAAGATCTGACTCCTTCAAGAAGATCTGAAGATCTGACTCCTTCAAGAAGATCTGAAGATCTGACTCCTTCAAGAAGATCTGACTCCTTTAAGAAGATCTGAAGATCTGACTCCTTCAAGAAGATCTGACTCCTTCAAGAAGATCTGACTCCTTCAAGAAGATCTGACTCCTTTAAGAAGATCTGACTCCTTTAAGAAGATCTGACTCCTTTAAGAAGATCTGACTCCTTTAAGAAGATCTGACTCCTTTAAGAAGATCTGACTCCTTTAAGAAGATCTGACTCCTTCAAGAAGATCTGATTCCTTTAAGAAGATCTGACTCCTTCAAGAAGATCTGACTCCTTTAAAAAGATCTGACTCCTTTAAGAAGATCTGACTCCTTCAAGAAGATCTGACTCCTTCTAGAAGATCTGATTCCTTTAAGAAGATCTGACTCCTTTAAAAAGATCTGACTCCTTTAAGAAGATCTGACTCCTTTAAGAAGATCTGACTCCTCCAAGAAGATCTGACTCCTTTAAGAAGATCTGACTCCTTTAAAAAAATCTGACTCCTTCAAGAAGATCTGACTCCTTTAAGAAGATCTGACTCCTTTAAAAAGATCCCAGAGCTAGAGAGAGAAGTTTTTAACTTAACATTTTTGCAAATAAGAAAAAGAAATTTGGACTTTCAATTTCACTGACTTTCTTTTTTTTTTCCTGTCACTCGTGGACTTCGTACAATCCATTTAATTTTTGAGCAATGTTTCCTATTTTTCTAACTAATATATATCTTTGAAAAAAAAAAATCTGAAGCTTGTGAGAAGTTCTACAGTTCTCTGTAGGGAGATAGGGTGAGTCTCCCTATCTAGCGAGGGAGAATCTCCCTATCTATGTAGCATTCAATTTTGTCTTAATAATGGGAGTCGGAGGCATCTTTCAAGATTCATTTCATCCACTATGATCATCACAGGTCAAGGATTCTTTAATCTCTAACGAAGGACTCAAAGTAAATCGTAGTGTTTATAAGCATTGAGATATACACATCTGGGTGTATATATTATTGTTAATGAACACTCGTTAACTGCTTGCTTAATTTAGTGTACAACTTATCAACTACACGATGGGTCATTACGGCTGCATGTGGCCTGTTTGCCTGCGGTTAGGAATTAGAGTAAATTCTCAACATATAGAAATTTACACCTTTCGGTTTATATAAGCTGCTAAACAATGGTTAAGGTCATTAACGTTGCATGTCACCTATTTATTACTAATAAAAAATATTTTAACTTGACTCACGAAATCTTAATGACACGATTGCAAACAAACCATACTACGGGTGGGGTTAGAACCCGAGATCAGAGAGTCACAAAACTCGCAGACCGACACGTTGGCCTGCTAGCTGGTCCAGTGGCTAACGCGTCGGTTTGGAGTTTTGTGACTATCTTATTGCGGGTTCTAACCCCACCCTATTGTAATTTAGGTTACCTCTACGCATATACACATTGAAACATGTATCCCTCTTGCACTTGCACATCAAAAGAGGCTGGTTCACTGGTTAATGGGGCTTAAAGCTTATCAAGTATACGAGGGTCTTAATTTAAGGGTGCACATGACCTTGACACAATCAGACAAAAAACATTGATGGGCCCCGCATGCTTGTGAACAGTGACGGACCTACATTTTTGGGGCTTTGAAGTTTGAACTGTTATGGGGGCCCCTTCGCAACCCCTTTTCAAACAGTAGATCCAAAAATTTTAAGCAATGAGGACTAAAGTGGATTCTGGGGCCCCTGAGGGATTAGGGGTCCTGAAGCTTAAGCTGCATTATCTTCACAGCAGATCCACCCCTGCCTGGGAATATTCCCGTCATCTGCTGCGTCTCACCTGATCCTAGTATATAAAACACTTTAAATGATTAAATAGGACTTAAAGTTAACTCTCAGCCTATATATGCACTAAGACAGGTTAGGTTAAGTAAAGTTCGCCAGGAAACAGGACAAGTGTCTCCTGACGCGGGTCTTAGATGATGACCCGCCATTGGAGCTTTTGGTCATCTGACCGAGGCCTTCCACTGGCTTACCGGTCCACACAAGAAAACTACACTCATGAGAATATATATATATATATATATATATATATATATATATATATATATATATATATATATATATATATATATATATATATATATAAATACAAAGTACTTAACACTGGTTGTTATAAATCTTACATAGACTAATCCTTTAAAAAAATATTAATTTCATGGGTATTTTATATATTTTTTCCCCCGAGTGGCGGTGCGCTAATTGCTGACGTCTGTTAAAATGACGTTCATTAAGCAGAGAGTTTTTAGTGTAAGAAATAAATGATAAATGTCTGATTAATTATATAAGTAATGATAAAACATCTGCTAGAATTTTTAAACCACGAACTTTCCTCTGATAAAAATATATTCATTAGCAATCATGTTTTTTCTTTTTAAATTAAATAAGGACCAAATTATTATTGTTATTATTATTATTATTATTATTATTATTATTATTATTATTATTATTATTATTATTATTAGTAGTAGTAGTAGTAGTAGTAGTAGTAGTAGTAGTAGTAGTAGTACTAGTAGTAATAATAGTAGTCTCGTTATTATAATAATTATTATTATTATTATTATTATTATTAAGAGCCCAGACAACGCCTGGGGAATGGGAGTTAATCTCTAACTGCTTGGATGAAGAGCGCTTCACCAAACACTTACACTCCGATAAAGGGTAAAAACCGGGAATAAATAATGTGAATTCTAACAATATTCCTGGCACTATTCCTGGCACTATTCCCTTAACACTGGCAAAAGTGAAGTCACTGGAAGCCATTTATCTCTATTGGGTTAAATTATCTCAGAAAACAGGAAAAAAAACACACCAAAAACTGTCTTTATTTTATAGTCTCTTTGACAGCAGAAAAAAAATGAAATTTACTCTTTTTGAAAACGAAAAAAAATCGTCCATGAATGCCCTAAAAAGAGATATCATAGAAAACAGAAAAATCACTAAATTATCCCCGAACTCTTCTTCGAGTGTCACTGAACACAGAATTAAAAACTAAACAAACCAGGACAATAACACTTAACTACATTTTGATAATGCACATCAGCAATAGCAGCATAAATACGCTGTTGACTGACATAATGGATGGGCTTAGCTTAATTCCCAGCGAAGTGAAATTCCCAAAATAGCACATGGTGCAGCATTGACTGCTTTACAGTTTGCTAGTTTCAAACGATCTGCCGGGATATGTGGCAGATTTTTAATAGCCTAAACTCGTGGAGGGTATTGGCCTTCAATGTAGAATTTGCTGCCGATAATCGCATTGGCGTGCATTACCAAACCATACCACGGGTGGGGAGAGAACCCGCGATCAGAGAGTCAGAAAACTCCAGACCGACGCGCTAGCCATTACCGGCAAGAAAAGCATAAGTAATAGAGATTTTTAGGAAGTTGTACACCTTGAAGGAGGATCCTTGCTCCTTGTCGCGGCAAAGGGGGGGAACTGGACCTCTTATTTCTCTTCGTAGGATCGAATCTAAATATCCATTAGCCTTCCCACTCTCTGCGCTGTTTCTTGCTGTGTGTAAATTATCTTAGACATGTGTAACTATTGAAATTATTTGTGTGTTGACAGTCTCTGGCTCGAAATGGCTTGAGGATCCGATTACAATGATGGTTTCTTATCATTTATAAGTTCAGAGGTTGAATAAGGCTGAAGAGGGTTGAGGAGAGTTAACGTGGTGTTAAGGAGGGTTGATGCGCCAGGTTGAGGAAGGTTAAAGAGGATTAGAGATGAGTGAACGGGATGCAGGAGACAAGATTTTATCAACAGTGAGAGATAATCACCATATTGAAGCAGGATGCTCCACAACAAGCCCTTGGAAATAAATGGTATAAAATACCGACACAGTGGAAATATAAACACAAATGCAGTATAATGTGATCCTTTATTGACAACGTTTCACCCACACAGTGGGCTTTTTCAAGTCACACACGGATCTACACGGATCCGTGTGTGACTTGAAAAAGCCCACTGTGTGGGTGAAACGTTGTCAATAAAGGATCACATTATACTGCATTTGTGTTTATATTTCCACAACAAGCCCTTACTGAGACAACGTTTCGCTTTCAGTAAAACTATCAGTTATGTGTCGCTCTGGGTATAACTAACAAGTTATGTGTCGTTATGTGTAGAGCTTCATCAAGTCATACTTTGCTCTGTGTAAAGCTTTATAAAGCCATGTATAGCTATATATAGATCATTATCAAGTCGACTCGCTCTATGTAGACCTTTATCAAATTATCTGTCGATTTATGTAGAGCTTCATTGAGTAATGTTTGGATAAATCTCTCTGTGTAGAGCTTATCCAAGCCATGTTTCACTCTAAGTAGAGCTCTGTCAAATCATGACACGATACAGCTCTAAACAGAGAGATACGTTGTTCCAAACAAAAGCGTCTTCCCCAACACTTGTCTTTTCCCCCTCACTGTTTCTTCACTACAAGTGGCCAACTCAAAACGCAAAAGGCTTTTGTGAGTACTGTTTAGTAGCGTCAGCTTGGCAATTAGCGGACGGAGAGTCGAACCTCCAGCACCACACCTATTGCTGAATAAGGGTCTAGCACTTGGCGTAAAGCGTGTGTTGTGTTGTACATTGGGAATAATACGTCCACAGAGGCGTCAGAAGTCGATTTGGTATTAGTATGACAATACCAGTGTTTAAAACGTCGGTTGAGGGGCGTTCTGTCACAAAGGAAACTTTTATTAAAGACGATATTTCGCCACAACTGGGCTTTATTAAGCATACTGTGTGGGCAAAACTGTAAAAAAATATAGCAGGAGAAATGTGCAGTGGAACGACGTTTCGCCCTAGGGAGTGTTTTTTTTTACAAGTAAAAACGTTCTCAGAGCGAAGCGTTATCCCAAATAATATCTTGTTCTCCGACTTGTGTCTTTGTGTTGAAATTCCTTGAACACTGAGAGTACGACGAGTCTTCATGAAGATCACGACCTTGTAAACATAACTTGGGTTCAGTGAAAATTTGAGACAAACATGAATTACTCAGTTTGTCTGAGTCGAGACTCCATGAAAATGTACTTTCAGGACCTGAGTGAGAGTGCAGGTCGATTATAAGGATGGCAATGTCGATAGAAACTCTGGGTTGCCTTTGAGAAAGACCTTCCAAGAATAGGCCAGGTGGCTTGCCGCAGTGTTCCTCCATTCTTATGTTCTTACCACTGAGTCGGGATGGGAGAAGAGGAACTGACTCAGTATACTTTGATATGCTGAGTCAGTGGGGAAAGGAAAGAGGAGCGGAAAGGTAGATTTTTAACGTACCGAGTCATAGGTAAAGAAAAACCAGATTGCAGGCTTGATCCTACTGGGTTATGGGAGAAAAGGGATCCAAAATACACAAATAACCCACATATAGGTGAATGAAGCTTCTGTCTCTATGTGCGGGTTAGCTGTGTATTGTTCCAGTCACGGTATTGTGCCCTTTTTGAGGATCCCGAAGGGAGGCTGTAGCCTAAGGAGTCAGGGAAAGGGAAGAAAATAGGTCCAAACCAGAAGTAGCAATATTCCTTACCTACGACGTTGAGAAAGGCGAGTAGCTCACAGAAGAAGTATCTATAAGCCCACCAGTTGTGGTGCTTGAGGTTGTCGGCGAGGTAGTCTAGTAGCAGTTTCTTCTTCTGTTTCTTCTCCACCTCGGAGCAGATACCCACGTCCAGATCCATCATCAAGGCGTGGATTTTCCCACCTTCCCAATTTTTCCACATCCACCTCGGCGCATAGAAGCAGATTGCCTGCAAGATTAAAGGGCAGGGACGTCATGCCAGACTGTTGAAGAGGGCGTAGAAGAAGGAACAGCGTGGAAGAACAGAATACAGAAGGTTGTACAGGAAGGGCAAGAGGTAAAGAATAAAGGGAAAAAAATATATATACATATGTCAAAAAGCATAGCTCAGTTGTCAAGTACCTGGGCTGAGTGTCAAGTACCTGGGCTGAGTGTCAAGTACCTGGGCTGAGTGTCAAGTACCTGGGCTGAGTGTCAAGTACCTGGGCTGAGTGTCAAGTACCTGGGCTGAGTGTCAAGTACCTGGGCTGAGTGTCAAGTACCTGGGCTGAGTGTCAAGTACCTGGGCTGAGTGTCAAGTACCTGGGCTGAGTGTCAAGTACCTGGGCTGAGTGTCAAGTACCTGGGCTGAGTGTCAAGTACCTGGGCTGAGTGTCAAGTACCTGGGCTGAGTGTCAAGTACCTGGGCTGAGTGTCAAGTACCTGGGCTGAGTGTCAAGTACCTGGACTGAGTGTCAAGTACCTGGGCTGAGTGTCAAGTACCTGGGCTGAGTGTCAAGCACCTTGGTTGAGTGTCAAGTACCTGGGCTGAGTGTCAAGTACCTGGGCTGAATGTCAAATACCTGGGCTGAGAGTCAAGTACCCAGGCTGAGTGTCAAGTACCCAGGCTGAGTGTCAAGTACCCAGGCTGAGTGTCAAGTACCCAGGCTGAGTGTCAAGTACCCAGGCTGAGTGTCAAGTACCCAGGCTGAGTGTCAAGTACCCAGGCTGAGTGTCAAGTATATAATACGCTCACCATCCCACTGACACAAGTATCCCTCAACACGAGAATATGGACAAAAGTCTGTATATAACACCGATCATTGTGATGTACAAGACACGTGTGGTGGCAAGAGTGGGAGTGAAATGGCGAAACTGATCAAGACGTTCATGAAGGCAACGTTTCGCCTCAAGCGGACTGAAGAATCCACTAGTAGCGAAATGTTTCCTTAAAGTCTTGATCAGTGGATATGTGTCTTTTCTCAACACATGTACAGTGTTAATTTTATCAAGGCAACATTCTGTTATAAACGTTTTTTTCAGGCCTATGGGGAAGGCCTATCTGGAAGGCATAAATATGCTAACATTGCATATGTGTCTCATTTCACATAAGAACAGTGAACAAAACACTGAAATCTCATGAATAATGAACAATCAGTGTCTTGGGCCACGAGCGGCCTCGGGAGCCCCTCTTCAGAAGATCATGAAACAAGCACTGCTGATAATGATAACAAAATTTCGTCTCTAGCAGGATATTTCACCTTCAAGAACTAGAAAGATTCTGGATCATTCAAGGTCAAGGCACACTGCAAGTTTTGGATCCCTCAAGGTCATGGTCATTGCAAGGTTTGGGCTCGCACAAATTCATGGTCCACTACAAGCTTGGGTTCACTATCGGTCATGGTCCACTACAGGTTTGGGTTCACAAAAGGCTAGAATCCACTGCAGGTTAGGGCTCACTTTCTCCCAGGGTCTACTAAAGGCTTAGGTTCATTCTACTTCAGGATTAACTGCCTGATTGGATTCACACATGCTCAACTTCCACAAGAGGATTGAATTCACTCAACGGCATAGTCCACCATTATGTCTCAGGATCCATTATATTAAGGTTCATTCTAAGAGAAAGTACACTACAAGGCAGGGTTCTATAATAAGCCAGGGTTCATTTTATACCACGTTCTACTACAGGGAAAGGCTCATCGTAAGCTAAGATTCACTATGGAACACCTGTCACTAAACAGCAACACTAAATCAGGATTCACTAGGGATTACGTACCACTAGGGGTGAGGGATTATAAGGGAAAAGGATTTAGAGTATATGAGAATCCTTCCCTAATTATGTTAAGTAGGGAAGGTTGTGGAGCAGAGTGGGATGGGTGTGGCAGGGGAAAGGGATAGCATGGGATAGTGTGGACAAGGGTTTTGGATCGTGGAATAGACGTTAAACAGGTTTAGGAAAGGGGAAGATGGGTGTGGGATGGGTCTTGGAGACGTGAGGTGGGTGTGTTAGATGTATTGGAAGGTGTTGGATGAGTATATGAGGGCATGAGATGGATGTCATCCACTATGGGTCATTGAATCATGAAGGTCAGGTTGTACTCTAGGCAAAAAGATCCGCTGTGAATCATGTTCCACAGAAGGTTCGAGTATCCTCTAGAAATCTAGCATTCTAAAATGAATATTAGGGTGGTAATAAACCTCTCAATGTCCTCTATAGATCTAAATATCACTTATATCACGAACCTCTACAAGTCATAACTCCTTGTAGGATAGAATCCTCTATAGATCAAATAACCATATAAAACCGGTTCCATTATACGTCACATTTCAAGGGTATTATAAGCCACGTTCAGTACAGGACAATGGAAAGGTTCAGTACAGGACAATGGACATTTGGAGAGACGATTAAGATCCAACTGGAGGAAAGCAAAAATACTACTCGAAATAACACAGAGCTACGTTGGGAGACACAGGTGATACTAGAGCACATATGACAATGGTACACAAAACAAGATCACCCATGAGACAAACATATACATGCGGTAGGATATGCAGGATGTAAAGGGTAAAATACGAGCAAACAACTTGACAGATAAATTAGTTATCCCTTCGTGATCAAGACGAAAACAAACAGTGACGGTGAGATAATAAACAGCAGTGATTTCTACAGGAGACTGAGTACGAGTGATTACGATCACGGTAATCACCGTTATGAACAATAATTCAGGTGATAAAGTAACGAAATTACCGAAATTTTAGTAAACGCTTTAAAACGCTGACAAATCAGTAGACTGAAATGACTCCTGACGAGGATCTGAGACACGTTTGTTTTACGTGAAATAATCCCAACGAATAACAGTGAAAAAAAACGAAATTTAGAGAGCATTCTACAAACTAGAACAGTAAAACACAGTAGAAAATGTAGGTGAACACTAGAGAAGGGTGAACTTTTGAGAAAAGTGCATTTGTGGTGCAGTAAATAACACACAAAATACAACCCTACAACAGTGTAAACAAAAGGAAAAGAACAGCAATGGCTGATGGCTTAGGCAAAGTGAACAATACAAAAGGTAGCATAATAGGAAAACGAACATAAGAGAACAATGAACAGAAAAGAGTAGATAACACTGGTCGAGAACAATTGACAAAATGCTCGCTAAGCCACAATGAACGCCAGTGAACACTGAACAACAAACGAGAACAAAGAAAACAGAACAGTAAACGAGCTGAGCGGGACAAAAGCTCTTTGCTTGCAAATGACTTTCTCATTAAAGCTAAAGCCTGAATAGCTTTATAAATAGAGCTAAAAGAAATTGTGTGTGAGAAGACTTAGATATGAGTTAGATAAGACTCGCCTAGCATCGGTTATTAGGGACACTGAGGCTAATACGTCCTGCAGTGTGGACCAGTAAATCAGCTACACTATTCCTCATATTTTTGTATCATTTAACATCTCAAGGAGATCGGGAGATCATAAAACCAGAGGAGATATAATCATTGCATAAAAGATACTCAGATTGTCATCCTTATTATACTCATGGGGAAGAACTAAATCTCTAGGGGTTGAACAACGCCTGGAGAACCGGTAATAATCTGCTTTAATTCACAGAAGGAAAGGTGGAACTGGTTCTGATAAAGTTGGTAGAATTACCGACAATATGTAAAGTAAAAGGACACAAGTGCAACTAATTGACATTTATTGTGGCAACGTTTCGCTCTCCAGGAGCTTTATCAAGCCATTACAAACAATACATGGACACATAAGCAAAAATGTATTGTTTGTAATGGCTTGATAAAGCTCCTGGAGAGCGAAACGTTGCCACAATAAATGTCATTAGTTGCACTTGTGTCCTTTTACTTTACGGAACTGGTTCTTTTGATAAAGAACAATGTAATATCAAGATCAAGTACTCAGACATAAAGTTGAAAGAGATGATCTTAAATCTAATGTTCAAATGAACCGGAAGGAACTTGAGAAATATTTACCTCAGGGTAAACTTAGTGAACGTATGGAATTCCTGAGAGATGTGGTGGAACGTCATCTCCGTCCGTGTTACTCAAAATTAGATATGACAGAGTCCAAAATGGCAGGGAAGGATGTTAGAAAACTTTAAATTAGCAGTTAGTGAAGGTGCATAAAATGGGCCCATGGGGCTCAACCCTTGTAACCATAACTAGGTGAGTACAGCCATGTGAATATGTTAGTGTTAGTGCATCACCAGAAAGGGATACACTTCAAGGGTACACTTCAAGGGTACACTTTATTCTAATCCATAAGGCTGGGTACACCGCAAGACATGGTGCACTTCAAGGGTATGCTTCACGGGTATGCTGCAGGGTACACGTCAAGGCAGGGTACACTTCAAGGCAGGGTACACTTCAAGGCAGGGTACACTTCAAGGCAGGGTACACGTCAAGGCAGGGTACACTTCAAGGCAGGGTACACTTCAAGGCAGGGTGCACTTCAAGGCAGGGTACACTTCAAGGCAGGGTACACTTCAAGGCAGGGTACACTTCAAGGCAGGGTACACTTCAAGGCAGGGTACACTTCAAGGCAGGGTACACTTCAAGGCAGGGTACACTTCAAGGCAGGGTACACTTCAAGGCAGGGTACACTTCAAGGCAGGGTACACTTCAGGGCAGGGTACACTTCAAGGCAGGGTACACTTCAAGGCAGGGTACACTTCAAGGCAGGGTACACTTCAAGGCAGGGTACACTTCAGGGCAGGGTACACTTCAAGGCAGGGTACACTTCAAGGCAGGGTACACTTCAAGGCAGGGTACACTTCAAGGCAGGGTACACTTCAAGGCAGGGTACACTTCAAGGCAGGGTACACTTCAAGGCAGGGTACACTTCAAGGCAGGGTACACTTCAAGGCAGGGTACACTTCAAGGCAGGGTACACTTCAGGGCAGGGTACACTTCAAGGCAGGGTACACTTCAAGGCAGGGTACACTTCAAGGCAGGGTACACTTCAAGGCAGGGTACACTTCAAGGCAGGGTACACTTCAAGGCAGGGTACACTTCAAGGCAGGGTACACTTCAAGGCAGGGTACACTTCAAGGCAGGGTACACTTCAAGGCAGGGTACACTTCAAGGCAGGGTACACTTCAAGGCAGGGTACACTTCAAGGCAGGGTACACTTCAAGGCAGGGTACACTTCAAGGCAGGGTACACTTCAAGGCAGGGTACACTTCAAGGCAGGGTACACTTCAAGGCAGGGTACACTTCACTTCAAGGCAGGCAGGGTACACGTCAAGGCAGGGTACACTTCAAGGCAGGGTACACTTCAAGGCAGGGTACACTTCAAGGCAGGGTACACTTCAAGGCAGGGTACACTTCAAGGCAGGGTACACTTCAAGGCAGGGTACACTTCAAGGCAGGGTACACTTCAAGGCAGGGTACACTTCAAGGCAGGGTACACTTCAAGGCAGGGTACACTTCAAGGCAGGGTACACTTCAAGGCAGGGTACACTTCAAGGCAGGGTACACTTCAAGGCAGGGTACACTTCAAGGCAGGGTACACTTCAAGGCAGGGTACACTTCAAGGCAGGGTACACTTCAGGGCAGGGTACACTTCAAGGCAGGGTACACTTCAAGGCAGGGTACACTTCAGGGCAGGGTACACTTCAAGGCAGGGTACACTTCAGGGTACACTTCAAGGCAGGGTGCACTTCAAGGCAGGGTACACTTCAAGGCAGGGTACACTTCAAGGCAGGGTACACTTCAATGCAGGGTACACTTCAAGGCAGGATACACTTCAAGGCAGGGTACACTTCAAGGCAGGGTACACTTCAAGGCAGGGTACACTTCAAGGCAGGGTACACTTCATGGCAGTGTACACTTCAGGGCAGGGTACACTTCAGGCAGGGTGCACTTCAAGGCAGGGTACACTTTCACTTCAAAGGCAGGGTACACTTCAAGGCAGGGTACACTTCAAGGCAGGGTACACTTTACACTTCAAGGCAGGGTACACTTCAAGGCAGGGTACACTTCAAAGGGCAGGGTACACTTCAAGGCAGGGTACACTTCAAGGCAGGGTACACTTCAAGGCAGGGTACACTTCAAGGCAGGGTACACTTCAAGGCAGGGTACACTTCAAGGCAGGGTACACTTCAAGGCAGGGTACACTTCAAGGCAGGGTACACTTCAAGGCAGGGTACACTTCAAGGCAGGGTACACGTCAAGGCAGGGTACACTTCAAGGCAGGGTACACTTCAAGGCAGGGTACACTTCAAGGCAGGGTACACTTCAAGGCAGGGTACACTTCAAAGCAAGGACAATTCACTGAAGGTTTAATATGATAGAATACAATGCTGTGGAAACTAAAACATTTCACAGCTTCAAGGTAAGGTATGACAGATGAAGATCACTCTGAATAATTCATTGTTATCGAGGTGAAACCATAAACTAGAGTATTACAAATATCACAAATTTAATGAGGCAATTACTTAGCTACTGCTGGCAGCCTTCATGATGAGAGCAAAGCACGTGTATGTGTGTGTGTGTGTGTGTGTGTGTGTGTGTGTGTGTGTGTGTGTGTTGTATTCTCCAGACTGATGATAACCTATGACAGACCGAAACTCTGTACGGTATTTGCTTGCTCTATCTCGCTCTCTAGTTCATCACACTTGCTATAATAAAAATGACTTAATTTCCAAACATCCCTGCTGCTCATCTGCGTATTTATCTGCCATCTGTGCTCCCAAAGACTTCCTCTATCTGTTTTATGTCCCTATCCTGTAATCTGAGTATCAGACGCGCCATGATGATGATGATAATAATAATAATAATAATAATAATAATAATAATAATAATAATAATAATTTTATTTCTACAAGTACATGTACAAGGTATACAGACCTAGCTGATATCAATGACATACTACTATATAGAAAGCCCCTTGTTACGTAGAGCATTTCGGGCAGATTAGGACAATTTTGTCCCGGGATGCGACCCACGCCGGTAGACTAACACCCAGGTACCCATTTTATACTGATGGGTGACCATGGACAACCGGTGTAAGAAAATACGCCCAAGGTTTCATCCCTCGCCGGGAATCGAACCCGGACACCCTCACAGTATGAAGCGAGAGCTTTTGCCACCAGGCCACGGGCCACCGTGGCCTGTTATTAGCATAGCATGAGTTCCTAAAACCTCTCATAGTTCATGCCTATCAGCTCCTTACATTTGGATATCCGCGAGTTTCTTTACGCAGGTGTGGGCTCCACGCAGGCACCGCTACTTTTCTTCTAAGGTTGCCGAAACAAGGCTTAGGTTACATAGTTTAGTGTATGCGGAGGTCGTTATGAGGTTCGCGATTAGTACAACACTTGGTTATCTTTATTACCGAATAAGTCAAGTGTCATCAGCTTGACGGTATTATCATTGATAATATCAACAGTATCACATAAGCGGTTGATATGTGTTACTGGTGATACCCTCGGTGTGATGCTCACTCCAGTCCACCCACTCCTCTTTCTCTCTCTCTCCCACTTTCTTGCCACTGTTAAGTCATAATATAAGACATTTGTAATGCAGGATTTGCTATCCATAAACTCACACTGGTTATCATATATGTTTGACTCTTTCTAGGTGCGTCACTACTCTCTTTCCTTATTTTTGTTCCAGTTTATTATCCGGTGACGTAGCACAAGAAACTGATCCGTGATTCAGTGCTTCAAGTCTATTCTAATTTGCTGTTGTCTAGCTGTTTTTTTTTTATTATATTTGAGTTCCTTATTAGCCCTTACACTTTCTCCTTTGCTTTTCATTTATTCCTTTGCTTTTCTTTGTAATTTTTCCATCCTGCTCGATTCTTCCATCCTCTTCTCTTTCTTCCTTGCTCCTGAGTCAGGGCTTCTTTCAACCTTTGTCTGTGTGTGTGTGTGTACTCACCTATTTGTACTCACCTATTTGTGGTTGCAGGGGTCGAGTCACAGCTCCTGGCCCCGCCTCTTCGCTGATTGCTACTAGGTCCTCTCTCTCCCTGCTCCATGAGCTCTATCATACCTCGCCTTAAAACTATGTATGGTTCCCGCCTCCACTACGTCACTTTCTAGGCTATTCCACGGCCTGACTATTCTATGACTGAAGAAATACTTCCTAACATCCCTTTGATTCATCTGAGTCTTCAACTTCCAATTGTGACCTCTTGTGTCTGTGTCCCATCTCTGGAACATCCCGTCTTTGTCCACCTTGTCTATTACGCGCAGTATTTTATATGTCGTTATCATGTCTCCCCTGACCCTCCTGTCCTCCAGTGTCGTCAGGCCGATTTCCCTCAACCTTTCTTCGTAGGACAATCCCCGTAGCTCTGGGACTAGTCTTGTTGCAAACCTTTGCACTTTCTCTAATTTCTTGACGTGTTTGACTAGGTGTGGATTCCAAACTGATGCTGCATACTCCAGTATGGGCCTGACGTAAATGGTATACAGAGTCTTAAACGAATCCTTACTGAGGTATCGGAACGCTATCCGTAGGTTTGCCAGGCGCCCGTATGCTGCAGCAGTTATCTGATTGATGTGCGCCTCAGGAGATATGCTCGGTGTTATACTCACCCCCAAATCTTTTTCCTTGAGTGAGGTTTGCAGTCTTTGGCCATCTAAACTATATTGTGTCTGCGGTCTTCTTTGCCCTTCCCCAATCTTCATGACTTTGCATTTGGCATGGTTAAATTCAAGGAGCCAGTTGCTGGACCAGGCTTGTAGCCTGTCCAGGTCTCTTTGTAGTCCTGCCTGATCCTCATCCGATTTGATTCTTCTCATTAACTTCGCATCATCTGCAAACAAGGACACTTCTGAGTCTATCCCTTCTGTTATGTCGTTCACATATTCACCATCTGTAAATTGGAGACACTCAGGTTCGATCCGAGGAAAGGGAGGGCTACTACAGCCTGTAGAAGTCATGTCAAGATTCACACTATTGGAAGCGTATGTATCCTTTAACATATTGTGACTTATCCTCCTTCCTTCTTCCCTTCCATCCTTCCTTCCTTCCTTCTCTTCCTTTCTTTATCCATCTCTTCCTTCCTTCCTTTCTTCATTCCTTACCTTCTTCCTTCATTCCTACCTTCCACCCATCCTCCACGTGTTCCTTCCTAGCATCGTTACTTCCTTCCCTTCTCCATGCATTCAGTCATGTCCTCCCATTTCTCATTCTCTGTATTTCAGCCATGTTTGATTCCGTTTCTCATTCGCTCTGCACAGAGGGAAACCTGTCGTGACGAAACCCTGCTTAGGGGGGGGCGAAACGTGACACGCTGGGCGATACGTCGTCCTTTATTCTTTACCCCTGAACAGATGAATTCACTAGTAATATCTAAGCCGTGTGAGCTTAAAGAAATTTGTTAAGTTACTCTGGCATCTAAGGAGAAAGTTGTATTTAGTGAGACTAGGTAGCCCGCACGGGTTTAGCGCATCACACACAAAAGTAAATCATAGGCCAAAAAAAAAAAATTCCATTGCTGATCAAAAGAATCAGTATCACTGTGGTGCGTCACGTCACGTCGCGTCGCGTCTCGTCACGTCGCGTCACGTCGCGTCTCCTCAAAAATTTTCTGTTTTGTGTAATAACTTTTTTTTTTCACAATTTTCAAAACATAAGCAAAAATCTTCAAAATAAACGGATTTAAAATCTAATTAGGAATATTTTATTTAAATGTTTAAATATAACTAGGATTATTTGTACACATTAATCAACGCCAGCTAGGATAAGACAAGCTAGGATACACACCAGCTATAACACACCAGCTAGGATAAGATCAGCTAGGATACACGCCAGCTAGGATAACACACCAGCTAGGATAAGATCAGCTAGGATACACACCAGCTAGGATACACACCAGCTAGGATACACACCAGCTAGGATACACACCAGCTAGGATACACACCAGCTAGGATGCACACCAGCTAGGATACACACCAGCTAGGATACACACCAACTAGGATACACACCAGCTAGGATACACACCAGCTAGGATACACACCAGCTAGAATACACACCAGCTAGGATACATACCAGCTAGGATATACACCAGCTAGGATACACACCAGCTAGGATACACACCAGCTAGGATACACACCAGCTAGGATACATACCAGCTAGGATACACACCAACTAGGATACACACCAGCTAGGATACACACCAGCTAGGATACATACCAGCTAGGATACACACCAGCTAGGATACACACCAGCTAGGATACACACCAGCTAGGATACACACCAGCTAGGATACACATCAGCTAGGATAAACAACTACTGCAAATCATTCATAAAATGCTACGTAATTAGCCAGGATGAAAAAAAATCCTTTCACAAAAGGAGATAAACCCATAAAAAAAAGAGAATCTGTGGACATTAATGGAAAAAAAAATAATGAAAAGGTAGCCAGAAGTAACAGAAGAGAGAGAGAGAAAAAAAAGGGAAAGGTTAAAGAAGAGAGTAAAGAAGAAGGGAAGAAAGAGAACCCGACAACACAGAGGCATCCATCTTGTTGCTTCTTACAGCCAACCTGCTTCCATTCGCTGTGGTGGATGCGTAAGAATTGTACTAACAGAGAGAGGGTGAGAAAGAGGAGGGATGGGAGAAAGAACGATTATTAATTGTACGAGAAAATAACAGTATAACATAAGCTTGATTAGAAACAGGTTAGTAAAGAGGAGAAAGAGGCAGGAAGCGACATAGCCAAGCAGCAGGCAACATAGCCAGGCAGCAGGCAACATAGCCAGGCAGCAGGCAACATAGCCAGGCAGCAGGCAACATAGCCAGGCAGCAGGCAACATAGCCAGGCAGCAGGCAACATAGCCAGACAGCAGGCAACAGCTAAGCATACAAGCAACATACAAGTCTTTATGACCTCAAAATTGCTGAACTAAAATAAAAAAAGAGGCTGTACTAGGTGAGACCAAGTATACTAGATGTTACCTAGTATACTAGATGTTACCTAGTATACTAGATGTTACCTAGTATACTAGATGTTACTTAGTATACTAGATGTTACCTAGTATACTAGATGTTACTTAGTATACTAGATGTTACCTAGTATACTAGATGTTACTTAGTATACTAGATGTTACCTAGTATACTAGATGTTACCTAGTATACTAGATGTTACCTAGTATACTAGATGTTACCTAGTATACTAGATGTTACTTAGTATACTAGATGTTACTTAGTATACTAGATGTTACCTAGTATACTAGATGCCACCCAGCATACCCAGGATGTCACCCAGCATACTCAGATGTGCCACCCAGCACACCAGATGTCACCCAGTACACCAGGATGTCACCCAGCATACCAGATGTCACCCATACACCAGATGTCACCCAGCACCAGATGTTACCCAGCATACCAGATGCCACCCAACATACCAGATTAAAGTCATTTAGCATACTAGATAAGTTAATGATACACCAGATGCCACTAGCATACCAGATGCTACCCAGTGCCACTCAGGATGCCACCCAGCATACCAGATGGGCCACAGTGCCTCGACACCCATAGCAGAGATGTCACCCAGCATACTAGATGCTACCTAGCATACCAGATGCCACCAGCATACCAGATGCCACCCACCACCAGATGTCACTTCAGCATACCAGATGTCACCCAGTACACTAGATTACTTAGCATACCAGATGCCACCAGCATACCAGATGTCACCCAGCATACTAGATGTCACTTAGTACACCAGATGCTACCCAGCATACCAGATGTCACCTAGTATAATTAGATGTCACCTTAGCATACCTTGTGATGTCACTCCAGCATACTAGATACCTAGCATACTAGACATACCTCCAGCATACTAGATGTCACTCATATACTAGATGTCATCTGCATACTCAGATGCTTCACCAACATTACCAGATGTCATCATAGCATACCAGGGGGGATGCTACCTAGCATACCAGATGTTACTAGCATACCAGATGTCACCTAGTACACTAGATATTACCCAGTGCACAGACACACCTATAGCATAATTAGATGTTACCCAGCATACCAGATGTTACCTAGCATACTAGATGTCACCTAGCATACCAGATGCCACCTAGCATAATAGATGTCACCTAGTGGCACAGATGTCACCTAGCATAATTAGGATGTTACCTAGTATTCAGATGTTACCTAGTATACTGATGCACTTGTATACTAGATGTTACTTAGTATACTAGATGTTACCTAGTATACTAGATGTTACCTAGTATACTAGATGTTACCTAGTATACTAGATGTTACCTAGTATACTAGCTGTTACCTACTATACTAGATGTTACCTAGTATACTAGATGTTACTTAGAATATTAGATGGAACCAAGTATACTAGGTGAGATCAAGTATACTTGATGGGACCAAGTATACTAGATGGGACCAAGTATACTAGATGGGACCAAGTATACTAGATAGGACCAAGTATACTATGTGAGACCAAGTATACTAGGTGGGACCAAGCAGGGTTTTAGCAAGGACACACATAGGTCTCATAATCAAAACAGTTGTATCTTAGGGACTAGATCTAATTATATATATATATATATATATATATATATACATATATTATATATAGTATATATAGAGAAAGAGAGAGAGAGAGAGAGAGAGAGAGAGAGAGAGAGAGAGAGAGAGAGAGAGCATTAGTTAGATGGAGCTAATAACTTACATATGAGGGAAAAAGAGGAACTTGCAAAATCTAGGTCTGTGTATAAGAGCATCAAAGGGATGTACATATTGGGATATCTCGCCAGCCATATATCAGAGATCTTCCTCATGGAGTAGTACAGAAAAAATTGATGTTTTTAAAAAAAGTTTTACTACTTTGAGCATAAACAGAAAGCAGTAGGTTTCTCCTAGAGTGCAAGTGACCGACTTTGTAAGCAAACTTGCGCCTGGAGGAACCGGCAGTGGACTAGCTTCAGTCAAGTGAAATGTGAGGAGAGGAGTATGGACAACATCCTCAGGGAGGGTCATTCTATTTTTTTTAAAAGTGAAAGCGCAGGTAGAATGTGGATGAAAGGACCCATGGATAACTGGACATGTGAGTGTACACTGTAAACTCCTTTACTGGATATGTTTTTGTCCTGGGAGCTTGGAGTGACTAAGGACCCAGAACAGAGGTGCGTGCAGTTGTGTCCTTTTATGCAAATGTGATAGCATTTAGAGAGGTGAATAGTACTTGTGTTAGAATCGAGAAACAAAGGGAGCTTAATAAACCACATATATCGTGACTGAGGCTAGTCTTCTCCTTGTGATTACTTAATTATATATATATATTACAGAAGAAATATAGAATACAATAAGGAAGAGAGAGAGAGAGAGAGAGAGAGAGAGAGAGAGATAGAGAGAGAGAGAGAGAGAATGAGAGAGAGAGAGGAGAGAGAGAGAGACAGAAACATAACGAGAAAGAGAGAGAGAGAAACAAAGAAAGAGAAAGAGAAAAAGAAAGATAAAGAGAGAGAAACAAAGAGAAAGATAAAAAGAAAGAAAGAAAGAGAGAGAGAGAGAGAGAGAGAGAGAGAGAGAGAGAGAGAGAGAGAGAGAGAGAGAGAGAGAGAGAGAGAGAAAGAGAGCAGCGGCCGCGTCAACACATTTGACAATCTCTTTCAAAAACACTATTTTTTTGAAAGTATCTCAACTTAACAATATCTATTTGTATTATTACTCTTCTCAATAATATCTGTGAATTTATATATTTTTGAAATTAATGTGGATAGACGGCCGCATATACCATCTGCATGGCAGGTATATACTGTGATGGTGCTGTGGTGGTGTTGTGGTGGTGCTATGATGGAGCTGTGGTGGTGAAGACCACACCAACACCACACCAACACCACATCATATCTCCAAGTTCGAGCTAAACATAAAAGATGCCTGTCTTTTAAGGTGATATATATATATATATATATATATATATATATATATATATATATATATATATATATATATATATATATATATATATATTTATATTTATATATATATATTTATATATATATATATATAAATATATATATATAAATATAAATAGATATATATATTATATATATATATATATATATATATATATATATATATATATATATATATATATATATATACATATATATATTTTTGAGATCCTTAGAACTCATCCCAATATTTAAGTATATAGGAATGGATGTATATATAAAAGAGGGTTTTTATAATGTAAAAATTGTGCTGGAACAGGGCCATTGTTCCCTCGAGCCGAGCCTATACAGTGTGTGTGTGTGTGTGTGTGTGTGTGTGTGTGTGTGTGTGTGTGTGTGTGTGTGTGTGTGTGTGTGTGTGTGTGTGTGTGTGTGTGTGTGTGTGTGATGCTCCCTTCCTGTCTGTCTCTTTTTCCTTTCTTTATGACCTTTCCTTCCTCTCTGCCCCTTTCTCTCTCTGCCAACCCTACCCCTATATCTTTCTTCCCCCCCACTTCTATTTTTCCCTGCTTCCCCCTATTCTTATTCCTACAGCCCCTTCCTCCCCTTCCTTCTCTCTAGTTTCTCTACGGGACAAATACGGAGTAAACATTATGATTACGAACATTCACATACAGCATGTAAACACAAGGAGGATAATCTCCAGTAAACTTGTCATTATACGACTTCAAGAAATGAATGAGTTTGAAGAGTGTAGTTAACAATATCGCGGTTGAACAATTGAGACACTTATGCAACACATGGGAATCCTTATTGAAGAAACTTTTCGCCACACAGTGGCTTCATCAGTCCAATACAAAGTAGAAATGGGTAAGGAGAGGAGAAGCTTGAGGTAATCAGTCCCTCTTTGTTTTGGACTGATGAAGCCACTGTGTGGCGAAACGTTTCTTCAATAAAGATTCCAATGTGTTGCATAAGTGTCTCAATTGTTCAACTTGTCGATTTTCAAAACCATGCATCACAATATCGTGGTTGAACCCACGCTTCATAGAGGGACAGTTAGACATCGTTTCCTTCCATCGTAGCGGGTTATAGCTCACCAGTTTACGAGTGCTCAGAATGGATCGAAATGTCGTCCGGTGTTAGTGGGTTGCTTGAAACTGATCTTTCGTCTCGACCAGTCTTTCAGACTGGAGGGGGAAAGGGATAGCGTTATGTGTGGTATAGTAGCAGATTGTGTGTACGTGAGTGTTCCAAATTTGTGTATGTACATGTACTCGAATGTGAGCACACACACATACACACAGGAGCCGTGAATCGACCCCTGCAACCGCAACTAGGTGAGTACACACACATGATAAGGCTAAGGTATGATATGGCTCATGGAACAGGGAAAATGGACATAATAGCTACCAGTGAAGACGGGGTCAGGAGCTATGATTCGACCCCTGCAACCACAATTAGGTAAGTACACACATATACACACACACACATATATACACACACACACACACACACACACACACACACACACACACACACACACACACACACACACACACACACACACACACACACACACACACACACACACACACACATACACACACATATTCACCAGAGACATTCAAGGATTCCCATGAAATAACGGGATAACCAGAGGTGAAAATGAACCAAAGCCGTGACAACAACAGCCTGCGACGGAAACGACAAAGAAGAAGAAAGGAAGTGTCCAAGTGCTAAGTAAAGCAAGATAGCGTGATAACCGCTCTTTGTTTACTCTCGACAGCTTAAGACTTGGAGTGTTGTCCTCTGTGAGACACTGTTTTTATTTGCCTTAATCACTAAGGGGCTCGTGAAGCCGTTAATTGCTGGGGAAGTAACTGTAACTGTACTTCACTCTCTCATCCCCCTTTCCTCTTCCTTTCTATCCACCTCTTTCTCCACACCAACCCTCTCTCTCTCTCTCTCTCTCCCCCTCACCCCATGGTCTCTTGCAACACCTGCGTCTTCCCCTGAGAGGCGGAAGTTGTAACACACCTGCAAACACAGCTGCGCCACCGCACCTTTGAGAATACGGTAATAGCGCGGAAAATTGGTAATCTTATTGCTTCGCGGTTAATTTTTCCTGCGAGAAAGTTAAATCAGTGAACAGCTGTTGATAACATTAAAGAGACCGATGAAAACAGTGAAGAGAGGAGAAAGGGAACAGGGGAAAGGAATAGAGGGGAATGAAGGAAACAGAGGATGCTAGATTAATGCACACATGTAGACTCATGTACGTTTAATGTGTGCTTAGTATACATGCAGACTAAGTATGTGTCTAATTTCATACACACACGTTTCTTCATACACACACGTTCATACACACACACGTTACTTCATACACACAAGTGTATGGGGATTCGAACCTTGGTCGTGACAAGTAGCAAGCTCCGGCCATTCTTCTCTTTATTCACTGACAATTTATGTACAGGTGTACTGGTGCAGGTGTCCTGCTATGCACACACAGGGAGTGTGTGGAGATGTCCTGGTGTGCCCTTCACCAGTATTAACGCACATGACTGGAAAAGTCGCCAGCGTTTAGTGTTGTGTGTGTGTGTGTCACAAAGAGACAATTTTTCACAGACGAAAACACAGTAGTTGTGAAAGTAGTGAGCACGATGCGTTAAAGGATATTTTAAAGACGGACTCATCCTCACCAGCGTTTTAAAGACTCATTCTTTCTCATCAGCATCTTAAAGATGGCGAAATATAGAGGAAGGCAAGATGTCGCCTCTTGGTGATAAGAGGATAAGTGGGCTGTTAATATCCTCGAGGCTTTTCACAACTGAAGATGAACGTATTACTGATGATACTTTATATGTCTGTGTCGTAGTGTACGAGACCTCTGACAGGACTAGCCAGAGGTAGAACAGATCACTTTCTCTATCCATCTTTGCCTCTCATCCTCTCTGTCTCCCTTTCTCTTTTGTGGGGGAGCAGTGACCAGTGATATATTGGAGCTAAATTGAAAGAGAACGTTTTTGCTAGAAACTTAAAAATACATTTCGACGATGTAAAAAAAGAGTAAAATAAGACATACAAGAATCAGAATAGCAAAATAAATTAACGTACATGAGGTACGTTAATTTATTTCTGGTCGTGTCCATTCGACCCCCATAGTCATTATACTTAAATGCAAAACTACCACAAATATCTTTGATTCATGGCAATGGCTTCAACACGGAATACATTTTTCCTCTCCCTTTGCCTTTCTTCATTTTCCTCCTGCATTCCATTATTTTCCTCCCGTTCTCTCTTCTATTCTTTCTTTTTTCCTTGTTCTTCAACTTCGCACTCGTCCCTAACTAGTGCCTCTCCATGGCGAGACTGTCAACAAAGATTTCATCACGCTCTATTGAGAGCGAAACCTCCTTTATAAATAAATAGTTTATATGTCTTTGTACCAGAAACGAGCAAGAAAGCTCTCCAGGAGTGATATAATGGTGTGAGCTCTGGTTATTTTTAAGCTCCTCCGATACTTGGCAATTTCTCATCTCCCGCATACGTCCATTAATCGTCAGCGACAATCCATCTCTCTCTCCTGGCAATCCATCCTTCTATCAATGTCTCCGGGCATCCCCCTCTAGTCAAGAATTTATTGCCGTGTTGAGATTCATTTCAGCTCTTCAGGGAAAAAATTCTACTGACTTATAAATTATTTTTTGCCCAATTATTCGAAGAGAAATAGTTATATTTAGAATATTTTATATTTAATATAGATAGTACCATTGATACTATATTACTATAAAAAAATAAAATATTATGTTAACAGGAGCGACAGAAGCGTCTAATACTCTGCTGGTTGTTTTAACATGCGTGGCCCAAGACTCTGCATCCTGCTACCAGCAAATGTCGGAAACATCACAGGAGCACACTTAGAAGCCTTCCAGAGGAGACTGGACCACAGCCTCCTGCAGGTGTCATGATCCATCAGGCTATGAATGCTATGATGAGCCAGCGGTCCGACAGCAACAACAGCCTGGCTGACCAGGAAACCAAGAAGCAAGACCGGTTTGAGACCGAACCCTGAAAGGTAAAAGTACCCTCGAAATCAATCAGAGTTAGGACCATTTTTTAATTAGGTCTTGGACCTATTATTTTTAATTAGGACTTTGACCACTGATTAATTAGGCTCCTGGCTACTCTTAATTAGGTCTCGGGCCACTGGATAATTAGGTCTTGAGTCACCAGTTAATAGGACATGAACCGCGTCTTAATTAGGCAATGAACTCCAGCCTCCGATCCTCCACAGACTCCCTCCCTCCACTACCATAGCACCTTCTCCGATTCCCATAACCCCTTAACCTCCCACTCATTTTTCCCAGTCTCCTCAAAACCCTACCGCTCTACCCTCTACCCGGTATCAGCTGCACCCTCTTCCCTTTCTTTATCCCCTTCCACTGCCCCCCTCCATTTGAACTCCTTCACTACCATCGTATTTTCTCCCCGTTATAAAGGAGGAAATACTCTTCCTGTAATTCCATTAAACTAAGACATGGATTTACAACAGTGAGAATGTTACTGTTGAACACTGTCTTGAAGTGAGAGAGTTCTAGATTCAATGTGCGACGTCTTGTGGATAGATAAGATCTATTCAATGATAGAGATGGCTCGAAAATTCTGTAGGATCTATTGATGTCAGATAATGTGTCAGTCTCTGTAAGAACTATTGAGAATAAATAGTGTTGGAACTTATGTAAGTTCTATCGGAGAATGCGTCAGAAGCTCAGTAAGTTCTATTGACGTTGAATGAAGTGTGTTAGAGCTTTTGGTTTAACTTATCACTGATAAGTTGTACCAAAATCTTTTATAGATCTACTGAAGACAGACAGGGTGTGTCAGAACTTTTGTAAGATTCATTGAAACTGAGCTGTGTTAGAACTCTTGTTTGCTGTAAGAAAGAAATGGTATTTAATCCCTTATGTACACTTCTTGTTTAGGAAAAAGTATCAAGGTGCTATTGAAAATGGAAGAATGATTTCCAGTGAGAAAGTAGGATAGGGAGTTAGTTAGGGAAATGAGGGAGATTTAGAGTGAGAAGAACGAGGTGAACAGTGGAATGTCTGACATAGGTGGGTGGATACCTAAAGTCAGTACCTTACTAGCCGGGCAGTGGTTCGTACGTTGGGTTGCGCGTGGCGAGTAGAAACAGCCTGGTTGATCAGGCATTGATCCACTGCGAGGCCTGGTGATGCACCGGGCCGCGGGGGCGTTAACCCCCGAACACCCTCTTGGTAGACTCCATGAAGGTGGGGGGGGGGGAGTAGAAGAACCAAAAGTAAATGAAACATGGCAAGCGGAAACCGTAGAGTTTTACACGCGCCTCTAACACTGGATTTGAAATTTTAATTATTTCCAGTGACAAGGTTGTTGAAAGATTAGTTTCAACCTGAATGGAAAATGAAGTTTAGTGCATGAGGAGCTGATGAAGTCTCACTTCATTCTCATTTTCATGAGAAGGGATGATTGAAGGCAGAAGGTTCTTGTTCACTAAATGTTAGTTGAGCAGGCCTAAGAGGCGGCGGGAACAGGAGCAGTCTCTCGACCACTGCAAACGTAACTACGTGAATAAATCACACACACGCACACACACCTACACACACACACACATACACACACACACACACACACACACACACACACACACACACACACACACACACACACACACACACACACACACACACACACACACACACACACACACACACACACACACACACACACACACACACACACACAATAAATCCAGTGGTGACAGAAAGCGCTATTAGTTTAAGTGATGGACGACACCTCCATGGTAGTTTTTGACGGGTCCCACTCACACAATAGAATGCCCCGTCGTGGAAAATGATTGCCGAATAACTCGCCGGAGGCACGCACGCGCTGTTACCTCCAACAGCAACTGAAATATGCAGAAGGAAACGGTGTGGTCCTTCACCCACAGGAGGGCGACCCAGAGGCTCCTTCCTTATCGACAAGCTCTGGTCATTCGTCCACTTTAGAGGGATACTGATTCTCCGTCCGTATCCACAAGGTCTGGTCGTACACTCTCAGGAGGAAGACCCAGAGGCTCCGTCCTTGTTAACAGGGTTTGGACCTTTATCCATGTTAGGAAGACCCAGTGGCTCCGTTTGCATCGACGAGGCCATGGAGGTGAAATCGGAGTTTAACCGACGTCAACAAACGGGATATTGGCAAGTGACGAAGTCCGGTAAACTACTCGCGGGGAAATTTATGCAGAGGAGCCACTACACTGAGAGTGTGGACACTACACTGTTGATATATTGTGTGTGTTTATGTGAGAGAGACAGACAGAGACAGAGTGAAAAAGAGACAGAGACACAGACAGAGAATGAAAGAGAGAGAATGTATGAGTAGCTTAGTGTGTGTTTGTGCTAAAAAAAGTGAATATAGATGAAGAGTTTGAGAAAGATTATGAAGCTGCAGTGGAATAGGGAAAGAGAGTAAGATAAAGAAGAGGGAAGGATAAAAATGAAGAAACAGAAAAGAAATAAGAAAATACTAGAGAGAGGGAGAGGGATGGGAATGTGAGGCGGAGGAAGAGAAGAGGAAACGAAATGGGTTGAAAAGTAAAAGTCAGCGGCAGGAGGGGATATAAAAGGAAGTAAGGAAAAGGTGTGGAATGGAGATACTGAAAAGTAAAATAATGACAGAGATAAGAAAAAAGCTAAAGGAAAACAATCTGCCAGAATGATAAATTATTTGAAAAATAAATATAATATATATATATATATATATATATATATATATATATATATATATAAACACTGATCTGTGGCTGAAGAAGACTCGAACCTACGACCCTTGGAACAAGGTATTCAGTGCCTTACCATTCTCACCACACTGGACAATACCTTGGCGTCCAGCTTGTGCTAGACGTTTGATCCAAGGCAGCCAGCTTTCAGGGAGAAGGCTTTCATCTCATCCCCTGCATGCATCGTAGGTTCGAGTCTCCTTCAGCCAGAGATCAGTGTTTGTGTATATTTCGCCTGCTTTTGCGAATTCCTTGCATATATATATATATATATATATATATATATATATATATATATATATATATATATATATATATAAATATATATATATATATATATATATATATATATATATATATGCTTAAATAGCAACGCTCATCTTGCCATATAGGACAAGTGAAAATTTGTGTATGCAATAATTTCGCCAAAATCATTCTGAGCCTAACGGAAAAAATATGTTTGATTGTGTTTGTTTAGTATTAAATTATTGTAAAAGTATTTAAATATATTTAGTTGGGTTAGGCTAAAATAAATTGCTCTTGTTATAATAAGGTTAGGTAAGTTTTCTAAGATTCTTTTGGTGCAAAATTAAAAATTTTTGCATTAACAATAATGGAAAAAATATATCTTTAAACATATAAGATAAAATTTCAGAAAGGACTTAATTTTAAATGAGTTCTTGCTAATTGACCAGTTTTACATATTCGGCACGACATATATATATATTTATATATATATTTATATATATATTTATATATATATATTTATATATATATTTATATATATATATATATATATATATACATATATATATATATGTGTGTGTGTGTGTATATATATATATACGCACGCACACACACACACATACACACACACACACACACACACACACACACACACACACACAAACAGACACACACACACACACACACACACACACACACACACACACACACACACACACACACACACACACACACACACACACACACACTGACACAATCGCTTCTCATTTGATGTAATTTAGAGGTCAGGCGTTTTCTACATCCATCCTGATTATGTTCACTGTTAGTTACTGGTACCTTCTTCCTTGCCCCCCCACCCACATATCTGTCGTCTCACCCCAGACCCACATGTCTGCCATCTCACCCCCACCCGCATGCTGTCTATTCCTCCCTCACCTTCACCGACATGTTGTCTATCCCCTAACCCCCACTCAAATGTTGTTAACCTCTCTCCTACCACATGTTGAGTACCCCCACTCACATGTTGTCTACCTCCCTCCCCTCCCACATGTTGTCCACCCCTTCATCCCCACCCACATGTTGTCTACCTCCCAGTCTCTGCTACATGTTATCTACCTACCTTCCTCTCCCACATGTTGTCTAACCCTTTCACCCCACCCACATATTGTCTACCGTCTTTCCTTTCATCCATGTGTTGTCTACCTCCTTTCTTACTCTTCCTCTTATTTCTCACTTCTTTCCTCATCTCTCTTATTTCTCCTTCCACGTCCCTCCTACATCTTTCTCCCAACTTTAAGTCTGATTAAGTTAATATTGTCCTATATTCCGTGCCTGTTCCCTAACACACAAAAAAATTACAGTTTTAATGGAAAACTTTAAATCTTATTATTCAAGAACGGAATAAAATTAAGCCTTACCTTTTATATTATTAAACGAAATTTTTAATGAGTGATAAGTCTCTAGTGATTTATTAGTAATTTATTAGCAAGGGTTTGTGTATTTTTTTTTACCTTAAGTCGAAACAGAGAGAGATGCAGCTTAAAGAGATTCTTTATTGACTACGTTTCGCTTATGCAGTGTGTCCAATGCTGACAGTTAAGGGCGTCATTACTTTGCATATGTTTCTCTGTTCCTATCGTGACCGTATTTTAAACCATCTCTCTCTTTGAGGGGATATATTGAATTTTTAAGCCTTTGCAAGATACTTCTTTTTCCTGTTTCTAAGATTCATATATCCAGGCACTCTCTTCACTCCTTTTAGCGTTTTCAAAGACTCAAAATTCTCTCCCTCCTTAAGACCTCACTGCCTCACTATTCAGCTCTTCTCCCTTCCATAAGACCCTGGAGGATTCACTGCATCACTGTCCCTCTCCTCACCCCTCTCTTACGTTTATAGAGGTACAAAATGGTGATTATCAACTTCGGTTGTACATGAAACGTCTATGAGGTGACTAAAACATCTATTCAAGAGATATTTCGCACACCAGAAGGCATCATCATTAGGTTAATAAAATTTATTGCTGGTCGAAAGATTTCCTAAATAAATGACCTAGTGACTGGAAACATTTTTTGCTAATAGACTTTTTCTGACTGCTCAGTACGCCATTATTCCTCCCTTTACATCTCCCATTTCAATAGAAGCTGGTTAAATTAGCTAATGGGGATTAAATCTATTGACTACACTAGGGGCATTAAAGCTGCACGTAACCTGTTTTGCCACCAGTCAAAAACGCTTTAATTCCTAAAATAGAGATTAAAGCAAACTCACAGCGCATATACACGGAAAGAAATATACCTCACGGTGTATATATCCTTGCCTGAGACCTGTATACCACAAGAAGGGTCGTCTGCCAAATTCAAAGGGTTACGTGTATCTATCATCCGTTTCCGGATCTCACAAGTCTGAATTTCAGGAACGGAAGAAGCTATGCAGGGAAACGAGAGGTAAGATGAGGAGGATGGATGGGAGAGACGGAAAGATAGGGAGGAGGGGTAATACAAGGAGGAGAGTAGAAGGGGGGATAGGCAAGACAGATGGGCAGGAGAGGAGGCAATGAGACAAGAGGGGACCATCCGGAGACCACAGCAACATTAAACAAGGGTTTGGAGATGTAATTGAGACCGGGTTTGTACCTTAGAATAGTCACTGCGATGTTACGAGAGTTATGATGTATTTTAGCACCGCGAGGGAGTGTATAAACTCCTCTAATACCACGAGAAAAACAAAGGAACTCGAATGAACCACTAAAACCATGACAGAACACTTGAACACCTCGAGGGTTTTCGAAAACCACCAACACAACGAATGTGTGTTTCAACACCATGTACACGACTA
>NC_091338.1:2804776-2807276 GCF_038502225.1 Cherax quadricarinatus
TCTCCAAGATAAGGAGGTCTCCGCCTCGCCTCTAGCTTAAACAAGCCGCTGTCACAAGTGCAACTAATGTGACATTTTATTGTGGCAACGTTTCGCTCTCCAGGAGCTTTTTCAAGCTTTTCCGTAACGGCTTGAAAAAGCTCCTGGAGAGCGAAACGTTGCCACAATAAAATGTCACATTAGTTGCACTTGTGTCCTTTTACTTGACATATTGTCGGTAATTCTACCAACGTTAATACAAGCCGCTGTTGCCTAAAGGGTGATCAACATGTGGGTGTGTTTCCTATACTGAACGATAGTCTTTTAATTAAAAATTGTGCTCGGCTTGATATATATGCATTAATTGAAGCACTACCTAAGCATTTTTCCCCCGTCTCGTGTTCCAGTAATTTACTTTCGATATTTCTACTGATTCCTCAATAGATTACTTCCTTCCATCCTTCGCTTTTGTTGTCCTTAATCATGCTTTTGCATAAAGGATCCCAGTTTGACCTAAAAGAATTTATAAGCTGCCTCTTTTCACTTGTTGCCTCACGTGCGCATCAGATTTATCTTTCCTGGACTCAGATCTCCTTCTCTACCACAAACAGTGTTTGTCATCCATTTTTCCGCTTTCTTTTCAAGTTGCATATATAAACGTGTTCTTGTAGCCTTTATAGTGACTCTGTAAAATTCTACGTACAGCTAAAAAGGTTTGCAATGAAGACTCATTTTGCACCTCTGTCATTTCTTCAATAACAAAACACAAAAAAGGCATAATAACGTGAATGGAAGGATATATATACTGGCTTCCTCATTCTTTTGTGTTGGTGTGAGTGTGTAAATTGTCCAAGTCGGACAGAAACGTTGTCGTAAGCTTCTCTCTCCTATGTGCGGGGTTGTGTATTCTTTATCCATGTTATGCATCGCATAACATGGATCAAGGAATAACTTTTGCTGTTCCTTCATTCATCTTTCAGAGTGAAAAACGTGACTCCCTCACATAAACAGTCGAAGCCAAAAAAAAAAAAAAAAAAATACGCAACTCTCAACAAATACTTTGCGATGCAGCGAGCGGGAGTGTCATCCATTCTTTCCTTCCCTCCCTCCGACAACCACCTTGAGAGGCGGCGGTGATTGCTGGTGTCGGATACGCCTGAGGTAAGATCCGGGAGGTGTCAGACCCCTGCCGGGGATGCTGGAGGAGGTCAAGTGAGGCAGAGAATGGAAGTCGCAGACACCTGAAAGATGCACGAATATTGGGAACGATGCCTGCTGTTGTTGTTGCATTCGTTTCCTGCCTCGGTTGTCGCAACACTCGCGTGAGGTGACCTAAAAATATATTTTTACCCTTTCGTTTCATCGTGAGACGTGACATTGTTGACGATGTCTGTTGTGGTAGGTGAAAAGAATTAAGTAATTGAAGAATGAGTCGGTAGAGGATCAAGAATAGAGGATCGAGAGTAGAGGATCAAGAGTAGAGGATCAAGAGTAGAGGATCGAGTGTACAGGATTAAGTGTACAAGATCGAGTGTATGATAAATGACCTATATAACAAGTAGTTAAAAAAAAGACAATTAGCAAAAGGAGAAACATCAGCACGACGTTTCACCTACACCAGGCTTTGGGAAATAATAAGAATCTTGCATAGGCGAAACGTCGTCTTTGGCTGTATGTATCTTGCTATCTACGGGCGGGTAATTTTTGTTTGTCAGGAAATGACTAAAAAAGTCGTCCTGACATGGAATTTATTCACGTTATGAGTTGCTTCATGGAGGTTTTGCATGCTGTAGTGAGACCTTCCACTGGCTTGCCAGTCCACCAGTAATGAATTATTAAACACATGATTTGTTTTTCAGTATCTATAATAAGGTGTCAAACTGCTTTTTAAATATAAAATTTATTTAAGAAGCAAAGGATGGGAGTGGAGGGAAGGAAGGAGAACGGGAGGAAGGGAGGGAGGGTAGGAGGATGGAAGGCCCATCCTTATAGCCTATCTCACCAGAGACCCAAGATCGTGACATGGTCACATCCTTCTAAGGGAGGTCGTGGCCCTCCAAAATGAAGACCATCCAAGGGTTATCGGAACCATCCAAGGGTGTTCGAAAAGATCCAAAGTGCATCAGAAGCATCCGAGAAAGAATAGGACACTACAGGAAAGGAGTTAGGATCGTACAATGGTCCAAGAGGAAATTTCCAATGTATGCCATCCAAAAGAGGGAAGGTATACATTGGGATAATTAAACACAAAGGGGGGGGGGGTCAAAATCGTCCAGGGAGTGGAAGGGGTGGGGTGGACGGGGTCGGGAACGTCAACTAGGACGATGTCCTCCCCCACTGGCACCATGATAGCTTGGCTCACTCGTGGTGGAGACAGGAACAGATAAACGACGGCAGGAAAAGTGGCAGGGACATAATGAGAAAACTATCAAGCGATGACTCTTCTGCCCCCACCAGCTGGTCAAACGCCTGGACACTACCACACTGGGTGATCAGTCCCCTCCCAGCCCCCCCTGATGAT
>NC_091338.1:2809776-2817276 GCF_038502225.1 Cherax quadricarinatus
ATATATATATATATATATATATATATATATATATATATATATATATATATATATATATATATATATATATATAATGTTTAATATTTATTTCTAATGTTAGCCACGAAACATTAATGTTTTGCCATGTCTGAATGGGCTTGCCTGTGTTAACAAATGTCTCCAGACTGGAGTGAGCTCACCTATTTTGCGGACTTTGTTACCACATCACACAATCCATGACTGTATTAGAAAAACAAAACTGTTACCAGCTTAGAGTGGGAATGCCTGTACCAGTGTGGACACTTCTACCTAAACGGAGTTACATGAGCAGCATTGTTGCCAATCTGGAGTGAGAGAGTCAGGCAGAGTAATGAAGCAGTAACTAGAGCCAGTCAACTCCCCTTACTGTCACTTGAGCAACACACACACACGTACCAATTACCCCAATTACTCTGATTAATTCAATTATTATTCCTGCTATCACTGCCACAAACATAATTATTAATAACAGCATACTAATGCAACGTATATATAACCTTGTTATTAAATAAATTACGTGACTTTAAAGCAATTTCTTGCATTACAAGTGAATGCCTGTATCGCATAAAGCATTAGGGAGTGCGATCGATACTAACTCTTAAAATGGTTGATAAGCCTCATTTTTAAAGCTGAATGTGGAATTTTGTGGTGCATAATTATTTACAGCGGAATTTGAGGCTTCTAGAAGTCTAGACTGACACTCGAGTGCCACTCTGTCACCCTCGAGGAAGAGGGTGACAGAGTGGCCCAGGCGAGTATATTAGACTTGAAGAGTCTAATATACTCGCCTGGGCAGTCATTGATCACCTGTGAATTCATAAAGACTCTTATATCAGCTGAATGGGGAGTAATTAATTTACGATTTACACTGTGTGTATTGTCCAGGGCCAATACATACCACTTTTTTTTTTACACAGGGTTTGACAACGTTAGGTTAAGGATCCCTAGCTTTATTGACAGGCTATTTACAGATTAAGGATCCGGCTCATTGAGCCGGATGACATATTTTGCTTCAGATCTGATTGTTTCGAAGAGAGTAACATCAACTTTTCTTGTTTCTAGATTAAAAGTGACTGATGACTTCAGTGTGGGGGATCCATCTGAAAATATGATTACATCCGGAGCATCTCCCATCAGAGCCATTATTACTGTCAGACAACATTCAGATGATAACACTGTTACTATCAGTCAACACTCAGAAGAAAGTATTACCACCAGTCAACACTCAGAAGACAGTATTACCAACAGTCAACACTCTGAAGACAGTATTACCAACAGTCAACACTCAGAAGACAGTATTATCACCAGTCAACACTCAGAAGACAGTATTACCAACAGTCAACACTCTGAAGACAGTATTACCAACAGTCAACACTCAGAAGACGGTATTGTCACCGGTCAACACTCAGAAGACAGTATTATCACCAGTCAACACTCAGAAGACAATATTACCAACAGTCAACACTCAGAAGACAGTATTACCAACAGTCAACACTCAGAAGACGGTATTGTCACCGGTCAACACTCAGAAGACAGTATTACCACCGGTCAACACTCAGAAGACAGTATTACCACCAGTCAACACTCAGAAGACAGTATTACCACTAGTCAACACTCAGAAGACAGCATTACCACCAGTCAACACTCAGAAGACAGTATTACCACCAGTCAACACTCAGAAGACAGTATTACCACCAGTCAACACTCAGAAAACAGTATTGCCACTAGTCAACACTCAGAAGACAGCATTACCACCAGTCAACACTCAGAAGACAGTATTACCACCAGTCAACACTCAGAAGACAGTATTACCAACAGTCAACACTCAGAAGACAATATTGCCAACAGTCAACACTCAGAAGACAGTATTACCACCAGTCAACACTCAGAAGACAGTAATACCACCAGTCAACACTCAGAGGACAGTATTATCACCAGTCAACACTCAGAAGACAATACTACCAACAGTCAACACTCTGAAGACAGTATTACCAACAGTCAATACTCAGAAGACAGTATTACCAACAATCAACACTCAGAAGAAGTATTATCACCAGTCAACACTCAGAAGACAGTATTACCAACAGTCAACACTCAGAGGACAGTATTATCACCAGTCAACACTCAGAAGACAATACTACCAACAGTCAACACTCAGAAGACAATATTACCACCAGTCAACACTCAGAAGACAGTATTACCACCAGTCAGCACTCAGAAGACAGTATTACCAACAGTCAACACTCAGAAGACAGTATTACCACCAGTCAACACTCAGAAGACAGTATTATCAACAGTCAACACTCAGAAGACAGTATTACCACCAGTCAACACTCAGAAGACAATATTACCACCAGTCAACACTCAGAAGACAGTATTACCAACAGTCAACACTCAGAAGACAGTATTACCAACAGTCAACACTCAGAAGACAATATTACCACCAGTCAACACTCAGAAGACAGTATTACCAACAGTCAACACTCAGAAGACAGTATTACCACTAGTCAACACTCAGAAGACAGTATTACCAACAGTCAACACTCAGAAGACAATATTACCACCAGTCAACACTCAGAAGACAGTATTACCACCAGTCAGCACTCAGAAGACAGTATTACCAACAGTCAACACTCAGAAGACAATATTACCACCAGTCAACACTCAGAAGACAGTATTACCAACAGTCAACACTCAGAAGACAGTATTACCACCAGTCGACACTCAGAAGACAATATTACCACCAGTCAACACTCAGAAGACAGTATTACCAACAGTCAACACTCAGAAGACAGTATTACCAACAGTCAACACTCAAAAAACAACTCTCATGAGAAGCTACATAAACGTTCGCAGAAAAGTGAAATTAGCATCATGATATATCACATAAGCTGCGTGTTTGTTTACATAAAACAGAATAACCCATACGACGCCAGACCTGAGCACCAGAACGTAAGTCAGAAGTATGACTCTTAACTATTTAAAAATTGCTCTGTTATGAGCTTAAGTTATTTACATGTAAATCGGAATGTCTCTTCTGTGGGCAGATAGGCTCACACGAACGTGACCCACGGAACTCCACTCACGAAATCGTAACGACACGATTACAGACAAATCACGAAACAGGTGTTGTTTGAACTCAAGGCTAGTTAGGCCTCGCCATGGGTTGCCATGGGTATAAATCCCACACGTTCCGTAATATGACCCATGTAATCCTTGCAGGTGGGAAGCTTCGTATCTTTGTGGAACAATCAGGTCCACGAACTGTGAGTTGCTTTTCAAAGTTACGATACTTTAGGTTTGTAGCAAACGGAGGAGTTAGTGGGCAAACTAAGGTCAGGTAACTCTGCAACCAACACTGCCACAACCACCACTACTACTACAACAACCAATACAATCACAATTATTACCAACAAAATAACCACTTCAACACAACCACGGCCACCACTAGTACCACAATTTGTCACTACCACACCCACCACCCCAACCACCACTACTTCCACAATCACTACCACTACAACTAGTACCACTACAACCCCCTACTGACATCACAAACACTACCATCACAACCACCACCACCACAACCACCACCACACAACCACCGATTACCATTATAACCACTACCACCACAACCACTGCCACCACTACTACCACCACAATCACTATCCCCACAAACACCACGATCTCTGAACTATGACCTCTCTCAGCCTGGAGGCAAGATGCAGTTGGCAACCATTTTACCCAGCTCGTAAAACTGGCTCCTCTGCCGGAGTTTGTGGATTTGTATTTTAAGGTTTTGTGTATTTTAAGGTTTGTGTTTGTGGTTTTGTATTCTGATGCTTTTTTTATTTTTGTGTATTTTTCGTTGTATTTTAAGGCTTTGTGTATTTTTGTGTATTTGTTTGTAAATATTTAATAATTAGCCTTCCATCATGACATGTCACATACGTCAAGGAAATGACATGCCACGTACGTCGAGGGGTAACAATATCTCTGATACAGCCAGATCAGTAACCCCAGTCTAAACTGAACACAGTCTTGGACTTTCCAGAGGATTAGTAACCTCCGTTTAAACTGGACTCAGTCCTGGACTTCCCAGATTAACACTCCCTAATTTCCAGATCCGCTTCTATTATTAGTATAATTTTTATGAGTGTCTGTAATTAATTCCAGCGCACGGCACCGGCAAATTGTATTCCTTGAAATACTTATGAATCGTGGCCTGCATCCTGCTTCTCCACCAGTCCTCCCAACAGATCCTATCTCACCACCATCACCCCTGGCCACCACAAACCCTAACCACAGCAACCTCTAAACATCACAACCAGTTACCACCACAACCTTTGGCCACCACAAACCCTTACCACAACAACTTCTACCAACCACAAACCCTCACCACAACAACTTCTAGCCACCACAATCCCTGTCCACCAACATTCGTGGCCAACACAACCTCTTACCATCACAACGCCCTGCTATCACAACCCCTAGCCACGACATCCTCTCGCTACCATAACTCCTCACAACTGCAACCTTAAAGCCATATCCTTAAAAAGAACAACCTCAAAACCACAACCTTATAACCACAACTCTAAAAACACAACCTCCTCGCATACCAAACATGTCTTTAATTCTATTCCAGTCAAAAGAACTCTCACTTCAACAAACGGATCTGGCACTTCGACTGCGAAGCTGAATCTGTCCATGTCATTGGAGTAGGTTAGATCTGGTCATTTCATAATGGGCTAGATCCCGTCAATTTGGCCTGGGTTAGGTGGAGTCAATTCCATATGCAATTGGTTCCATCAATTTGGTTTGGGTTACGTCTTACTTGGTCGATTTGGACGTAAGGTTAGGAGTCTATTCAGACTGAGCTAGACCAGATCCAAATGATTCAAAGGGCTTAGGCGTAGCTAGGCTGAAATGGATTTAGTTAGATGTGATCAAAATGAATTCTCCTGGGTTGATATGCTTGGCTTCAGTGACAATCTGGGTTCAATTATACATGATCACTTTACAGAGAGTGGTTAGAGTCCCTCGTCCACCCTTCTGTTTATACATTATCAAAAAAGTTTAGCCCTGGTTGGGTCTGGTAGGAAAAGACATGTTTTGCACTGAGGGGCTACAACTCTGCGTACAGCTTCATCAAGTCAGTTATAGAGAAGACATAAGATAAACATATAAATGTATTCATGGGATGAGAATTAGAAGCAGGTGAGATCCTTGTAAAGATCTCATATATGTGTTACTAACATCAAGACGATCATCGAGTATACAGTACCAATGTGGAGCCCACTCTTATCGAACCACATACAAAAAAAGTTGAAGAAGCTGAAGACTCTACAGTCAAACTAGTCGCTGAAACAAGGAGAGAGAGAGAGAGAGAGAGAGAGAGAGGGAGAGAGAGAGAGAGAGAGAGAGAGAGAGAGAGAGAGAGAGAGAGAGAGAGAGAGAGAGAGAGAGAGAGAGAGAGAAAGAGAGAGAGAGTAATTACCATAGCGTCCAAGAACTCACATTTATCTATAGGAGCTAATTAATAATTAAGGGACGAGGCCAGGAGCTGAGTCTCGCTCATTATGAGCACAACTCTATGGGTAAACAGATATACTCGCAACAAATGATTACCTCCCAACTAAATATTGCAAACCAGGGAGTAATAACAGCAGCTTACAAACAAAAGCTCTACAGACCCCCACAATAAGGCTTAAAAAAGAGCAAGGAATTCCACTCATGTTTTTTACCGTTTCAACTGAGCAGACTGCAGAGGCCGACAGTTGGACAAACTGCAAGTGGCGAGACTCGAGCGGAATTGATTTAACATAGTCGACCCCTTAATTAAACCTTACAATAGCTCTCCCAGGTCCCCTTGTTGATGGTCTGATCAGTCAAGTTATTGGTGCTAGAGACATACGCACTCCAACATAATCACCATAACGCGACTGATCAAGAGCCTTTAGAAGCTTGCCAAGTTCCTTCTTGAAGACAGTGTCTCCAATATCTGAGGTGACGGTGGTAAAAGGCCCTTTGCTTTTTACATCCGTTGTTTCCTTCAAAAATTAAGTCAAGTCAACGTTAGTTCCGTATTTTTAAATGCCAAAAATGGTCCACATTCTCCATCTTGCTATACAAATTATAAGAAAGTTTCTACGATTTCTCAGAAGGACGTATAATAATAATATAAAAATTCGCCGGATTATTTTTCGGTAAGTCAGTTTGTGGCTCACGGAGATCGGTAATTAAGGAACGTGAAGAGGACGGGAAAGGGGTAACAAAAGCAGCTGCAACATTGAGAGAGAGGAACTACAGCAGGTGGGACGGACGGTGACAGGAACTACGACAGGTGTGACGGACGGTGACAGGAACTACGACAGGTGTGACGGACGGTGACAGGAACTACGACAGGTGTGACGGACGGTGACAGGAACTACGACAGGTGTGACGGACGGTGACAGGAACTACGACAGGTGGGACGGACGGTGACAGGAACTACGACAGGTGGGACGGACGGTGACAGGAACTACGACAGGTGTGACGGACGGTGACAGGAACTACGACAGGTGTGACGGACGGTGACAGGAACTACAGCAGGTGTGACGGACGGTGACAGGAACTACGACAGGTGTGACGGACGGTGACAGGAACTACAGCAGGTGTGACGGACGGTGACAGGAACTACGACAGGTGGAACGGACGGTGACAGGAACTACGACAGGTGGGACGGACGGTGACAGGAACTACGACAGGTGTGACGGACGGTGACAGGAACTACGACAGGTGTGACGGACGGTGACAGGAACTACGACAGGTGTGACGGACGGTGACAGGAACTACGACAGGTGTGACGGACGGTGACAGGAACTACGACAGGTGGGACGGACGGTGACAGGAACTACGACAGGTGTGACGGACGGTGACAGGAACTACAGAAGGTGTAACGGACGGTGACAGGAACTACAGCAGGTGTGACGGACGGTGACAGGAACTACAGCAGGTGTGACGGACGGTGACAGGAACTACAGCAGGTGTGACGGACGGTGACAGGAACTACAGTAGGTGTGACGGACGGTGACAGGAACTACAGCAGGTGTGACGAACGGTGACAGGAACTACAGCAGGTGTGACGGACAGTGACAGGAACTACATCAGGTGTGAGGGACGGTGACAGGAACTACAGCAGGTGTGAGGGACGGTGACAGGAACTACAGCAGGTGTGACGGACGGTGACAGGAACTACAACAGGTGTGAGGGACGGTGACAGGAACTACAACAGGTGTGAGGGACGGTGACAGGAACTACAGCAGGTGTGAGGGACGGTGACAGGAACTACAGCAGGTGTGAGGGACGGTGACAGGAACTACAGCAGGTGTGAGGGACGGTGACAGGAACTACAGCAGGTGTGAGGGACGGTGACAGGAACTACAGCAGGTGTGAGGGACGGTGACAGGAACTACAGCAGGTGTGACGGACGGTGACAGGAACTAC
>NC_091338.1:2819776-2859776 GCF_038502225.1 Cherax quadricarinatus
TACCATCCATTTGTAACAGCCACTGTGTCAGTCACTGTGTCAGTGTGTCAACCACTGTGTCAGTCACTGTGTCAGTCACTGTGTCAACCACTGTCAGTCACTGTGTCAGTCACTGCGTCAGCCACTGTGTCAGTCACTGTGTCAGTCACTGTGTCAGTCACTGTGTCAGTCACTTTCAGTTACTTACCTGTCACTGTACCAGTCACTGTACCAGTCACTGTACCAGTCACTGTATCAGTCACACTGCCTCCCTCGCTAGTCGACTCACAGCTAAACGCATTCTAATTCCTTTAATCCCGACCACTTAGTTTTACACTTGTTTTTTAGCCTTACTGGAAGAATGATGGTCTCTCTCCCTCTGAAATGTGCGGTGAATGTAGGCACGCTCAGGGTACAAACTCTGGTGGGGGAGAGTGAGGGAGAGAGTGAGCAAGGGAGGCAGGGATGTACTTAGGGACGAAAAGACGTTGTGGTACTGTAAGAAAAAGGAAATGAGCAGAAAGGGAGAGAGAAGAACCCGTTTAAACTGCGGCAGGAATAACAGCAACGGCCAAGCAATCAGCCCGGGTAACGCAGGAGACTGTATACGCAGCAATAAGTATATTTATCCGTTGAAAGGCATCGGATAACCCAACGGATAAGTGCAATGGTAATCCAGCGGGTAGTCTGTGACAACGTGAGAACTCTGAAAGCATTCCAACGTGTCTGAAGGCAGTCCAACGCGTCTGAAGGCAGTCCAATGCGTCTGAAAGCAGTCCAACGCGTCTGAAGGCAGTCCAACGCGTCTGAAGGCAGTCCAACACGTCTGAAGGCAGTCCAACGCGTCTGAAGGCAGTCCAACGCGTCTGAAAGCAGTCCAACGCGTCTGAAGGCAGTCCAACGCGTCTGAAGGCAGTCCAACACGTTTGAAGGCAGTCCAACGCGTCTGAAGGCAGTCCAACACGTCTGAAGGCAGTCCAACGCTTCTGAAGGCAGTCCAACACATTCTCAAGACAAAATGCTATAAGCCGCTTGGAAACGCCGCCTCAGACCTGGTAGACGCTAAGAAAATCGGGGGAAGACAGAGGAGGAAAGAGGTGGGTAAAAGAGAAAGGGGTGAAGGGGGAGGAAGGAGGAAGCAGGGAGGAATAGGACGAGAAGAAAAGAATGCTGGAAGGGGTAGATAGTGGGAATATTAATAGAAAGAGAGAGAGAAAGAGAGAGAGAGAGAAACAGAGAGGAGGGTAATGCGAGCGTTCTTATAACTAAAATAACCCGGGTTCAATACCGGGCAAGTCCTGCTGTTCCTGTTCATCTAGCAGTAATTGAATATCCACTACGTGTTAGTTAAATGTCTTGGGAAGTCATCCTGCATCCTGGCGAAGGATGAGAGGACGCCAGGGGAAATAAATCACACTTTGACTTTCTTGGTTTTCCCCTGGGATAATATTCCTACGAGGTTAATAATCCCGCAAGGTTAATAATCCTACGAGGTTAATAATCGTACGAGGTCTGTATTCCTAAGAGGTCTGTAATCCTACGAGGTCTGTAATCGTACGAAGTCTGTAATCCTACGAGGTCTGTAATCCTACGAGGTCTGTAATCCTACGAGGTCTGTAATCCTACGAGGTCTGTAATCCTACGAGGTCTGTAATCCTACGAGGTCTGTAATCCTACGAGGTCTGTAATCCTACGAAGTCTGTAATCCTACGAGGTCTGTAATCCTACGAGGTCTGTAATCCTACGAGGTCTGTAATCCTACGAGTCCTGTAATCCTACGAGGTTAATATCTGAATAAAATCCTTATTCTTCTTCAGCTTCAAAGTAGGATGAAGGGAGACATGCAACAGCGAGAGCCTTAATAATAGCGACGTTTCGCTCCAGGAAACATTATCCGGTATTAAAGTTTGACGAACTTGTTAAAGTTGGTCGACTGATAAAGTTCAGAAAGTTTGCAAAGTTGATAATATTAATGAAATGATCAAGCAGACGAGGACTGAGTAAGTTCCCAGTCAGGGTTCATTTTTTTTTTCGTGTCTTTTCATCCCCTCGTTTCCCCTAACTCACCTGAGTCAACACTGCCTCATCCCCTCGTTTCCCCCTCACTCACCTGAGTCAACATTGCTTCATCCCGTCGTTTCCTCTCACATAAGACAACACTGCCTCATCCCCTCGCATCTCCTCACTCACATGAGTCAACACTGCCTCATCCAAATATTTCCCCTCACTCACATGAGTCAACACTGGCTCATCTCCTCATTTCCGCTCACTCACATGAGTCAACACTGCCTCATCCCCTCGTTTCCCCTCACTCACCTGAGTCAACACTGCCTCATCCCCTCGTTTCCCCTCACTCACCTGAGTCAACACTGCCTCATCCCCTCGTTTCCTCTCACTCACCTGAGTCAACACTGTCTCATCCCCTAGTTTCCCCTCACTCACATGAGTTAACACTGCTTCATCCCCTCGTTTCCTCTCACTCACATGAGTCAACACTGCCTCATCCCCTCGTTTCCTCTCATTCACATGAGTCAACAGTGCCTCATTCCCTCGTTTCCCCCCTCACTCACCTGAGTCAACACTGGGTCATCCCCTGGTTTCCTCTCACTCACCTGAGTCAACACTGCAACATCCCCTAGTTTCCCCTCACTCACCTGACTCAATACTGCCTCATCCCCTCGTTTCCTCTCACTCACATGAGTCAACACTGCTTCATCACCTCATTTCCCCTCACTCACATGAGTCAACACTGCCTCATCCCCTCGTTTCCCCTCACTCACATGAGTCAACACTGCCTCATCCCCTCGTTTCTTCTCACTCACATGAGTCAACACTGCTTCATCCCCTCGTTTCCTCTCACTCACCTGAGTCAACACTGCCTCATCCCCTCGTTTCCCCTCACTCACCTGAGACAACACTGCCTCATCCCCTCGTTTCCTCTCACTCACCTGAGTCAACACTGTCTCAACCCCTAGTTTCCCCTCACTCACATGAGTTAACACTGCTTCATCCCCTCGTTTCCTCTCACTCACATGAGTCAACACTGCCTCATCCCCTCGTTTCCTCTCATTCACATGAGTCAACAGTGCCTCATTCCCTCGTTTCCCCCCTCACTCACCTGAGTCAACACTGGGTCATCCCCTGGTTTCCTCTTACTCACCTGAGTCAACACTGCAACATCCCCTAATTTCCCCTCACTCACCTGACTCAATACTGCCTCATACCCTCGTTTCCTCTCACTCACATGAGTCAACACTGCTTCATCACCTCATTTCCCCTCACTCACATGAGTCAACACTGCCTCATCCCCTCGTTTCCCCTCACTCACATGAGTCAACACTGCCTCATCCCCTCGTTTCTCCTCACTCACATGAGTCAACACTGCTTCATCCCCTCGTTTCCTCTCACTCACATGAGTCAACACTGCCTCATCCCCTCGTTTCCCCTCTCTCACATGAGTCAACACTGCCTCACCCCCTCGTTTCCCCTCACTCACATGAGTCAACACTGCCTCATCCCCTCGTTTCCCCTCACTCACATGAGTCAACACTGCCTCATCCCATCGTTTCCCCTCACTCACATTAGTCAACACTGCCTCATCCCCTCGTTTCCCCTCACTCACATGAGTCAACACTGTCTCATCCCCTCGTTTCTTCTCACTCACATGAGTCAACACTGCCTCATCCCCTCGTTTCCCCTCAATCACATGAGTCATCAATGCCTCATCCCCTCGTTTCCCCTCAATCACATGAGTCAGCACTGCCTCATCCCCTCCATTCCCTCACTCACATGAGTCAGCACTGCCTCATCCCCTAGTTTCCCCTCACTCACATGAGTCAGCACTTCCTCATCCCCTCGTTTCACCTCACTCACATGAGTCAACACTGCCTCATCCCCTCGTTTCCTCTCACTCACCTGAGTCAACACTGTCTCATCCCCTAGTTTCCCCTCACTCACATGAGTCAACACTTCCTCATCCCCTCGTTTCACCTCACTCACCTGAGTCAACACTGCCTCATCCCCTCGCTTCCTCTCACTCACATGAGTCAACACTGCCTCATCCCCTTGTTTCCTCTCATTCACATGAGTCAACAGTGCCTCATCCCCTCGCTTCCCCTCACTCAACTGAGTCAACACTGCCTCATCCCCTGGTTTCCTCTTACTCACCTGAGTCAACACTGCAACATCCCCTAGTTTCCCCTCACTCACCTGACTCAATACTGCCTCATCCCCTCGTTTCCTCTCACTCACATGAGTCAACACTGCTTCATCCCCTCGTTTCCCCTCACTCGCATGAGTCAACACTGCCTCATCCCCTCGTTTCCAATCACTCACATGAGTCAACACTGCCTCATCCCCTCGTTTCTCCTCACTCACATGAGTCAACACTGCTTCATCCCCTCGTTTCCCCTCACTCACATGAGTCAACACTGCCTCATCCCCTCGTTTCCCCTCACTCACATGAGTCAACACTGCCTCATCCCCTTATTTCCCCTCACTCACATGAGTCAACACTGCCTCATCCCCTCGTTTCCCCTCACTCACATGAGTCAACACTGCCTCATCCCATCGTTTCCCCTCACTCACATTAGTCAACACTGCCTCATCCCCTCGTTTCCCCTCACTCACATGAGTCAACACTGCCTCATCCCCTCGTTTCCCCTGACTCACATGAGTCAACACTGCCTCATCCCCTCGTTTCCCCTCACTCACATGAATCAACACTGTCTCATCCCCTCGTTTCCTCTCACTCACTGCCTCATGAGTCAACACTGCCTCATCCCCTCGTTTCCCCTCACTCACATGAGTCAACACTGCCTCATCCCCTCGTTTCCCCTCACTCACATGAGTCAACACTGCCTCATCCCCTCGTTTCCCCTCACTCACATGAGTCAACACTGCCTCATCCCCTCGTTTCGCCTCACTCACACTGAGTCAACACTGCCTCATCCCCTCGTTTCCTCTCACTCACATGAGTCTGCTTCATCCCCTCGTTTCCCCTCACTCGGATGAGTCAACACTGCCTCATCCCCTCGTTTCCCCTCACTCACATGAGTCAACACTGCCTCATCCCCTCGTTTCTCCTCACTCATATGAGTCAACACTGCTTCATCCCCTCGTTTCCCCTCACTCACATGAGTCAACACTGCCTCATCCCCTCGTTTCCCCTCATTCACATGAGTCAACACTGCCTCATCCCCTTGTTTCCCCTCACTCACCTGACTCAATACTGCCTCATCCCCTCGTTTCCTCTCACTCACATGAGTCAACACTGCTTCATCCCCTCATTTCCCCTCACTCGCATGAGTCAACACTGCCTCATCCCCTCGTTTCCCCTCACTCACATGAGTCAACACTGCCTCATCCCCTCGTTTCTCCTCACTCACATGAGTCAACACTGCTTCATCCCCTCGTTTCCTCTCACTCACATGAGTCAACACTGCCTCATCCCATCGTTTCCCCTCACTCACATTAGTCAACACTGCCTCATCCCCTCGTTTCCCCTCAATCACATGAGTCAACACTGCCTCATCCCGTCCATTCCCCTCACTCACATGAGTCAGCACGGCCTCATCCCCTCGTTTCCCCTCACTCACATGAGTCAACACTTCCTCATCCCCTCGTTTCACCTCACTCACATGAGTCAACACTGTCTCATCCCCTCGTTTGCTCTCACTCACATGAGTCAACACTGCCTCATCCCCTCGTTTCCCCTCACTCACATGAGTAACACTGCCTCATCCCCTCGTTTCCCCTAACTCACATGATTCAACACTGCCTCATCCCCTCGTTTCCCCTAACTCACATGATTAAAAACTGCCTCATCCCCTCGTTTCCTCTCACTCACATGAGTCAACACTGCCTCATCCCCTCGTTTCCCCTCACTCACATGAGTCAACACTGCCTCATCCCCTCGTTTCCCCTCACTCACATGAGTCAACACTGCCTCATCCCCTCGTTTCCCCTCACTCACATGAGTCAACACTGCCTCATCCCCTCGTTTCCTCTCACTCACATGAGTCAACACTGCCTCATCCCCTCGTTTCCCCTCACTCACATGAGTCAACACTGCCTCATCCCCTCGTTTTTCCTCACTCATATGAGTCAACATTGCCACATCCCCTCGTTTCTCCTCACTCACATGAGTCAACATTGCCTCATCCCCTCGTTTCCCCTCACTCACATGAGTCAACACTGCCTCATCCCCTCGTTTCCCCTCACTCACATGAGTCAACACTGCCTCATCCCCTCGTTTCCCCTCCCTCACATGAGTCAACACTGCCTCATCACCTCGTTTCCCCTCACTCACATGAGTCAACACAGCCTCATCCCCTCGTTTCCCCTCACTCACATGAGTCAACATTGCCTCATCCCCTCGTTTCCCCTCAATCACATGAGTCAACACTGCCTCATCCCCTCGTTTCCCCTCACTCACATGAGTCAACACTGCCTCATCCCCTCGTTTCCCCTCACTCTTATGAGTCAACACTGCCTCATCCCCTCGTTTCCCCTAACTCACATGAGTCAACACTGCCTCATCCTTTCGTTTCCCCTCACTCACATGAGTCAACACTGACTCATCCCCTCGTTTCTCCTCACTCACATGAGTCAACACTGCTTCATCGCCTCGTTTCCCCTCACTCACATGAGTCAACACTGCCTCATCCCCTCGTTTCCCCTCACTCACATGAGTCAACACTGCCTCATACCCTCGTTTCCCCTCACTCACATGAGTCAACACTGCCTCATCCCATCGTTTCCCCTCAATCACATGAGTCAACACTGCCTCATCCCCTCCATTCCCCTCACTCACATGAGTCAGCACGGCCTCATCCCCTCGTTTCCCCTCACTCACATGAGTCATCACTTCCTCATCCCCTCGTTTCATCTCACTCACATGAGTCAACACTGCCTCATCCTGTCGTTTCCTCTCACTCACATGAGTCAACACTGCCTCATCCCCTCGTTTCCCCTCTCTCACATGAGTAACACTGCCTCATCCCCTCGTTTCCCCTAACTCACATGATTCAACACTGCCTCATCCCCTCGTTTCCCCTCACTCACATGAGTCAACACTGCCTCATCCCCTCGTTTCCCCTAACTCACATGAGTCAACACTGCCTCATCCCCTCGTTTCCCCTCACTCACATGAGTCAACACTGCCTCATCCCCTCGTCTCCTCTCACTCATAGGAGTTAACACTGCCTCATCCACTCGTTTCCTCTCACTCACATGAGTAACACTGCCTCATCCCCTCGTTTCCCCTAACTTACATGAGTCAACACTGCCTCATCCCCTCGTTTCCCCTCACTCACATGAGTCAACACTGCCTCATCCCCTCGTTTCCCCTAACTCACATGAGTCAACACTGCCTCATTCCCTCGTTTCCCCTCACTCACATGAGTCAACATTGCCTCATCCCCACGTTTCTCCTCACTCATATGAGTCAACACTGCAACATCCCCTAGTTTCCCCTCACTCACCTGACTCAATACTGCCTCATCCCTTCGTTTCCTCTCACTCACATGAGTCAACACTGCTTCATCCCCTCATTTCCCCTCACTCGCATGAGTCAACACTGCCTCATCCCCTCGTTTCCCCTCACTCACATGAGTCAACACTGCCTCATCCCTTCGTTTCTCCTCACTCACATGAGTCAACACTGCTTCATCCCCTCGTTTCCCCTCACTCACATGAGTCAACACTGCCTCATCCCCTCGTTTCCCCTCACTCACATGAGTCAACACTGCCTCATCCCCTTGTTTCCCCTCACTCACCTGACTCAATACTGCCTCATCCCCTCGTTTCCTCTCACTCACATGAGTCAACACTGCTTTATCCCCTCATTTCCCCTCACTCGCATGAGTCAACACTGCCTCATCCCCTCGTTTCCCCTCACTCACATGAGTCAACACTGCCTCATCCCCTCGTTTCTCCTCACTCACATGAGTCAACACTGCCTCATCCCATCGTTTCCCCTCACTCACATTAGTCAACACTGCCTCATCCCCACGTTTCCGCTCAATCACATGAGTCAACACTGCCTCATCCCCTCCATTCCCCTCACTCACATGAATCAGCACGGCCTCATCCCCTCGTTTCCCCTCACTCACATGAGTCAACACTTCCTCATCCCCTCGTTTCACCTCACTCACATGAGTCAACACTGCCTCATCCCCTCGTTTCCCCTCACTCACATGAGTCAACACTGCCTCATCCCCTCGTTTCCCCTCACTCACATGAGTAACACTGCCTCATCCCCTCGTTTCCCCTAACTCACATGATTCAACACTGCCTCATCCCCTCGTTTCCCCTAACTCACATGATTCAAAACTGCCTCATCCCCTCGTTTCCTCTCACTCACATGAGTCAACACTGCCTCATCTCCTCGTTTCCCCTCATTCACATGAGTCAACATTGCCTCATCCCCTCGTTTCCCCTCACTCACATGAGTCAACACTGCCTCATTCCCTCGTTTCCCCTCACTCATATGAGTCAACACTGCCTCATCCCCTCGTTTCCTCTCACTCATATGAGTCAACACTGCCTCATCCCATCGTTTCCCCTCACTCACATGAATCAACACTGCCTCATCCCCTCGTTTTTCCTCACTCATATGAGTCAACATTGCCACATCCCCTCGTTTCTCCTCACTCACATGAGTCAACATTGCCTCATCCCCTCGTTTCCCCTCACTCACATGAGTCAACACTGCCTCATCCCCTCGTTTTCCCTAACTCACATGAGTCAACACTGCCTCATCCCCTCGTTTCCCCTCCCTCACATGAGTCAACACTGCCTCATCACCTCGTTTCCCCTCACTCACATGAGTCAACACAGCCTCATCCCCTCGTTTCCCCTCACTCACATGAGTCAACATTGCCTCATCCCCTCGTTTCCCCTCAGTCACATGAGTCAACACTTCCTCATCCCCTCGTTTCTCCTCACTCACATGAGTCAACACTGCCTCATCCCCTCGTTTGCTCTCACTCACATGAGTCAACACTGCCTCATCCCCTCGTTTCCCCTCACTCACATGAGTAACACTGCCTCATCCCCTCGTTTCCCCTCACTCTCATGAGTCAACACTGCCTCATCCCCTCGTTTCCCCTAACTCACATGAGTCAACACTGCCTCATCCTTTCGTTTCCCCTCACTCACATGAGTCAACACTGACTCATCCCCTCGTTTCTCCTCACTCACATGAGTCAACACTGCTTCATCGCCTCGTTTCCCCTCACTCACATGAGTCAACACTGCCTCATCCCCTCGTTTCCCCTCACTCACATGAGTCAACACTGCCTCATCCCCTCGTTTCCCCTCACTCACATGAGTCAACACTGCCTCATCCCATCGTTTCCCCTCAATCACATGAGTCAACACTGCCTCATCCCCTCCATTCCCCTCACTCACATGAGACAGCACGGCCTCATCCCCTCGTTTCCCCTCACTCACATGAGTCATCACTTCCTCATCCCCTCGTTTCATCTCACTCACATGAGTCAACACTGCCTCATCCTGTAGTTTCCTCTCACTCACATGAGTCAACACTGCCTCATCCCCTCGTTTCCCCTCTCTCACATGAGTAACACTGCCTCATCCCCTCGTTTCCCCTAACTCACATGATTCAACACTGCCTCATCCCCTCGTTTCCCCTCACTCACATGAGTCAACACTGCCTCATCCCCTCGTTTCCCCTAACTCACATGAGTCAACACTGCATCATCCCCTCGTTTCCCCTGACTCACATGAGTCAACACTGCCTCATCCCCTCGTTTCCCCTCACTCACATGAGCCAAAACTGCCTCATCCCCTCGTTTCCCCTCACTCACATGAGTCAACACTGCTTCATCCCCTCGTCTCCTCTCACTCATAGGAGTCAACACTGCCTCATCCCCTCGTATCCCCTCACTCACATGAATCAACACTGCCTCATACCCTCGTTTCCCCTCACTCACATGAGTCAACATTGCCTCATCCCTTCGTTTTCCCTCACTCACATGAGTCAACACTGCCTCATCCCCTCGTTTCCCCTCACTCACATGAGTCAACACTGCCTCATCCCCTCGTTTCCCCTCGCTCACATGAGTCAACACTGCCTCATCCCCTCGTTTCCCCTCACTCACATGAGTCAACACTGTCTCATCCCCTCGTTTCCCCTCACTCACATGAGTCAACACTGTCTCATCCCCTCGTTTCCTCTCACTCGCATGAGTCAACACTGCCTCATCCCCTCGTTTCCCCTCACTCACATGAGTCAACACTGCCTCATTCCTTCGTTTCCTCTCACTTCCATGAGTCAACACTGTCTCATCCCCTCGTTTCCCCTCACTCACATGAGTCAACACTGCCTCATCCCCTCGTTTCCTCTCACTCACATGAGTCAACACTGCCTCATCCACTCGTTTCCCCTCACTCACATGAGTCAACACTGCCTCATCCCCTCGTTTCCCCTCAGTCACATGAGTCAACACTTCCTCATCCCCTCGTTTCCTCTCACTCACATGAGTCAACACTGCCTCATCCCCTTGTTTCCTCTCACTCACATGAGTCAACACTGCTTAATCCCCTCATTCCCCTCACTCACATGAGTCAACACTGCCTCATCCCCTCGTTTCCTCTCACTCACATGAGTCAACACTGCCTCATCCCCTCGTTTCCCTTCACTCACATGAGTCAACACTGCCTCATCCCCTCGTTTCCCCTCACTCACATGAGTCAACAGTGCCTCATCCCCTCGTTTCCCCTCACTCACATGAATCAACACTGCCTCATCCCCTCGTTTCCCCTCACTCACATGAGTCAACGCTGCCTCATCCCCTCGTTCCCCTCACTCACATGAGTCAACACTGCTTCATCCCCTCATTCCCCCTCACTCGCATGAGTCAACACTGCCTCATCCCCTCGTTTCCCCTCACTCACATGAGACAACACTGCCTCATCCCCTCGTTTCTCCTAACTCACATGAGTCAACACTGCCTCATCCCCTCGTTTCCCCTCACTCACATGAGTCAACACTGACTCATCCCCTCGTTTCTCCTCACTCACATGAGTCAACACTGCTTCATCCCCTCGTTTCCCCTCACTCACATGAGTCAACACTGCCTCATCCCCTCGTTTCCCCTCACTCGCATGAGTCAACGCTGCCTCATCCCCTCGTTTCCTCTCACTCACATGAGTCAACACTGCCTCATCCCGTCGTTTCCCCTCACTCACATGAGTAAACACTGCCTTATCCCCTCGTTTCCCCTCACTCTCATGAGTGAACACTGCTGGTAGAAACGGAGAGACTACCCAACACTCATTGCCTGAATACATTTATTTTTTACCAGTTCTCACCTCCCACAGTTACACACTCCCACGCTAATTCATCTCCCACACACACACACACACACACACACACACACACACACACACACACACACACACACACACACACACACTGCTACCTTTCCTCAGTGATCTCCAGCCAGATCTATACCTCCTCACTCTCCCAATCAGCAAGTGTTCACTTAAGTGAATTCCATCCCCAGGAGGTGTTCACTTTAGTGAACTCCATGCGAAGCAGATGTTCACTTAAGTGAACTCCATCCCAGCAGGTGTTCACTTAAGTGATCTCCATCCCCAGCAGGTGTTCACTTACATGACCTCCATCCCCAGCAGGTGCGAACGCAAGTCTAACACATGTGAAGCGTTCAAGCTGACTGTTGGTGCTGGCAGGGCGCCAACAAGTGCCAGGGCGTAGGGTTGGTAATTATGGTAATTCATGGTGGTTATGGTCAGTTCTGGCATCCCGAGGTAGTTAGGGTCGTTAGCGGTAACACGGCCGCGGGGTAGAGGGAGGAGGGGAAGGGGAGTGGGGAAGGGAAGGAATGGGAGGAAGGAGGGAAGAGGGGAATTGGGAAGTATTAAAGGATTATATATATATATATATATATATATATATATATATATATATATATATATATATATATATATATATATATATATATATATATATATATATATATATATAAACTGAGTACGTAAGGAGAGCTGCTATGACCTATATATATATATATATATATATATATATATATATATATATATATATATATATATATATATATATATATATATATAGCAGGTCATAGCAGCTCTCCTTACGTACTCAGTTTCCCTACGATCCCCGTTGGGGAGGGGAACCTTTACCAGCGTTGTCTTCGCCTTGACATGCACGATGAGCTACAGCAAACCGGCCGTATCCCACCAAGGCAGGGTGGCCCAAAAAGAAAAACAAAAGTTTCTCTTTTCAAATTTAGCAATTTATACAGGAGAAGGGGTTACTAGCCCCTTGCTCCCGGTATTTTAGTCGCCTCACAACACGCATGGCTTACGGAGGAAGAATTCTGTTCCACTTCCCCACGGAGATAAGAGGAAATAAACAAGAACAAGAACTAGAATGAAAATAACAGAAACCCCAGAGGGATGTGTGTATATATATGCTTGTACATGTATGTGTAGTGCGACCTATGTGTAAGTCGAAGTAGTAAGACGTACCTGAAATCTTGCATGTTTATGAGACAGAAAAGAGACACCAGCAATCCTACCATCATGTAAAACAATTACAAGCTTTCGTTTTACAATCACTTGGCAGGACGGTAGTACCTCCCTGGGTGGTTGCTGTCTACCAACCTACTACCTAGAATATATATGAATATATATATATATATATATAAATATATATATATATATATATATATATATATATATATATATATATATATATATATATATATATATATATATATATATATATATATATATATATATATATATATATATATATATATATATATATATATATATATATATGCATTAGAACTGCTTTGTGTGTGTGTGTGTGTGTGTGAAGCAAGACAGACAGACAGACAGGTAGACAGAGAGAGTAATTAAGCGTGCCAATTGGGAAGTCCAGGAGTATTGATCTCCAGCTTCAACATCCCAGAGTGACCGTGGAGATTTACGTAATGGTGGGTGTTGCTATGACCCTTCCTCCCTCACCAACACTGCTGGGTGTTGCTATGACTCTTCCTCCCTCACCAACACTGCTGGGTTTTGCTATGACCTTGCCTCCCTCACCAACACTGCTGGGTGTTGCTATGACCTATCCTCCCTCACCAACACTGCTGGGTGTTGCTATGACCCTTCCTCCCTCACCAACACTGCTGGGTGTTGCTATGACCTTTCCTCCCTCACCAACACTGCTGGGTGTTGCTATGACCCTTCCTCCCTCACCAACACTGCTGGGTGTTGCTATGACCCTTCCTCCCTCACCAACACTGCTGGGTGTTGCTATGACCTTTCCTCCCTCACCAACACTGCTGGGTGTTGCTATGACCCTTCCTCCCTCACCAACACTGCTGGGTGTTGCTATGACCCTTCCTCCCTCACCAACACTGCTGGGTGTTGCTATGACCTTTCGTCCCTCACCAACACTGCTGGGTGTTGCTATGTCCCTTCCTCCCTCACCAACACTGCTGGGTGTTGCTATGACCTTTCGTCCCTCACCAACACTGCTGGGTGTTGCTATGACCTTTCCTCCCTCACCAACACTGCTTGGTGTTGCTATGACCCTTCCTCCCTCACCAACACTGCTGGGTGTTGCTATGACCTTTCCTCCCTCACCAACACTGCTGGGTGTTGCTATGACCCTTCCTCCCTCACCAACACTGCTGGGTGTTGCTATGACCTTTCCTCCCTCACCAACACTGCTGGGTGTTGCTATGACCCTTCCTCCCTCACCAACACTGCTGGGTGTTGCTATGACCCTTCCTCCCTCACCAACACTGCTGGGTGTTGCTATAACCTTTCCTCCCTCACCAACACTGCTGGGTGTTGCTATGACCCTTCCTCCCTCACCAACACTGCTGGGTGTTGCTATGACCTTTCGTCCCTCACCAACACTGCTGGGTGTTGCTATGACCCTTCCTCCCTCACCAACACTGCTGGGTGTTGCTATGACCCTTCCTCCCTCACCAACACTGCTGGGTGTTGCTATGACCCATCCTCCCTCACCAACACTGCTGGGTGTTGCTGTGACCTTTCCTCCCTCACCAACACTGCTGGGTGTTGCTATGACCTTTCCTCCCTCACCAACACTGCTGGGTGTTGCTATGACCTTTCCTCCCTCACCAACACTGCTGGGTGTTGCTATGACCCTTCCTCCCTCACCAACACTGCTGGGTGTTGATATGACCCTTCCTCCCTCACCAACACTGCTGGGTGTTGCTATGACCTTTCCTCCCTCACCAACACTGCTGGGTGTTGCTATGACCCTTCCTCCCTCACCAACACTGCTGGGTGTTGATATGACCCTTCCTCCCTCACCAACACTGCTGGGTGTTGCTATGACCTTTCCTCCCTCACCAACACTGCTGGGTGTTGCTATGACCCTTCCTAACTCACCAACACTGCTGGGTGTTGCTATGACCCTTCCTCCCTCACCAACACTGCTGGGTGTTGCTATGACCTTTCCTCCCTCACCAACACTGCTGGGTGTTGCTATGACCCTCCCTCCCTCACCAACACTGCTTAGTGTTGCTGTGATCCTTCCTCCCTCGCCAACACTGCTGGGTGTTGCTATGACCTTTCCTCCCTCACCAACACTGCTGGGTGTTGCTATGACCTTTCCTCCCTCACCAACACTGCTGGGTGTGCTATGACCCTTCCTCCCTCACCACCACTGCTGGGTGTTGCTATGACCTTTCCTCCTTCACCAACACTGCTGGGTGTTGCTATGACCCTTCCTCCCTCACCAACACTGCTGGGTGTTGCTATGACCCTTCCTCCCTCACCAACACTGCTGGGTGTTGCTATAACCTTTCCTCCCTCACCAACACTGCTGGGTGTTGCTATGACCCTTCCTCCCTCACCAACACTGCTGGGTGTTGCTATGACCTTTCCTCCCTCACCAACACTGCTGGGTGTGCTATGACCCTCCCTCCCTCACCAACACTGCTGGGTGTTGCTATGACCCTTCCTCCCTCACCAACACTGCTGGGTGTTGCTATGACCCTCCCTCCCTCACCAACACTGCTGGGTGTTGCTATGACCCTCCCTCCCTCACCGACACTGCTGGGTGTTGCTATGACTTCTCCTCCCTCACAAACACTAGTTATGGCCCATGGATTTTGCTTTTGAATTAGAAATGCTCTCATCTAACGAGTTTCAAAAACTTTTTTTCTAGAAACCTCCACCTTTACTAGGAATAGCTCTGAAAAGGCTCCAGTCTTTATTGTTGTATGGATACAGAGATGTATGGAAGAGTGCATTTGTGTTTCATCTTCAAATTTTTCTTTGTAATTAGAAGGAATTTCAAAGACACTTTTAGCAGGGAAAAGTTATAGTGAGCGACGTTTCGCTCACTGTGTTTGTTGTTGTTTTATTCCCTCCCTCAGCTGTTGTCTCTCATTTTCTATTCTGTCTCGATCTAGATACACATGTGTGTTGAGATCTCACCCGCTCCTCCTAACCTGTAGGCGAAACGTCTCACTAATAAAGGCCTTTTGCTGTATGTTACCTTTTATTATGGTTATAGACTATGTTTCAAATAAGTTTTATTTGAATCATACATGATAAAGCTCAGTCTTGTGCGAAACGTCGTCTAAATTAAGGGATTTTTCTGCTAGTCACTATCCCAGAGAGTTAACGTGTGATACTAATAGTCCACAATATTTCCAGCTCATGGGTTTGCCATTAGTATGTGGGTTAGGCATTGGTCATCTATCATGTCAAATAATGCTTGCGCTGGGGGAGTTATTGTTAGTGAGTGTTGCAATTGATGTTTGGGGTATTGCAGTCGTTGATAATTACAGTTTTGTTCTTATTTAGGAGAGAGAGAGAGAGAGAGAGAGAGAGAGAGAGAGGCACACACGCACGCACACACATACACACACACACACACACACACACACACACACACACACACATACACACACAGACACACACACACACTAGAAGGAGGGATTTAGAATGAGATGGAGTATGTAGCTAGAAAGTGCAGGAAGGAACTGGAGAAGTTCGAACCCAGGAACAAAAACAGGAAGATCAGAGTGAGCCCATGGTTTACCCAGAGGTGTAGGGAGGCCAAAGCCAAATATGCTAGAGCATGGAAGAACTATAAAAGGCAAAGAACTCAGACAATAAGGAAATGAGTCGAAGAACCAGAAACGAGTATGCATAGCAGTTTGAGAATGACATAGCATCGGAAGCCAAATCCGACCCTAAGTTGTTATACAATCACATCAGGAAGAAGATAGCAGTCACAAACCAGATAACCAGGCTGAAGAAGGAAGTTCGGGAGTTCACAAGGAATGATCAGGTCTGTGAAGAGCTTAAAAGGAGATTTAGGGAGGCGTTCTCAGAGGAAGCAGAAAGGCTTCCAGAAAACTCAGGCGGTAGGGTACACCAGCAAGCATTGGACACTATACACATATCAGGAAAATGTGTAGTCTAGTGGCCTGCACACCTGGTTGTAGCACCATAACCAAACAGCAAGCATTAGTATGCACAATATATACAGAGGATATGTACATTAAAGTAATTCGTGTAAGAGACACGGTGAGAACCGTTTCTGACCAGACTTGGGGGTAAGTCTGCCAATGTTGATTTACGAATGTCCTACATCGCTTCTTAACTTTGGCAGGCTTCTTTGTCATTGGCTAGCATAACAAGGGGGCCCCGCTCATTATACCCTTAGCATCTGATTCGCTGGTCGGGAGGGCATGCATATATGGGTATGTAATATACGCCGAATAAAATGTAACATACTCAAAGCATGCCACAGGATGCGAAGAAGCGGCTATGCGACCTAAATACCTCGAAGGCGATGGGACCAGATAAGATTTCTCCCTGGGTCCTGAGAGAGGGAGAAGAGGCCGTGTGTGTGTGTGTGTGCCGCTAGCAATAATCTTCAACAAGTGTATCGTCTATCGAAACAGTTCAATTGCCAGAGGTGTGGAAGACAATGTATTTAGTCCCATTTTTTAAGAAAGGAGACAGACAGCCAACGTTAAACTACAGACCCTGCCTCTGCGTCTGCCTCTCCCTCCCTCACCCTGCCTCTTCCTCCCTCACCCTGCCGCTCCCTCCCTCCCTCACCCTGCCTCTCCCTCACCCTGCCTCTCCCTCACCCTGCCTCACCTCAGGTACAGCCAGTAACCAACATAAAACCCACAACACTAAAACTTTTTCGACTGAGCTAGCGCGAGTTACGTCCCGAGTTAATCACTGATCAACACTCCGTTACGGAAACACTTTTTTTAAGTATTTCTTTTTAATGCAGATTGGCGGAGATACACTTGCATGGACTCGAGTTTGTCTGTAATGTTGCTTGAGCATTGTTTCAAAATTCTGAGCATTTGAAAAGAGGGAAAAATGAGAGAGAGGTGCGAGGAGGAGGAGCAGGAGAGGAAGTGAGGAGGAAGAGGAGGAGAAAAAAGAAGACTAAGAAGGAGAGAAGAAAAACAGCAACAAGTAGAAAAGGAGAAAAAGACAAGGAAGGTGATGAAAAAGAAAAATAAAAGAAAAAATAGGAGAAGAAGATAAAAGACAAAGAGAGAACAATAGCCGTGAAGATGCTCTGAAGGCCGGGCGGAAGTGGACCGGACGGGAAGAAAATCTGAAGACAACGTAAAACAAGAAAAAAAAATCTCACAAAGACACACTTCAAGAATAAAGGAAGAAAAATAAAACTCTCTCATTACTGAACACTTTTTTTTTTTTGACTTCGGGACAAAATTCCCACTATTGGAAATATTGGCATTTGCTGATTTCGGCTTTGCTGCGTTCACCAGAGAGCGCTAAACCCATGAGGGTCATTCGTCAGCGTCTGAGGGTGAAGGGGGGACGGGGAGGTAATCAGGCTTGATCCGAGGAAGAGCAGCTCCAATGCTTCTAACAACAGCCACTGTAACAACAGCCTCTAATAACAGTCACTGTAACAACAGCCACTAACAACAGCCACTGTAACAACAGCCACTGTAACAACAGCCACTGTAACAACAGCCACTGTAACACTAGCCACTGTAACAACAGCCACTATAACAACAGCCACTATAAATAGCCACTAACAACAGCCACTGTAACAACAGCCATAGTAACAGCCATTGCAACAACACCCACTGTAACAGCAGCCACTGTGACAGTAGTCACTGTAACGACAGCCACTGTAACAACAGCCACTGTTACAACAGCTACTGCAACAACAGCCACTGTAACAACAGCCACTATAACAACAGCCACTGTAACAACAGCCACTGTAACAACAGCCACTATAACAACAGCCACTGCAACAACAGCCACTGTTACAACAGCCACTGTAACAACAGCCACTGTAACAACAGCCACTATAACAACAGCCACTGTAACAACAGCCACTGTTACAACAGCCACTGTAACAACAGCCACTGTAACAACAGCCACTATAACAACAGCCACTGTAACAACAGCCACTGTAACAACAGCCACTGTAACAACAGCCACTGTAACAACAGCCACTGTAACAACAGCTACTGTAACAACAGCTACTGCAACAACAGCCACTTTAACAGCCACCATGACAACAGCCTCTGTAACAGCCATTACAACAGAAGCCACTGTAACAAAAGCCACTGCAGCAAGACCCGCTGTAATAAAAGTCGCTACAACAAGACCCACTATAACAACAGCTATTACAAGACCCACTATAACAAAAGCCACTGCAACAACAGAAGCGCAGGATACAAATCCCGTATTGCTGACAATAGACAAAATTAAAAGAACACACGTTGCAAAGACAAGCTTTCATTGGCCCAGCGTTTCGCCCAGTGTAGAGCTTTGTTTACGTATGATTAAGCTCTGAATTTCACATGCGAAAGGCAGACCGAACTTGCACTGGGCTAACGGTGAACTTCATGAAGTCTGCTGGCGAAGAAAGAGCGTGGTCTCCTACAGTAGCACTGAGCTCTCCTGCAGTAGCACTGAGCTCTCCTGCAGTAGCACTGAGCTCTCCTGCAGTAGCACTGAGCTCTCCTGCAGTAGCACTGAGCTCTCCTGCAGTAGCACTCAGCTCTCCTGCAGTAGCACTCAGCTCTCCTGCAGTAGCACTGAGCTCTCCTGCAGTAGCACTCAGCTCTCCTGCAGTAGCACTCAGCTCTCCTGCAGTAGCACTGAGCTCTCCTGCAGTAGCACTCAGCTCTCCTGCAGTGGCACTGAGCTCTCCTGCAGTAGCACTGAGCTCTCCTGCAGTAGCACTCAGCTCTCCTGCAGTAGCACTGAGCTCTCCTGCAGTAGCACTCAGCTCTCCTGCAGTAGCACTGAGCTCTCCAGCAGTAGCACTCAGCTCTCCTGCAGTAGCACTCAGCTCTCCTGCAGTAGCACTCAGCTCTCCTGCAGTAGCACTGAGCTCTCCTGCAGTAGCTCTGAGCTCTCCTGCAGTAGCTCTGAGCTCTCCTGCAGTAGCACTGAGCTCTCCTGCAGTAGCACTCAGCTCTCCTGCAGTAGCACTCAGCTCTCCTGCAGTAGCACTCAGCTCTCCTGCAGTAGCACTCAGCTCTCCTGCAGTAGCACTCAGCTCTCCTGCAGTAGCACTCAGCTCTCCTGCAGTAGCACTCAGCTCTCCTGCAGTAGCACTGAGCTCTCCAGCAGTAGCACTCAGCTCTCCTGCAGTAGCACTCAGCTCTCCTGCAGTAGCACTCAGCTCTCCTGCAGTAGTGCTGTGCAAGGCTGCAGCCGCCTGTAAAATGCAGTGAAGAGGTTCCGTGAAGGAAGCGGAGCATGGGTAAGAGTTAATGGCGCATCGAATGATTTTTACAGAGGTGCTGGAAGGCGAAAGAGTGGTGCAGTGCCGTATAACACATACGGGCTTAGTGCTTGGCTTTGAATATAATAATAATAGCAGTAAGAATATTATAATAATTATAATAATAATGGGCAATTGCATCCGTGAACGTAAAATAACGTGAAGATGCGAGCTATATCAGGAGACTAAAGTCGTGATGGGATATCCAGGATATCCCGGTCTTCAGTGTTCTTGAAGTATGTAAGAAAATAGCCAGACTAGTATAATATTATAGCTAAATTATAGCCTTCAGAATTTGGCTCCATTTAGTTAGGAAGAGAATGATGGTTCAGGAGGGACTGTAAGTCAGTCGAGTTTTTGTTTACATCTGGATGGCTTAGCGTCTACTTTTCTATCTAAAGTTTAAAAAGTCTCTAGTTTGAGTGAAATGTCATCCAGACATACTAGGTTTGGTCTGCAGACTTGTGTCGTTACGTACGTATAGTTTCTAGGTTAACTGTAAGTTGTTCCAGCCAAGGTTCTGCGACTTGTACTTCATAATTTCGTAGTGTATTATTACCTTTCCCCCCCAAAATAAGAGTCGTTTTACTGATTTTGTTTTAAACATCGAGAGCGTTACTGAAACGTAACTTAGACGAAGGAATCAAAGATAGCATCGTTATCCCAGAATCAATGCGCAAAAGAGCACTTCAAAATACATTAGGTAAGTTTTAAGGTGATCGAGTATACAATTCCTTCGTGGTTGATGACGGCATCTCAGAATTCCAAATAGATTCAATAGATTTCACACAAACATGTGCGTAAGTTTTCGAGGGGCAAGCAGTTAGCCCGTCTATTTTCATGGTATGGGGGGGCGGGAGATTTTCCGCTCTTTTGTCGAACTCTATTTTCTTCTTTTTTTCTCTCCGTGGGAGCGAAGATGGTATTCTTGGGTCTCGCTTCTTGCCTTCCAGATCACCGCTCTTTCGGAGGATAACGACCGCAGTTGGGGTCACGATCGAGAAACCCTGGCTGTAGCAACAATCTGGACCACGAGACTACTATATTACAACCACAAAGGCTAATGGCATACCGATCACCACTCTGAACCCAAATCGTGTACTTTCGACAAGAGTGAAGAAATTACATACTATGTGGGAACAATCTTTTATCGAGAGAACGTTTCGCTCTATATAAAGCAAAGATAAATATTGTCCCACTTAAAATATTGTTCTGTTAAAGGCTTGATATACAACGTGTGCCTTTTTTCGTTACGACTGTAAACAAAATCTCTGAGTCCAGCCACTCCGATGGATGTCTTCTTAGTTTCCGACCAGTGATGTACTGAAAGCAAAGGTATTGGATAGTAGCATTCAACACTGGTGACCAGCTTGGTGGAGAACCTTCCTTGAATCAAGTCGGCTGATAAATTTCCCTCTCCGGCGGCCGAAGGAATCTCGTGGAAGAGTGCAGTACCTTGTGGACCAGTAAACTCCGAGGTCGAATGAACCGTCTCGTCCAGTGAATCCTGTGACTCCGTGAATCCTTCACTCACGTGAGCTGTGTCTCGGAGAATCTTTCACTCAAGTGAATTATGTGTTCATAGGTACAATTATGTATGTGTGTGCCCGCGCGTCTGCCTTTATAATTACATATTAATATACTGTCTGATGACGAATGCATTTCTGTGAGTGTATACCTGTGTATGCCAAACTGCCGTTCTCCATATGTAACTAAGTGAATTAACATAGCGTACAATTTGTGTTTTTTTTTTGTTCCAGACTAGCCTAGCGACCCAACCTCTTTGACGTAACGAAATATTCAGTAACGCAGCCTAGCCCTGGTGGCCTGGTGGTTAACGCTCTCGCTTCACACGGTGAGGGCCTGGGTTCGATTCCCAGCCAGAGTGGAAACATTGGACGTGTTTCTTTCCACGTGTTGTCTATGTTCCCCATCAGTAAAATGGGTACCTGGGTGTTAGTCGACTGGTGTGGGTCGCATCCTGGGACACTGACCTAAGGAGGCCTGGTCACAGACCGGGCCGCGGGGGCGTTGACCCCCGGAACTCTCTCCAGATAAACTCTCTCCAGGTAAGCCCTGGCCGACTCATCTTGGATGAGCCTACATCTAGCGGGCGTTAGTACAAGTGAGTTTGTTCATGATGCTCAGGCAAGTTATCACTGGTACACGTATTTTAAGGCACATAATATAGCTTTATTAATTCCAGGGTCTTGCAACAAGTCTTCAGTGTTTACATGTTGATGGACGTATGTCTTCTTGGTTATATTGTGTAGTTTAATTTTTTTTTCTCCTATTATTAATTTTTGATACCAATCTTTGTGATGAGGAAGATATCTTAATACAATTTATATATCTACTGTGTATGACGATTTCCTCATCACTGTGCTGAAGTCTCCTAGCTCAGGCTGACACTACTGAAGTCTCCTAGCTCAGGCTGACACTACTGAAGTCTCCCAGCTCAGGCTGACACTACTGAAGTCTCCCAGCTCAGGCTGACACTACTGAAGTCTCCCAGCTCAGGCTGACACTACTGAAGTCTCCCAACTCAGCCTGACACTACTTAAGCCTCCCAGCTCAGGCTGACACTACTGAAGTCTCCCAGCTCAGCCTGACACTACTGAAGTCTCCCAGCTCAGGCTGACACTACTGAAGTCTCCTAGCTCAGGCTGACATTACTGAAGTCTCCCAACTCAACCTGACACTACTGAAGCCTCCAAGCTCAGCCTGACACTACTGAAGTCTCCCAGCTCAGTCTGACACTACTGAAGTCTCCCAGTTCAGCCTGACACTACTGAAGTCTCCCAACTCAGCCTGACACTACTGAAGTCTCCCAGCTCAGCCTAACACTACTGAAGTCTCCCAGCTCAGGCTGACACTACTGAAGTTTCCCAGCTCAGCCTGTCACTACTGAAGTCTACCAGCTCAGGCTGACACTACTGAAGTCTCCCAGCTCAGCCTAACACTACTGAAGTCTCCCAGCTCAGGCTGACACTACTGAAGTCTCCCAGCTCAGCCTAACACTACTGAAGTCTCCCAGCTCAGCCTAACACTACTGAAGTTTCCCAGCTCAGCCTGTCACTACTGAAGTTTTCCAGCTCAGGCTGACATTACTGAAGTCTACCAGCTCAGCCTGACACTACTGAAGTCTCCCAGTTCAGGCTGAAACTTTTCTCGTGTATGAACCCCCATGTGTCATGGAAGGTGCCTGGACACCATACCTCTTCTTGCAACTGTGTAATTATCAGACGGAACAGAGCAGCACACTGCTGATATATCCAGTTTTGCTAAATAAATTAGAAAAGAAAAACGCGTTGAACTCAGTCTTTTCTTCCTCGCTCCCCCTCCCACCCTCTCCTCCCTTCCCCCTAGCCAATCTCCCTTCCTCTCCCTCACCGTCTCTACTCCCTCACCGTCTCTACTCCCTCACCGTCTCCTCCTCCCTCCTGACACAAAACCTGGAGACCAAAAATATAAATCGAATGAGAGTTGGTAATCATGGAGTCGCTCTGAAAAATTTATTGGTAATGAAACGTAGAGAGAGAGAGAGAGAGAGAGAGAGAGAGAGAGAGAGAGAGAGAGAGAGAGAGAGAGAGAGTGTGTTGTACTCTTACTGTAGAACCTAGTTCCGGTCCAAGGAGTTGTAGTTACCCTTCTCTTCCTCGGATCAAATCTAATTAATTTTCATTCCCCAGGGTCTATGTGACCCCTACGGGCTTAGCCCTTCCCATGAGCATAAAAATGATAATGATAAAATTAATTATATAATTAATAATAACAATAATAATTATGCTAATAGTTATAATAAAAATAATTGCAAAACAATAACAATAATAATAATAATAATAATAATAATAATAATAATAATAATAATAATAATAATAATAATAATAATAATAATGATGATGTTTCTGTCTTAACTTTCCGCCCACTGTTGAATGGCTCGTTTCTCCTGTCAACTGAGTCTCCATGTCCAGTGGTGCTCCTGTGGTATTCCAATGGTTTCTCGGTGGTATCAAATGTTCGTATGGCCTCCATGGCCCTCTTAAATTGGTAATTCAGTGATATGCTCTGCCCTTGTGCCTCCAATGTGGCCCTGTTCCAGTGGTGCTCTTTACCCGAGTACCTGCCTATGGACCCACTGTAGACCCTCTATGGCACTGTTACAATGGTGCTCACTGCATGAGTGTCCCACTATGGCCCCCTGTTACAATGGTGCTTGCTACCAAAGTGCCCCTACTGTGGACTCACTATGGCCCTGTTCCAATGGTGCTCACTACCCACGTGCCCTTTCTATGGACCCACTATGGCCCTGTTACAATGGTGCTCATTGCTCGAGTGCCCTGCTAAGGCTCCACTATGGACCCACTATGGCCCTGTTCCAATGGTACTCACTGCGCGGCCCGACCCTTACGGTACCTGGAAAACAAACAGGAACATTAGTGACAAAGGTGAAACAGGGACGGAAAGGTACACACACCTTTCACAAAGTTATCTATCCAGCAATAAAAATATTTCATTAAATGGGACGGTGCCTTTTGGACGCCCTCGTAAAATTAGGGATAAATAGAGGTGACATATGTGTGTGGCTCTTGAAATTGTGTAAACAAATACGTTTGAGGATAGTGGAGAGAGGCGGACCACGGATAGATAAACCGAGAGGTGTATCTCTCTGTGTATATATCTCAGTGTATATCTGTATATATACGCTGAAAGTTTACATAAATCCTAACTTATGTCAGGGGATTAAAGTATTCTTGATAGGTGGTGGACAGGTGGCAGCCTTAATGACCCTCGTGTAGTCGAGAGGCTTTCAACTCTGTTAATTAACCGAAAGGGAATAAGAATATATACACTGAGAGGTGTTTGTCTCTCTCATTACACCGGGAGAGGTTGTCCTCTAAAGGAGATTTGGAGAGGCTGTGCTGTGAAGGAAGGAGATTTGGAGAGGTTGTTCCGTGAAGAAAGAAGATTTGGAGAGGTTGTCCTTTAATTTAAGTTATGAGACTTATATATATATATATATATATATATATATATATATATATATATATATATATATATATATATATATATATATATATATATATATATATATATAAGGAGGCTTCAGAGTGGGTAGGGGATGTGTAGATCAAGTGTTTACATTGAAGCAAATATGTGAACAGTATTTAGAAAAAGGTAGGGAAGTTTTAATTGCATTTATGGATTTAGAAAAGGCATATGATAGAGTGGATAGAGGAGCAATGTGGCAGATGTTGCAAGTTTATGGAATAGGTGGTAAGTTACTAAATGCTGTAAAGAGCTTTTATGAGGATAGTGAGGCTCAGGTTAGGGTGTGTAGAAGAGAGGGAGAATACTTCCCTGTAAAAGTAGGTCTTAGACAGGGATGTGTAATGTCACCATGGTTGTTTAATATATTTATAGATGGGGTTGTAAAAGAAGTAAATGCTAGGGTGTTCGGGAGAGGGGTGGGATTAAATTATGGGGAATCAAATTCAAAATTGGAATTGACACAGTTACTTTTTGCTGATGATACTGTGCTTATGGGAGATTCTAAAGAAAAATTACAAAGGTTAGTGGATGAGTTTGAGAATGTGTGTAAAGGTAGAAAGTTGAAAGTGAACATAGAAAAGAGTAAGGTGATGAGGGTATCAAATGATTTAGATAAAGAAAAATTGGATATCAAATTGGGGAGGAGGAGTATGGAAGAAGTGAATGTTTTCAGATACTTGGGAGTTGATGTGTCGGCGGATGGATTTATGAAGAATGAGGTTAATCATAGAATTGATGAGGGAAAAAAGGTGAGTGGTGCATTGAGGTATATGTGGAGTCAAAAAACGTTATCTATGGAGGCAAAGAAGGGAATGTATGAAAGTATAGTAGTACCAACACTCTTATATGGATGTGAAGCTTGGGTGGTAAATGCAGCAGCGAGGAGACGGTTGGAGGCAGTGGAGATGTCCTGTCTAAGGGCAATGTGTGGTGTAAATATTATGCAGAAAATTCGGAGTGTGGAAATTAGGAGAAGATGTGGAGTTAATAAAAGCATTAGTCAGAGGGGCAGAAGAGGGGTTGTTGAGGTGGTTTGGTCATTTAGAGAGAATGGATCAAAGTAGAATGACATGGAAAGCATATAAATCTATAGGGGAAGGAAAGAGGGGTAGGGGTCGTCCTCGAAAGGGTTGGAAAGAGGGGTAAAGAAGGTTTTGTGGGTGAGGGGCTTGGACTTCCAGCAAGCGTGCATGAGCGTGTTAGATAGGAGTGAATGGAGACGAATGATACTTGGGACCTGACGATCTGTTGGAGTGTGAGCAGGGTAATATTTAGTGAAGGGATTCAGGGAAACCGGTTATTTTCATATAGTCGGACTTGAGTCCTGGAAATGGGAAGTACAATGCCTGCACTTTAAAGGAGGGGTTTGGGATATTGGCAGTTTGGAGGGATATGTTGTGTATCTCTATACGTATATGCTTCTAAACTGTTATATTCTGAGCACCTCTGCAAAAGCAGTGATAATGTGTGAGTGTGGTGAAAGTGTTGAATGATGATGAAAGTATTTTCTTTTTGGGGATTTTCTTTCTTTTTTGGGTCACCCTGCCTCGGTGGGAGACGACCGACTTGTTGAAATATATATATTTATATATATATATATATATATATATATATATATATATATATATATATATATATATATATATATATATATATATATATATATATATATATATATATATATATATATATATATAGTGCATAAAAAGGCTTCAAGGAAGAATATTTGGATTTCTTCCTGAAGCCGTTTGAATATTCCACTTCCCCTACCACCCCATCTTTTAGTATATATTTTTTTTACCAATAGGAATATTTTATTACAAAATATGGTACAGAAGATTTAAGAGATACATTGTTGATATAAAGGTGGCATATAAGGTACATGTTGTTACGTGTGTATCACCAATTATAAGGCGAAAATCTCATCCAGGTCCTCAGAGCTGGGGCGTGTTCCCAAAATACAGCAGGCATTACCCCTTTGAACAGCCGCACTGAGCCGCTGGAACAGAAAACTAGCTGCCCTGGTATCTCTAGTTACCCTGATGAGTCTTTTTCCCAGCTCCTTAAGGAATTTAGATGAACTCTTTCCCCAAGGGTCTCTGAGCCTATGGGAACAAACATATAATGATGGGCAAGTTCTCCATATTTTCTAGACTTTTGGGACTCCCTGAAGCTGGCAGCTGCCCCTCCTTCCTCCCTGGTGTATTGGAGATAGGTATCAGCCAAGGTAGATGCACATGTATATATATATATATATATATATATATATATATATATATATATATATATATATATATATATATATATATATATATATATATATATATATATATATATATATATATATGTAATTTCCAGATGGCGTCTTGAAGCTGGAAAATGTACACAATGAACTGTTTTTCTACGGCGCTGTGGTGAGATTCCGAAGTTGACAGCCCCCGTGACAACTTTCAATACAGTCCACCCTTGGCAGCCCCCACGAAATCTCTTAACACAGCTCACGCCTGACAGCCCCCAGACAGCTTTCAGCACAGTCTACGCATGACAGCCTTTTCCTGAAAGCCTCAAAATAACCCTCGCCTGAAATCCTTCCTTAAATACATGCTAAAAAAAATCAAAAGTTCTATCCATATAAGACCAACAAAGACCAGTAGGGTATCAGCCCTTTAAAAGAGCGTTAAACACTGAGGAGTAGCTGCTTCGGCGTCTCCTGTCTGGCCTCTGTGTTTCAACGAAATAATCTATGGAAATATAAACACAAATGCAGTATAATGTGATCCTTTATTGACTACGTTTCGCCCACACAGTGGGCTTTTTCAAGTCACAAACAGAACAGCAGTTGAAATAATCTAGTTCGAAGGAAGTCGCTGGACGAGTTTGACGAAGGAGGGGATGAGGTTACCCCGTGATACCGAGATCTTTGTGATGCTGTGACCCCGTGATGCTGGGAAGATCTTAGTGATGGTGAGATCTTAGTGAAGGCGAGATATTAGTGATGATGAGGCGACTACAATTTCAACTATAACTACTACTGTAACTACATCTACTACTACAACTAATACAACAACTACAATAATACTGGTGCTACTACTACAGTTACTACAACAGTAATATCTACATTATATCTGTTGCTACTTATTACTACCACTACTGCTACTACCTCTCGCACTACCACTTCTATTATTCATCCTACAACTATTACCACTATTACTACTACCACTCCCAAAATTACTGTATGTAACATACATACAGTCATACCATTGAATTTCAAACTGCTAACACCTCACGAACTGCATTCACGTGTAAACGAATGGAAATTACCAGGCACTTCTGCCATCCTCTCAGAGAAACAAACGGGAGATATTGAAAAAATGCGTATAATGCCAGTGAGAGAAAAGGAGTTCTATAAACAGAGACGATAAACAGTGGAGAATTGACCGTAATAACGGCAAAGTTGCTGGATTCATATTTCCGTTTTCCCGTTCTCCTGTGTCTATATAAATTACGCACTGTGGGCGTATTCTGGACGAGATGACCAGTTTGGGGGGATGCCGAGGAGGAGGACTGGTGTGCTGAGGGAGAGAGACGTTATAAACTCAACTTGGGAGAAACATCAAGAGACATTACCACGAGGGTACGGGAACATTAACTTGTCTAGTGCATACGCCACTCATGCGTAAGGCACCTACACGGAACTAACCACATCATGGATTGGAACGACGCCAGGTCATCACGCAACAAACCTAATCACATGATGAATTGGAACAGTGCCAGCGTATTCATTACTGACAATGACTAATACGAATCACGCTTTTAAAAGTATGAACTTGTAATATTTACAATGTTTCATTCAGTGTAGAGCTTTATCAAGTTTATCAGAGCTCTTCAAAGAGCGAAACGTTGTCTTTTCTTAAATATCAAAAATGAGCCTCGATAGATTCAGAAGCAAGAAGAAGAAGCACTGTGAAAGTTGCTACATAAAATCTACGCAGATCTGTTGGGGTGGAGGCGCCTTTCTTAAAGCTGGAAGCAAATGCAGTTGTTATATACAGACAAGGGGGCAGACGGTGCTGAGCTGCTGACTGAGATCTGAATACTGTCTATATCAGAAACATAGACAGCAGGCATGCTGAGGATATCTAATTTCTCCCCCCCCCCTACTAAAATTGATATAATTTATGTGTGGGTTAAAAAACACCATTACTAATACTACTACCACCATCAGTACTACCACAGTCACTATCATCACCGCCACCGCTAATGCAATCACTTCTGCTGGTGCTACTACTACTACTACTACCTCCACTACTACTGCTACCACCACTACCATTACTACCACCACTACTACTATCATCACCACCACCAGCACCACCACTATCACAACCACTACCATCACTACCACCAATCGATGCTTCTCCCAAACAGAGAAGCTGCATCAGCAGCAGTGTTAAGCAGCTTGTGGAAATCTTAAGAAGGGAAAAAAAGTCAGAAATGTATGAAAGTCTGCCACCACCAGCACTGTCTGCTGCCACCACCAGCACTGTCTGCTGCCACCACCAGCACTGTCTGATGCCACCACCAGCACTGTCTGCTGCCACCACCAGCACTGTCTGCTGCCACCACCAGCACTGCCTGCTGCCACCACCAGCACTGTCTGTTGCCACCACCAGCACTGTCTGCTGCCACCACCAGTACTGTCTGCTGCCACCACCAGCACTGTCTGCTGCCACCACCAGCACTGTCTGCTGCCACCACCAGCACTGTCTGCTGCCACCACCAGCACTGTCTGCTGCCACCACCAGCACTGTCTGCTGCCACCACCAGCACTGTCTGCTGCCATCATCAACATTGTCTGCTGCCACCAATTTTCTCTGCGTGGAGCCAGAACACCAGATATAGGCGAAACCCTTTAGATCTTGCAGCAGTCCCCTAGATCATGCAAAAGTCACCTAGATTATGCAACAGTCACCTAGATCATTCAGGTATGAGGCAGCATCCAAAAACCTTCCTTCCTCCATCTCTATATTTCTTTATTCGTTATATTTCACCTCTCTCTGTCTCTCTGTCTCTCTCTCTCTCTGTCTGTCTGTCTGTCTGTCTGTCTGTCTGTCTGTCTGTCTCTCTCTCTCTCTCTCTCTCTCTCTCTCTCTCTCTCTCTCTCTCTCTCTCCCAAAACGTCTTCCCTATTCCCTGACATCCTTCCCTCCCTACCTGTTTACCCTCCATCCCTAAATCTTTCCACTCCCTAGCTACGACAACTCTCCCTCCCTCCCTCTCTCCCTCCCTTATGCATCCTTCTGGCAGCGGGCCAACACCAGCTTTTGTGAGGGAACTGGTGGGAAGGGTTGGAGATGTAGAGGGAACCAAGGAGGAGTGTGTAGGAGGGGAAGGAGGAGGTAGGCGATGGAAAGGTAAACTTCCGCTACCTTGAAAAGGTCAAGAAAATGTATTTGTCACTCGACGAAGTTTAAGAAGTCAATTAAACATTGGTAACTTCCGGCTGTTTTAAGCTGGAAAAATATTTGTAACTTCCGGCTGTTTTAAGCTGGAAAAATATTTGTAACTTCCGGCTGTTTTAAGCTGGAAAAATATTTGTAACTTCCGGCTGTTTTAAGCTGGAAAAATATTTGTAACGTCCGGCTGTTTTAAGACGGCAAAATATTTGTAACTTCCGGCTGTTTTAAGACGGTAAAATATTTATAACTTCCGGCTGTTTCTAGACAGTTTTCAAACAAAATTTTGTCACTTCCAGCTGTTTTATCAAGAAAATCATCGTTCACTTCTAACTCTTTAAAACGGAAAACCGAGCAGGAGTTACCTCCGGCCATTTATAAGAAGTATTGGTCACTTCCGGACATTTTAAGGAAAGCATCGGTCGCATTCGGTCATTTTTGGCTAAGTATTGCTCACTTTCGGCCATTTTTAACAAAGTATTACTCACTTTCGGCCGTTTTTAGCAAAGTATTGCTCACTTTCGGCCGTTTTTTTGCAAATTATTGGTCACTCTCGGCCATTTCTAGGACCTAATATTGGCTTACTAGTGGTTCAAACCCTGTTTTCTGTGTGTTTTTCTGAGCATGTGAAATAAGGATGAGGAACCTGACCACTCTTCCTCCTCCTCTGGCTTCAGCTGCGTCCGCTCACGTGGGATGGAACTTTTAAAATGAATGTGAGGGAAGCCTCGGTGTGTCCCAATATCCTGTCTGCAGGTTAATGTGTCCGTTCCAACATCACAGGAGGACTGACCCCCTTTCTTCGACCTCAGTGCTCACCCCTTTCCCCTCTCTCGCTTCACCCCCACTCACCTCTCACTTGCCCCTCATCTACCCTCACACTCAAACGTTCACCCCCAACTATCATGATAAGCTCAGAATTACCATCCTAGTCCTGTCTACCCACAGCTAACAGCATCGCTCCCGGTATCTCTTATCATCTACTATCTTCCCAGTCCAGCACATTTAACCATTCACTTGAGGATCGTCTCAAAAATTTCTTTGCATATGGCGTTAGGAAAACATACCGCTAACATAGCTCCGCTGTACTAGTGGAGTTCCTCTTTAAGAAGAGGTACGATAAGGATCTCGAAGCCAGGAGAGAAATCTCACTAGGGGCCAGGAGCTGTGAATCGACCCCTGCAACCACAAATAGATGAGTACACACACACACACACACAATATAACTTCCCAAAATTTTCATTTAGCAAAAGCCTTACATTGTGTGGCTAGAAGCAGGTGAGTACAGCACTCCTCTCCTACAGTTGCGAAAATTCTCTCTGGTTAAGAACAAGAATAGAAAGCGTGGAATATACACGATGTGTGTTTGGTGTTCCACGATAGAAATTGCATTTATGTAAAGAGGGAACAGAGATTGTAAATGTGTACGTGTGTCTGTACTCACCTAATTGTGGTTGCAGGGGTCGATTCATAGCTCCTGGCCCAGCCTCTTCACTGGTCGCTACTAGGTTCACTCCCTCTCTGCCCCATGAGTTTATCATACCTCTTCTTTAAGCTATGTATGGATCCTGCCTCCACTACATCACTCTGCAAACTATTCCACTTCCTGTCAACTCTATAGCTGAAGAAATACTTCCTAACATCCCTGTGACTCATGTGAGTTTTCAACTTCCAGTTGTGTTTTTTTTAATTTTTTTTTATAAGTTTATGTCATCTAACCTACCATAATATTACTTAACCAGCCTAACCTAACCTAAACTAACCTAACCTAACCCAACCCAACTCAAAAATTTGCATTTTTTTACAAGGGGCGACCAGAAACTGATGTTTGAGGATTGAGTAAAGAAAATAACCCCTGGCAAAAGAAGGTCGACTTCCTGTACACTAGTGCCAAGACTTTCAACCACTGAGGCACCTCACTCACGCTATTCCTAATCAAGACTCTGTGACCAGCAGCTCGTGGGATTAGCCTCTGGTAGAGTGAAGAGGTTCTGAGGCCATGATACCGTGTTAGTGGAGGGTCAAAGGCTCTCGATCTCCCTTAAGTGAACTTGTGATTACTTTGATTTGTGAGTGGATGTCAAGCAGGCTATGTAAGGCTGTATCATGTGAATAATGTGTCATGAACATTTATCAGTGATTAGTAATAATCCATATGGAGACAAACTCAGAAGATTAATTGGCCTTTTCGACCTCCCTTCTGGGATCTGCTGAAGAGGATCCCAGAAGTGGGTCGAAAGATATAAATCAATCATTCTTCCGAGTTTCTGTATCCATGAAGGTTATCAGTGAGAGCTGTATCTTGTGATCAACTTCTGCAGGTGTGTGGTGGAACTGTGTGAAACTGTAAATCAACTGTAAATTATTTACGTGTAGTTGAGTGCTGGGATTGTCATTAACGAATGAGATTGTGCAACACAAGACTTGGATTGAGTGATTGTGTTGCTCCACTCTGGAAGTACATCAGTACCCGATTGAATAACTGAATCTCAGCGTGTATTTCCAAATATTTCCCCCGGAGAATCAGGAGTATTTGCAATACTTCAGTTCTCCCTGCAAGAGCACTGCTGAAAGCAGCTAAGATTACCTATTTTTCAGCGGCTATGATCTTTCCGAGATCACTTGTTGTCTCATGGGGCTACGGATGTAAACTTTCGAAAATCACATTTCAGAAAAATCACATGGGTAGCCTCCATGACTCAGAATAAGCTTAGATCGCATAATTTGCTGAGACAACAGGTGATTTTTAGATCAACCCGTTTCCTCAGCAGCTATGGGTGTGAACTTGCTTGCAGCATCCTCTGTGATCTTAAGAGGCGTTGGGATGCAGTTTCTAGTTAATGAAAGTGTCGGCATCCAAGACCTTCTGCCCCTTCCTCTCTCTCTCTCTCTCTCTCTCTCTCTCTCTCTCTCTCTCTCTCTCTCTCTCTCTCGCTCCTTCCCCTGGACACTAGCCAACTGGGTCCTATCCTCATCCACACCAGAGATATTGAGTGCTAATGCTGCTGCTGGCGTGTCCTACTGCTGCTGCTGCTGCTGCTGCTAGTGTGTTGATGCTACTGGGGTGTACTGCTGGTGCTGTTGCTGCTGTGACTGGCGTGTGGCAATTCTGCTGATTTTGCTGGTGCTGCCACTGTTTCTTCGGCTGCTGGTGTTGCCGTTGGTGCGCTTGTTGCTGCTGCTGTCGTGTCCTACTGCTGCTACTGTTGTTGCTGCTGCTAGTGCTGCTACTGTTAGTGCTCCTGATACTGCTGCTGGTCTCTTACTACTGCTGGCATACCTGCATACAAGCACACAATCCACTTTGGATACACAACCCACTTTGGACACACAATCTATGCATGAAATTGCTGGAGACGGGCAGACCAGAAATATTAAATAAAACACAAACAGCCGAGCAAGGGTTAAGAATGAGAGGGAGAGAGAGAGGGGGAGGAGAAGGAAGAACTTGTAGACCACGAATAGGAAGATGAGGAGTAGAAGGATAAGATGATGAATAGGATGGGGAGGAAGAGGAAAGTGGGGAAGAATTGAAGGAGGATCAATAAAAAGAATAGGATAAGTAAAAGGAAGAGTAAAGGAGGAGAAGAAGAAGAAAGAGGAGAAGAAGGAGGAGAAGGAGGAGAAGGAGAAGCAAGAGAAAGTGAACGAAGGATAAAATGAAAGAATGAGACGAAAGACGGGATGAGAAGAACAGGATAAAGATGATAAAAAGCGAACGAAAAGTAGGAAGAGCAACAACAGAAGAAAGAGTTAAGCAAGAAGAGGAGAAGTAAGAGAAGAAGCAGGAGGAGGGAAGAGAGGAGAAGGAGAACGATAGGAACAAGAGGATGATAAAAGGCTTGGGATGCACCACGGTAAGACTGCCTTCTGGTTTACTTGTGACTGAGCAATACATCCACAGCCTCGCCCCTCCACGCGGGCACGTTTCGCTCACTCACCATAAACAAATACACAGCCAAACATTATGAGAATTATTGTTATTGCTGTTATTGCTGCTTTTTTGTTCCTGTTTTTGTTGTTGTTAGTAGTAGTAGTAATAGTATAGTAATAATAGTAGTAATAGTAATACCAGTAGCAGTAATAGTAGTGGTAGTAGTAGTAGTAGTAGTAATAGCAGTAGAAGCAGTAGCAATAGTAGTAGTAGTTGTAGTAATAGTAGTGCTAATAGTAATAGTAGTACTAGTAGTACCAACAGTGGTAATATTGGTAGCTAGTAGTAGTAGCAGTAATACTAGTAGTAAAAGTAGTAGTAGTTGTAGTAGAAGTAGTAGTAGTATTAATAGTAGTGGTAGTAATAGTAGTGGTAGTAATAGTAGTGGTAGTAATAGTGATAGTAGTAGTAGTAGTAGTGGTAGTAATAGTAGTGGTAGTAATAGTGATAGTAGTAGTAGTGATAGTGGTAGTAATAGTAGTGGTAGTAATAGTGATAGTAGTAGTAGTGATAGTAGTGGTAGTAATAGTAGTAGTAGTAATAGTAGTAGTGGTAGTAATAGTAGTAGTAGTAGCAGTAGTAATAGTGGTAGTAATAGTAGTAGTAGTAATAGTAGTAGTGGTAGTAATAGTAGTAGTAGTGGTAGTAATAGTAGTAGTAGTAGCAGTAGTGGTAGTAATAGTAACAGTAGCTGCTGCTGCTATTACTATTGCCTCTTCCCCCTCCCTCTCCTTTTCGTAAATTTCTTTCCGGGTGTTCCTCTCAGTTATTGTTTGGACGATCCACCCTCGTCTTCCCACTGGCCATTACAATTTTCTTTATACTCCCTCCCTTCCATCTCTGACTCTCCCATTTCTCAATTCGTATCGGCAAGCCTTTTCACAGATTACCTGCCTCTATGTGAGGCACTGTCATACGTCCTATTGCTTTTCCTTTATAGTCACTCTGTCTCTGTCTGTCTCTCTGTCTGTCTGTCTCTGTCTCTCTCTGAGGTGGAAGTGGAAGAGCAGCAATGGGAGAAAAAGTGGGATGGGTTGTTTAACGAAGGGATTATAAATCAAAGAACTATTACCATATCCTGGTGGCCATACAAGGTTGGCTCAGTGTTGCTCACTGTTCTCTCTTATTTATTTATACACACGTGTATGGGATACCACTGTTAGTCTTAATCGAATTATCGACCTACAACTCCGGCGAAGTATTTTCCTTCCCTGGTACTCTCTCTTGTATGTCAGTATCTCGAGTATTTACAATTCCAGTAATCTACGGGTCTCCGATCCTCTCGGCATGAAGTTGTAGCATGTTGCCAGGGGGTTCCTGACTCTCCTTGAAGCCTGGCGACACCACCAGTTTCGTAGTATCGTAGGTCGGTGTGGGCACAGGTGTAATTCCATGCTATCAGTTTACTGTCTTTCCATTCTGGTGTTTCTAGCTGTCACCTGACCTGGTTAACTGGGGCTTCCGTTCTGACACCTGAGTTTAGTATTACTGGAGAAGGGTAGGAAAAGAGCTACAGCAATGCAAATGTTCTGAAGGTCGAGGCGAGTGCCTGAGGAGGAATTAGGGACAGACAAGAGGAAATCCCTAGCATGTGGGGCACTCATTGCTAGGAAGCGAACTTGATTCGTTTTCGAAGCTTTTTCGAGCATCACTGAAGAGACTATTATCCTACAGGGTCATCCTGGGCTATTAAGCTTACAGGTTTATCTTGGGTTATTAATTCCGTGCCGTTATTTAATATTAATATTAATATTATTACTCTGATAATTAACATTAATAAAACATTGCTATTATTATTACTGTATTACTGAGCATCCAGAATACTGAACCAGAAGCTTCTTCTCACCAGTCATTTCACCCAATAAATCACGAAAACAAATAGACAAACGCAATACAGAGTGAAGAGAAACACGGAAAGGGCTGTGTGAAGAATGGAGAGAGAGTAGGAGGGAGAAGGAATAAGAGGAAAAAGGAGTGGGAGTGTGAAAGGAATGGAAGGAAAAGGAGCAGAGAAAGTCATAGAATGAGAGAAGAGTTACAGGGGTAATTAACGAGGAAAAGCGACAGAAGATAGTTACACAGTATAGCTGAGAAAGATTCATTGTTGTTACATCCGATATATATTACGTCAGGGCCCAAGTGCCGGAGTTCAACACCAGCTTACACTGCTAGATCGAGGGTGATCTGGGTAAGAGATGTCAGACTAGAACAAGGAATAGCAGTCATCCTGCAGTCCACTGCCACAAGACACTTCCAGACCTGAAAACAAATATTCATTCCTCGAGCCCAAACAGGATCATTTTTCTTTCCTGATTCATCTGGGAATCTTAAGAAAGCTAGAAGCTGCTTCACATGCCCAAACAGTCTAGATTTTTCTTGGTTCAGCTAGAAAATTTAAAAGGAGACTAGTTAGGAAGAATAAGTCACAATTACAAGGTTGGAAGGGTTGGCAATCCGCGATTTAATCGACATATTGGGTCATGGAGAGGATAAACTTTTGTACGTTTAATGTATAAAGACCGGATTTTTGTAGGTTTGATTTAAGAATGCAGATAAACTTTTGTAGGATGAATGTAAGGGGGTAGTATCAGGTTGGTTCTTACTCAGTAGTGTGTAAGTTTGTGTGTGTGTGTGTGTGTGTGTGTGTGTGTGTGTGTGTGTGTGTGTGTGTGTGTGTGTGTGTGTGTGTGTTTGTGTGTTTGTGTGTGTGTGTGTGTGTGTTTGTGTGTGTGTGTGTGTGTGTGTGTGTGTGTGTGTGTGTGTGTGTGTGTGTGTGTGTGTGTGTGTGTGTGTGTGTGTGTGTGTGTCTATGTGTCTGTGTGAAGAGCGCCCTTACACCAGGGCCAAGGCAACAGAACACAATTACGCTGACAGACAGATGAAGGCCACAGTCTGGGCTGTGATGTGACGCAACTCGGTGATTGGCTGGCACTAAGGTTACGACGTGATTGTGATGTAATTCGCTGATTGGCTAGCCTCGGGGCTAAAAATCAGTGGTAAACAGGTGATTGGCCAGCTGTAATCACTCTGAAGTTTGATTATTAATTAGACATGCTCCTGTCTGGTGAGCAGGCGTGTTGGTGAGAAAGGAAGTGTTGGGTGCTGGAGATCGGGAGGCTGGGAGGGAGGGAGGCTGGGTGGATGTGTTGAAGATTGATGGTGGAGGGAAGAGAAGACTAGGGATGTTGGAGATTGATGGTGGAGGGAAGAGAAGACACATGATGTTGGAGATTGAAGATGGAGGGTAGAGAAGACTAAGGATGTTGGAGATTGATGGTGGAGGGAAGAAAAGACTCAGGGTGTTGGAGATTGATGATGGAGGGAAGAGAAGACTCAGGATGTTGGAGATTGATGATGGAGGTGGTGGATGAGGGTGCTAGATCCTTTTTGTCCTTCTGGGAAGGGATAAACAGAGAGATTGAGGTAAGAGATATAAGAGGAAGGAAAAAGCAAAAAAAATATTACCAAACTTCTTGCTTCTTTAAACTATTAACAGTCAGTCCACTGACCCTTTCATCCAGTCCGATCTCAGCAACAATTCGCTAGATCGCATTCAACTCAGACTTAAAAGATTACCGCAGAAGTTAACATTAAGAGACCCCGTTAACCTACAGGATAAAACTGTCGTAAAAATAAAAACATCCTGATTTCCCCAAAGACTTTCTTGCACACTTGTCTTCCCTGCCCTTCTCTTTATTTCTTTCTCTCTCGTTTGTGACTTGACATTGGTTGAGAAATGGGTGAAACATCGATTAAGAAGCGTGGGTTATTAGTGAATCGTTCCTGTGGGAGGTATGTCTTCCATTAGTATGGAAAGCTTGACCGCCCACAAACAAAGCTTAACGACCCATAAGCAAAGCTTGACCATTCAAAAAAAAAAAAAAAAAAAAAAAAACGGTTGGCTCGATCCTCCTTCCGAGGAAGGATATAGAGACCTTGTCAATGGAAACCGTGACATCCTGTGGTTAGAGCATTTTGCTGCGCGAAACGTCTGAACGAAACGTTTTCATCAAATTAAAGCCCAAGTTTTTCACTTTTCGTTTTTTTTTTTCGATATTTCATTATTTATTATATTTCAATGGAAGTGCTAAACCCGTAGGGATCACGCTAGCAGGGATATGGATGGAAGCTCCAATTCCATGGATCAAATACCCTGGTAAGAGTATCGGCTTCAGGAGAGTCTCTCCCCTCATCCTGCCGTGGAGGTGAGGGGTCTTTAACCCCTCAGATTCCCCTCTTATGTGTCACTTGCGTGATTAGTGGAGCAGGAAGAGGTGGAGGAGGAGGAGGAGGAGGAGGAGGAGGTGGTGGAGGTGGAGTAGGAGGTGGTGAAGGAGGTGGTGGAGGAGGAGGAGGAGGAGGTGGAGGAGGTGGTGAAGGAGGTGGTAGTGGAGGTGGAGGAGGTGGTGGAGGAGGAGGAAGAGATGCAGCATTCAACCTCCCGTTATCTCTCCCCTTTCGCTTCATCCCGTTACTAGGCAACCTCCCCCTCATAATTACCCCTCATTTCTCCCCTCATTCCCCCTTATTGCCTCTCCTCTCGTGGTTCCTCTTTCTCCCAGCAATCGAATTTCTTCTCACTCTCTTCAAACACTCCCTCCTTTGTCCGGTTTTCTCTTACTCTAGCACTAATTATCTCTCCCTCTCTCTCTCTCTCTCTCTCTCTCTCTCTCTCTCTCTCTCTCTCTCTCTCTCTCTCTCTCTCTCTCTCTCTCTCTCTCTCTCTGTATATTACACATTTACAAATTAATAAAAGAAACAACTTACATCGTTATTGCTACAAAATAATTACAAATGCTCCACCTATTTACAAACAAGGTAAGTGTAACAATTCCCACCTGTTCTCCATAACCGCCTGCATCCCACAACAGCCTGATTGGTCACCAGCTTACCTGAGGAGCGAAACAAAGGTAAACGTTAAGGAAACTGATGGAACTTAGTTGAATCATACAGCGAGGTCAATTAGGAATGTTAATAAATCATTCTGCTCTAAGTTGCTGCTAATCATCCTGGTTTTAGTCTCAGCTAATCATCCTGGTATAGTTACAGCTAATCATCCTGGTTTTAGTTCCTTTATTATAATTATTATAATCATGGGGGAGCGTTAAACCCGTAGGATTATACAGCGCATGTGGGGGGATGGAACGTATTCAGGCTTAATTCAGGGAACTGGAGCACAGATCCAATTCCTTAGATCAAGAGCCCCTCACCAGCGTCAAGGAACCTCCCTTGAGGAGGGTTATAGTTCCAGCTAATCATCCTGGTTTTAGTTACTGCAAATCATCCTGGTTATAGTTACTGAAAATCATCCTGGTTTTAGTACCAGCTAACCATCCTGGTTTTAGTTCCACCTAATCATCCTGGTTTTAGTTCCAGCTAATCATCCTGGTTTTGGTTACTGCAAATCATCCTGGTTTTAGTTACTGCAAATCATCCTGGTTTTAGTACCAGCTAACCATCCTGGTTTTAGTTCCACCTAATCATCCTGGTTTTAGTTCCAGCTAATCATCCTGGTTTTAGTTCCACCTATAATCATCCTGGTTTTAGTTCCAGCTAATCATTCAGGTTTTAGTTACTGCAAATCATCTGCTCTGATTTACAATTCAGTAAAACACAGTATTATTAATGCAATTATTTTGTTTATTGGTTAGTGGGTAACATGTTGATGGATCTGGCATGAACAATATGTGCATTGATAGACTGTGCAGGTTGATAGGCTGGGTAGACTGATAGATAGGGAAGGTTCATAGGCAGGTTGAT
>NC_091338.1:2864776-2884776 GCF_038502225.1 Cherax quadricarinatus
TTCCAAAATTTAATGGCCATCAAATTTACACAAAAGAAAGAACGGATTCTTGCTAATTGTTTTGTTTTCTATATTATGAGTATTATCCTCAGCTGGTACATGAATATTATTCATGATTAAAATGTATGAGATATTATCAAGACTTGGTGCAGTTTAAGTTGTTACTCTTAGGACATTTGATAGCACTATGATGGGTCATAAAAGCAGCAACCACTGGCACTATAGTGGGACGTGGAAGCATTGACCACTGGATCAATGGTGGGCCACGGTAGTAGCTACTACTGGAATTCTGGTGGGCCATGGAAGTAGCGGCCATTGGTACTGTGGTGGGGCAGGGAAGTGGCAATGGTATGCCAGGGAAGTCGTACTCGCTGCTCATCCGTACTGGAGTTCGTATGACAGTCGTGTGTTTAGTGTTATGTTCATTGTTGATATAGCAGTGATACTGCTATACTCACACCCTTCCCTCACACCCCTCCCTCACACCCCTCCCTCACACCCCTCCCTCACACCCCAGGGACGGTAAGTTCCCACCTCGAAAGGAAAACGTTGTCTTCTCCCATGTTGTGAGCATCCTCGGTGACTACCATCCAACATCTGCACCATCATCACTTCACCTATATCTGCTTACCCCACTTATTCTACTCCTCCTTCTCCTCTTACTACTCCTTTCCCATATATACACAAGTCACACACACACACACACACACACACACACACACACACACACACACACACACACATTGGTCACTACTTTGAGCAGATATCAATAGAGTGGCAGCGTTATGTTAAAGAAGACAGAACAACGCGAGCATAGTCCTACTGCTGTTACATCTCTCTCTCTCTCTCTCTCTCTCTCTCTCTCTCTCTCTCTCTCTCTCTCTCTCTCTCTCTCTCTCTCTCTCTCTCTCTCTCCCTCTCTCTCATTCCCCCACTAGCGTTAGAAGACAACCAGCAATGCACAATAAGCCTTCATTGTGACAACGTTTTGCTCTCTTAGATTATCATACAGGGCGAAACCCTGCCACAATAAGCAGTTTTACACTTGTATTTTCATTATTACCGTCGGGAGCAGTGTAGACAATTTTGAAGAAATTACAGATGCAAAAGAAACTCCTATTTGGATAACGTTTCGCTCACCCTAGTTTAATCATAACTTGATTAAACGCTACACAAAGCGAAACGTTGACAGAATGAAAGCTGGTTGAGCAGCCTGTCGCCTCTTTACGTCTTTACTTCTCTCACGTCTTAATTTCTCCCGTTTTTACTTCTCCCACATCTTTATTTCTCCCGTCTTTACTTCTCCCACGTCTTTATTTCTCCCGTCTTTACTTCTCCCACGTCTTTATTTCTCCCGTCTTTACTTCTCCCACATCTTCATTTCTCCCGTCTTTACTTCTCCCACGTCTTTATTTCTCCCACATTCAAATAAATAAAATAATAAATCAAACCTATCATTAAATAATCAATTTCTTTCAAAAGAAAAGCTATAATTTTTACTCAATTTCTTCTGTTTCTTCTCGTACCTGTTGGTTCAGACTCGTCTTAAAACTGGTTTATAAACCAAGGACTCAGAGATACCTATTTAACTCCTTTCGATTAAATATTGATCGGCATTCCGATCAATATTTGATCGAAGAGGAGAGGAGGTTGTCACGCTAGGTATGGTCTTAGGTTTCTCTCCGGTCTTAGCTGTGTCTCAGGGAAGCAACACCTTCGTACCTACGTAAAATTAGTAGATACAACTCGGGAATGTCTACTTAGGGACACCACCGGAGCACCGGCAACGTCAGGGAAATCAGCAACGCCGGTAGGACACAGCATCAGCATACCCTCTCAAAACAGTGACTTGAACGAGCGTCTGACGAACCAATTCAAATTCGAATTAATCAAGACTTGCACAGCCAAAAGTACCCAACGACGGGGTAGAGTTAAGCATTGTTAAACCTTAACTAAGTAAATATATCTAATAAACAGAACAACACATTGTATCTGAAAAATATACATTAACATATACGTTGAAAATACAATGTGAAGACTTATTTTATTATAAATACATCGGTAATAAAATCATGCTGTATCCTTATTAAAAATAAAATGAAACAGTAATAAGGAACTGAATAACAAGAGAAATGGAAAGTAAGAGAAGGAAATTGAAGAGAGATATAAATGCATGAAGAAAGGAAAATAGGAGAAAGGGGAGAAGAGAAGCGAAACTATGCTAAATGAAGTGAGAAAACGGATTAGACTGAGGAGGAAGATGGGAAAGTAATAACAAAAGAAAGGAACAAAGACAAGGAAGGATGGGAAAGGAATGAGAAAATAAGAGGAGAAAGAGGGGAAAGGTGAGGAAGAGTTTAGGGATAATTTAGTAATGGGGAATTGAGAGAGGGGGTGGAAGGGAATAGAATAATACAAACACACACACACACACACACACACACACACACACACACACACACACATACGTGTTTGCATGTGTGTGTGTGTAGAAGTAATTTTGAGGGGATCAGTCCCTCAGTAAGGTCGTAGTGTAGGGTCGTGCAGTGGTTCGTGGTGAGCATTTCTTTTCGGTCTTCACACAAGAAGATACAAATGATGTCCCAGCAATTCATAATTATAGTCAGAGTCACTGCGGGATGGTTATCTAACAAGAAGATCGATTTAAGGAAAATATCACAACAGGCGAAGACCCGAGGAAGAAACATGCAATTTGTTGTCCCTTCCTCCCTCGCTTCCCTAACTGGCTAGACCAGCAGCTACAAGACTCCCAGGCACAATAATCCCAGGCGGCACAAAACTCCCAGGCACAATAATCCAAGGTAGCTACAAGACTCCCAGGCACAATAATCCCAAGCGGCACAAAACTCCCAGGTACAATAATCCAAGGCAGCTACAAGACTCCCAGGCACAATAATACCAGGCGTCACAAAACTCCCAGGCACAACAATCCCAGGCGGCACAAGACTCCCTGGCACAATAATCCAAGGCAGCTACAAGACTCCCAGGCACAATAATCCCAGGTACAAAAATCCCCGTTGCAAGAATTCCAGGTTTTCCCAAAATTTCCTCTCGACTTTTGCAGAGACAGCAAAAAAGTTCCTCTGCCAAGTCTGACAAGAAAAATACTTCTAACAGGTTCATATATGCACAACATTTGCGAGGTTTATCAACACAGGTAAGATTCAGGAAGGGAGGCCGGGGGAGAGGGGGGGCTCTGGGGAGCCTCGCCCCCCTTTTCCAGGACAAGTGCAGAGTGGCTTATGATGGCTACAATTTGCCCCCCCCCTCGTCCTTCCCGAAAAGAGAGAATAATTCTCCAAGTTCAGGGAGAAAGAGTTTCAGGCTCGAAGTTGTTGGGTATGATGAAGGCGCCTGCTTGTGGTATTGTTTTATACAGATGTTTGTTGTCGTCGTTGCTGGTATTGTCGTGCTGCTGCTGCCGTTGATTCGACAGTTGCTGCTTCTGTGCTGCTGTGGTTGCAGCGGTTGCTGCTGCTGTTCGTGCTGTTGTAGCCAGGCAGTAAGGGAGTAGTTTCAGTGATCAGGACCACGACAGAAGGAATCCTTCAACCCTTCCTTCAACAGCAAGGAAGTAGTTTCAGTGATCAGGATCTCGACAGAAGGAATCCTTCAACCCTTCCTTCAACAGCAAGGGAGAAAGTTAACACACTGCTGCCACTAATTGAGAGATGAGGTTGCTGGTCTGCTGCCTCGTCTCTCTCCCTCGTTAGTCGTTAAGGTCGCCACTCTCTCACCCTCATTTTATTTTTTTCTCATCCTGCTCTTCTTATCCTAATTTTTTCCCCTTGGCTCTTCTTATCCTAATTCTCCTCCTTCTCTTTTCACTTAATTTTTCCCTCCTGCTCCTCTTCGTACTTATATTTTATGATCATCTTCTACCTCCACTACTACCACTACTACCACTACTACCACTACTACCACTACTACCACTACTACCACTACTACCACTACTACCACTACTACCACTACTACCACTACTACCACTACTACCACTACTACCACTACTACCACTACTACTACCACTACTACTACCACTACTACCACTACTACCACTACTACCACTACTACTACTACTACTACTACTACTACTACTACTACCACTACTACCACTACCACTACTACCACTACTACCACTACTACCACTACTACCACTACTACTACTACTACCACTACCACTACTACCACTACTACCACTACTACCACTACTACTACTACCACTACTACCACTACTACCACTACTACCACTACTACTACTACTACCACTACTACCACTACTACCACTACTACCACTACTACTACTACCACTACTACCACTACTACTACTACTACTACTACTACTACTACTACCACTACTACCACTACTACCACTACTACCACTACTACCACTACTACTACTACTACCACTACTACCACTACTACTACTACTACTACTACTACTACTACTACCACTACTACTACTACTACTACCACTACTACCACTACTACTACTACTACCAATACTACCAATACTACCACTACTACCACTACTACCACTACCACTATTACTACTACTACCACCACTACCACTACTACCACTACTACCACTACTACCACTACCACCTCCTGGACTATATATACTCTCTCCTCCTCTCCTTTTCGTTAGTGTGACTTTGTAAATGGTCCAAGTCGGAGCGAAACGTCGTCGTAAGCTCCTCTCTCATATGTGCGGGTTATTTGTGTATTGATCGTTTTGCTCTTCTTATCTCTTTTATTCATCTTCCTGCTCTTATTCCACTTTTCTTCATCGTATTCTTCTTTCTTTTCTCCTTCTGCTATTCTATCTATGCCTCTTCTTGTTCTTCTGATGTATGTATGTATGTATTTATGTATTTATGTATATATGTATGTATGTATGTATGTATGTATGTATGTATGTATGTATGTATGTATATATGTATGTATGTATGTATGTATGTACATGTATGCATGTATGTATATATATATTTTTTTATTATTAACACACTGGCCGATTCCCACCAAGGCAGGGTGGCCCGAAAAAGAAAAACTTTCACCATCATTCACTCCATCACTGTCTTGCCAGAAGGGTGCTTTACACTACAGTTTTTAAACTGCAACATTAACACCCCTCCTTCAGAGTGCAGGCACTGTACTTCCCATCTCCAGGACTCAAGTCCGGCCTGCCGGTTTCCCTGAACCCCTTCATAAACGTTACTTTGCTCACACTCCAACAGCACGTCAAGTATTAAAAACCATTTGTCTCCATTCACTCCTATCAAACACGCTCACGCATGCCTGCTGGAAGTCCAAGCCCCTCGCACACAAAACCTTCTTTACCCCCTCCCTCCAACCTTTCCTAGGCCGACCCCTACCCCGCCTTCCTTCCACTACAGACTGATACACTCTTGAAGTCATTCTGTTTCGCTCCATATGTATGCATGTATATATGTATGCATGTATGCATATATGTATGCGTGTATGTATATATGTATTCATGTATGTATATATGTATGTATGTATGTATATATGTATGCATATATGTATATATGTATGCATGTATGTATATATGTATGCATGAATGGTTGTATGGAAGTGCATAGACCTATCACGTCCCAAAAGTGAGTCAACTTTGCCCCCCCAAAAAAGAAATTCCTTCTGGACAGGAATGATAGTCATTCTGAAGAAAGAATGATGAATCTCCCGCCGGGGATGATAAACAGAATTTTTTAATTAACATTCTTAAAGAAACGAAATGACGGAAGGAGGGAGCGGAGGAGTGATAGGAGGAGCTGGGCTCCTGAGACGAGACGACAACCTGACTGGTCGTCTTTACTGCCTCAGCTCACTCTGTGTGTGTGTCTGTGAATGAGAGTCACATTAAAACACTCTCATACAGATGACCCAGTATGATTCTGATGTCAAATATACATATATACATATATATATATACAAATATACATATATATATACATATATATATATATATATATATATTTATATATATATATGAATATGTATATATATATATATATATATATATATATATATATATATATATATATATATATATATATATATATATATATATATATTCATAAAATGGATCTTAATAGTGGCAAGCTGTCAGGAGAAGAGCAGTAATTACAAATTAATTATTACGAGAAAGCTAAAATCACGTACCAAGAGTGAGGAAGTGTGAGGAGAAAGGCGGAGATGTTGGTGTTGGTTTGGGAGAAGAGACGGGGATAGTGGAGAAGTTGATGCTGGAAAGGAGGAGGTTGTGGTGGTGGTAGTGATGGTGGTGGTGGTGGTAGTGGTGGTGGTAGTGGTGGTGGTAGTGGTGGTGGTAGTGGTGGTGGTAGTGGTGGTGGTAGTGGTGGTGGTAGTGGTGGTGGTAGTGGTGGTGGTGATGATGATGGTGATGGTAGCGGTGGTGGTGGTAATGGCGATGGTGGTGGTGGTGGTGGTGATAGTGGTCGTGGTGGTGGTGATGATGGTGAACAACTGTGTGGATGGTTTAGAGTTGATATAACACATTTGTAACTCTTGAGTATCTTTATGGCGAGACGTTTCGCCCACCAGGAACTTGATCTGTCTAAGTTGGAGACATGAGAATGGAGCCTTGTATAGTAGAGCCACTGGAAGAGGTGGAGCGATGCAGCAGTATTATATGTGGTCACATGTGTACGGGGCCCTCTAGTGAAAGTAGAAAGACCCTTAGGACGTCTAGAAATTTAGCAATACAGTTGTTCGAACGATGATACATTATCGCTGTTTATAATTACTTGGAGAGGAAGAGACAGAATCTACGCAGCTAGTTACAGTTAGATACACAACAACGACCGTAGATAATATAATTCTCATGAGGTTCTCTGTACCTGTCAAACACAGCGTATTTAATACCATACCAAAGGTTACAAGGCAAAGGTTCCATGCACTCTAGATAGCCGTCAATAATTCCTTTATTTGGGATTTTATTAAATTTTAATCTGTGAAAACGAGAAGAATACAATTGCCAATATCCTCACTAGATAAAAAAAATTAAATTGTTCCAGCCAGGGAAGCGAGTACGACAAATATATTACTCAGTTTTCTACGGATGAAGGAACATAAGTTACTGTTTGAGTGGCTGGAGTGATGGCAAATATAATGTTAAAAAAACGTAGCAAAAGAATCCTGAAAGCACCTAATATTTCTGCCTTGTAACGGTGCACTCTGAAGCGAGATCGAGTAACAAAGACTTGCTCTTCTGAAGACCTCTTCGTATCAACCCACTTATCGTCATCCTGTAACAGGAGTGGCGTAGGCTCGATTCTCCGTACGGTAATCGCTGAACAAATACGCTACCTAGATGTACTCACGTCGATCACAACCTTGGAGCTGCTCATGGCTGGACAAGATTAAGAATACCTGTCGTAATTATAACAGACGCCTTTGGTCCAGGAAGCTGTGCGAGCTTTATCAAGAGCGTGTCTCCCCGCTCCCTGCTGGCAGCCACGAGACAGGACGAATATTAATCTCTATAACTGAGGATCTGAGGCTTTCAGATACCTATTGACTCCCAGGTTACGCCTGTAGGGGTTTCCGGCCACCCTGATTGATGCTTGAGCACCTCAAGCGGGATATTAACGTGCACACACACACACACACACACACACACACACACACTCTCTCTCTCTTACACAAACGTACACAAGCTATCTCTTAGAAATACGCACACACATGTGAGTATACTAGATGTGATTTTTCTTTCTTTGATTCCAACATTGTTAGGGTTAGAAATTAAGGGTGTTACCCTGGTGTGGCCCTGGTGTAGCCCTGGTGTGGCCCTGATGTGGCCCTGGTGCAGTCCTGGTGTAGCCCTGGTGTGGCCATGGTGTAGCCCTGACGTGGCCCTGGTGTGGCCCTGTTGTGGCTCTTGTTTTACATCTCCTAGCAGGATATTTGTGGTAACCTAACTATGCAGAACTTACCCCAGCAATATATTGACGTGAATCCAAGTGTCGTCCTGACAACGTTTCCCTTTGTATAGAGCTTTATGAAACCATGTTTCGCTCTACCTACATCTTCAGCATGGCATGCTTGGCTCTTTGTGGACTTTTATCACGTCGTGTTTCGTCACATCACAGCGAAACATCATCCCAGCGAAAGCATACTCCGTTACCTGTCTTTCCTTAACAAACGCCATTCCTCTTTCAACACAGTGCCTATATTACTGAAGAAACACCATCGTTTATTTAATACCAGTCGCGATCCCAATGTCAAAAAAAGAATATTTAAAAAGTGGCCCCTTAAAAAAAAGTCGACTGAAACTGCCATGGAGAATTCTTCATTCTTTTCGAGTAGATCGCATGACAGACTCTTATAAAAATTATATCCAATTCACGTGAGAAGAGGAATTAGGGGGAAAATACGCGGGTATAACTGGTGCATTTGGTAGGGCTATCGGTTGTATATTCTGCTGTATTCTTGTTTATATCGTTCAGGCAGGTCACCAATAGGAGCTCTATTTTGTTGCAGTTTATGGTCTAGTGTGTGTGTGCGAGAGACAGAGAGATTTATCAGGGATGGAGGAGAGGGAGGTAGAGAGGCGGAGGCAGGGAAGATGGGAGTAAAATAAGAAATGTACGAGGGAAAAGGAATGGAGAGACATAGACAAGGAGGAAAGAATGAAAGATAGAGAGGACGTGACTATAGTTGACCTGAGGGGATGTAGAAATATTCAGGCATTTCTCCGGCTCAGATCTTAAACACATTGTGTGGTCTTGAAGGCCAGGTTTGTGTATGTCAGTGATACTGGACCACCAGTGTGGTCTTGAAGGCCAGGTGTGTGTATGTCAGTGATACTGGACCACCAGTGTGGTCTTGAAGGCCAGGTGTGTGTATGTCAGTGATACTGGACCACCAGTGTGGTCTTGAAGGTCAGGTCTGTGTATGTCTGTTATACTGGACCACCAGTGTGATCTTGAAGGCCAGGTCTGTGTATGTCAGTGATACTGGACCACCAGTGTGATCTTGAAGACCAGGTCTGTGTATGTCAGTCATACTGGACCACCAGTGTGATCTTGAAGACCAGGTCTGTGTATGTCAGTTATACCGGACCACCAGTGTGGTCTTGAAGACCAGGTCTGTGTATGTCAGTTATACCGGACCACCAGTGTGGTCTTGGAAACCAGGTGTATGTATGTCAGTGATACTGGACCACCAGTGTGGTCTTGAAGACCAGGTCTGTGTACCTCAGTGTTGCTGGTCCACCACCGTGGTCTTGAAGACCAGATCTGTCCCCCCTCCCTACAGTGACAACCCCTCCTCCACCACCTTCCGCCACCCACTCTCATTAAATCCCCCCCCCCCATTAAGTCCCCACCACCCCATTAATTCCCCACTACGATCTCCACCACTGCCCAAGATAATAACATCACTTTATGAGAATCTTAATATCAACCCCCACAACCAAACTTACTGATAATGGCACCACGAAAACTCCTTAATAATAAACAGAGAATACAAGGGGGAAATATATAAGGAATTCAAGAGGAACACAGGAGTAATGCCGGGATAACAAAGGAGGAATACAAAGAGGAATATAAGTGGAATACAATACCATTGGAAAGGCAGCCAGGAATTCAAGAGAAATACAAGAATACAATATTAATGGAACCGTAACAAAGAAGGAAGACAAGAGGAATACAGTTACAGGGGAATACAAGGAGATTACAAGAATACAAGTCAGTACAGCAAGAATACAAGCAAACAGAGCTAGAATACACGAGAAATTCTAGAGGTAAAAGACTAGGGAATAACGTGAACATCACAGGAACACAACTAGACGAAAACCTGTTATATAAAAAATAATTAAACGAGTTCAGATGTAGCGTTTTTTTCCCCATTTGTTGGGGATAAAAAAAACGGTAAAACGACTTAAAGTTTAATAGTCGTTCCGTGTTCTTAAATCTGATAATTTCCGCCGACTTTTCCCATTTTTGCCCAACCCAACATGGGCCAACTTTCCCAAAAACTTTCTCTCCTTCTCCCTACCACCCCACTGAATCCCAACTTTCGCACCCCACTCCTATTTTTTCCCTCTCTCTCTCTCTCTCTCTCTCTCTCTCTCTCTCTCTCTCTCTCTCTCTCTCTCTCTCTCTCTCTCTCTCTCTCTCTCTCTCTCTCTCTCTCTCTCTCTCTCTCTCTCTCTCTCTCTTTCTCTCCTCCACACCGAACACTAACTTTAACGGCTACCTGTCAATAAGTGTACTAAAATCTTACTCTCAGTAAAGCTCTACGTTGAAGCACAGTAGAGCTCCACGCTGAAGCACAGTAGACCTCTACGTTGAAGCACAATAAAGCTCCACGTTGAAGCACAGGAAAGCTCCACGTTGAAGCACAGGAAAGCTCCACGTTGAAGCATTGCTCCAGGAAAGAGCTGCCACCTGACAGTCGTTGAGGCAGAAAGCTGAAGATACATGTGCAACATCTTTATTTTGTAGATGTTTCGCCCACCAGTGGTTTTATCAACACAAATTAAAGGACAGGAAGAGCTTGAGCACTTTCGTTAAGAATACCACCGACGACAAGGACGCTTTTGTTGAGGAGAGTTTCGTCAGGCTTTTGTTTGTATACCTAAGTTCTTCCTCTACCCTTGTACAGTCTACTGCTCTTATATCAAGGGAAACCTGCTTGTCCAGCGCTTTATAAAGTCATGACTTTGTATTCAGCTTTATCAGGTCATGTTTTACTCTGTGTCGAGCTTTATCAAGTCATGTTTCACTCTGTGTAGAGCTTTATCAGGTTATGTTTCAGTCTGTGTAGAGCTTTGTCAAGTCATGTTTCACTCTGTGTAGAGCTTTATCAAGTATTGTTTCACTCTTTGTAGAGTTTTATGAAGTCATGTTTCACTCTGTGTAGAGCTTTATCAAGTAATGTTTCACTCTGTGTAGAGCTTTATCAAGTCATGTTGCTTGACACAGCTCTACGCAGAGCGAGAAATGACTTGATAAAGCTCTACACAGAGCGAAACGTTGTCTCAAAGAAAGTGTTCTTCAGCCTTTTACCTGCCCTCACATCAAGTCTTGAATCAGTTGCATCCGGCTGAAAAGATCCATATCTTTTCTCCCTTCTATCTTCACTTCGATGCCTTTTGCTATGAACCAGCTAGAGCCTGGTTGATCAGGTAGTAAACACAGACACAGACACACACACACACACACACACACACACACACACACACACACACACACACACACACACACACACACACACACACACACACATACACACACACACACACACGCCCCAGGGATGTTAGGAAGTATTTTTTCAGTCATAGAGTTGTCAGGAAAGTGATGTAGTGGAGGCAGGAACCATACATAGCTTTAAGAAGAGGTACGATAAGGCTCTTGGAGCAGGGAGAGAGAGAGAGAGAGAGTGGACCTAGAAGCAACTAGCAAAGAGGCGGGGTGACCATTCGTGTGTATCCACTCACGAATGGCGGTGCATTAAAACCAGCATTAAATTGTTGTTTAACGTACACCTTCATTCCCCATTGGCGTGTTTTCCCCTCGGTCATGCATGCCCAGGCGAGGCATGCATGCGTCTGTGTCTGCAAGCGTGCATAAATCAGCATAAATAGCACCTCTTGTTCTCTCCTCAGCATTCGCCTCAGCATTCCTAGCAGCTGCGACTCCCAGCCAGGTGCACATTAACACTTCATTACATCTCGTTCTTAATCTTCCCAGTTCTGAGATTACTATTATTATCATTATTACAATCATCATTGTTATCGTTATTATTATTTCGTTTTTAATGTTAATATTCCTATTATGATTATTGTTATTCAAAAATAACCCGCACATAGGAGAGAGAAGCTTGTCACGACATTTCAGTCCCACTTGGACCATTTACAAGTCACACTAACACACGAAGATGAAGGGAGACAGTAAATAAGCCGGACCGAAACGCTGTCATAAGCTTCTCTCTCTCTACGTGCGTTTTTTCGTGTATTGTTCCAGTCATGTATTGTGCCTTTTTGTTCTTCGTTATTATTATTATCATTATTATTATTATTATTATTATTATTATTATTATTATTATTATTATTATTATTATTATTATTATTATTATTATTATTATTATTACTAGAACTACATTAATAGGGTAATGCCAGATCGTAAGGGTCATTAGCACAGTGGGAATGAAAGACAATCGGGTGGTGATTCAGAAGCAAGTGAAGGTAGCCCCGTCTCCTTGGACCAAGAGTTCAAAGCAGCATCACGGTACCCACTTGAAGGGTAAGGAGCTGGTCCCAGCTACTCCAGTATCTCTCAGCTATTCCAGCATCTCTCAGCTACACAAGCATCTCCCAGCTACACGAGCATCCTCGAGCTACTTCAGCATCTTTCAGTTAGAGCCCCGAAGATGAGGGAACAATACAATTCAATACAATAAGGCAACAATTAGAAAAGCAATTAACAGAGAGGTAAAAAATACTAGAGTGTGGCTCTCTGATGAGGCGAAATACCTGCGATGCAGCAGTGAGAGGGAGCCTTCCCTCAGGGAGGGAGGGAGGGAGAGAAGGAAGGAGGGAGAGAGAGAAGGAAGAAAGGAGGGAAGGAAAAGAGTGACTGAGAAGGAGAAAGGGAGAGAGAGACGCTATTACCAACACGATGCTAAAAAAAAATACTGATACAGTTATATAGAATCCTTTATTGACGACGTTTCTCCCACACACTGGGCTTTATCAAGGCTTGGAAAAGCCCACTGCGTTGCCTAGTATTTGTTCTGTAGGCACTGAGGTCTGAACAACCACAAATAATCTCTCAGAGGAATTCTGCTGAGAGTGCCACTGGATCTCTCCGCTCGAGCGAGCCAGAAAGGAAGGCGCAAGAACCCACGTCATTCTGTGTTTGTTTCTCTCTTGCACTACTGGCTTACACCAAGCCACTCCGTCACTTGCTTCATTCGAACTTGGTCGCTCATGCGTCCTTTCATTTCCCCAAAGATCATCGCCTACAGATCTTGTCTTTAAACCGATTTATGTTATCTTATTCTAACCTCAACTGTCTTGGTAACTCAGATGCAGCTTGTCTTTCACATACCTAGATAACGCAAGATAGTCCTTATTCTAGGTCGAAGTAGATAGCTTTTCTCAGCAGATAGCCTGGGTGTGGACTTTCAAGGCTTTTAATATATGTCTTTATTATATACTTCCAAGTATATAAGAAATTCATCACTCCTCCCCATTTCTAAAATTCTCAAATATCTAATTTCTCTCTGGTTCTCTCTTTCTCCATCATGTCTCCCCCTCCCCTCTTTCATATGCTTTTTAGCTTCCGTTAATTCCCGTCTCTTTCATCTCTCTCTTATCTCTCCCTCATTTTCAGCTCTTTAATATTTTGCTTCCTACTTCGAGTAAGTCATTTCATTACTGTCCCTAGCAGTTCTCACCCACCCCATATCCCCAAGTGACGAACCGGGAGGAGGAGAGGGTGGGGAAGTTGGGGGGAGGAGGGGAGGATGGGGAAGTTGGGGGTCATAGCAAACATTCTCTAATGATTCAATTCCACCGTCAATTAACACAATTCCACGAAAATATCGCTCACATTCTCTGAAAATTCTCCTGCCCACCGGAACACACTGTTCTTAGCCCCCCCCCGAGTCACACTTTTCCCGTCAGTAACCCCCAGTCAAATTTACCAAAATTAGGTTCCACATGTCAACACCTTGGAATCCTAGCTCTTGTACACTCCTCATAGAACACAACCTCAAAATCTTTAAAATTCCTAATTTTCATTATTATTATTATTATTATTATTATTATTATTATTATTATTATTATTATTATTATTATTGTTGTTGTTGTTGTTGTTGTTGTTATTGTTGTTGTTGTTGTTGTTGTTGTTGTTGTTGTTGTCGTTGTTGTTGTTGTTGTTGTTATTGTTGTTGCTGCTGCTGTTGTTGTTGCTATTATTATTATTTTGGTTGATGGCATGGGAGGCCTGACAAGTGACAGTCGAAGAAGAAACACACACACACACACACACACACACACACACACACACACACACACACACACACACACGCACACACACACAGGAAGCCAGGAAGCAATAAATGCAACTGGCAGTTGTGTGGAGGCCGGAAGAATCCAACCTTTCCTTTAAATAAATGAGAAAAACAGGAAGCGCGGGTTCCATGGTGGACGGGTATAGTGCGGTGTATATATGTTCTTAATGGCAGATATTGTGGGTGACAGGGCGGTGTTTGTTTTCCAAAGTAGGGAATAGTGTGGTGTGTGTTGTCTAGGGAAGGTAAGGCAGGGGAGAGGGAGAGTAATGAGTGTCTCTCATGGAAGGTTTGATAGGAGATAGGATGGTGTACGTACGTCCATTATCTCAGATATGGGAGAGGGGATTGAACGTTGTTCCCTGAGGTAGGTGTGTTGAGGATAAGAAGTGTTATGTGCGTTCCCAGTGGCAGGTGCAATGGAGACTGAGTAGCAGCTGACTGCTCTTCACCATTTCCTCTTCAAATACTTTCCATCCCAGCAATCAACCCTTCTATTTGTCTCAAGATTTCTGTCTTCCATACGCCAACATTCACTAGGAAATATTCATCCCAGTACGAAACCCTCCCCACCAAAAAGTAAATACTTATCAGCTGACGTCAGTGACATAATACCCAACCAACAATAACACATAGAGGATCGGGTTCAGGAAGACATGCGTCAGAGGAATGTACAGAGATGTAAATGACATCACTAGAAAAGGTACGGTGAGCTCATGGACAGAATAGTGGAAGGAAACCCAGACATAACTGATATCAGTGAGACCAAATTTATGGAGATTTCAGATGATGGTCTTACTAAACTGTTATAAAGTAGTCATCACGGTGACATACAACCCATCTTCTCACAACAGAAGACCAATACAGAAAAACAACCACAGAATATATATATATAGATGGATATATGGATATATCCATGACCTTCGGTCACTTCCACTGACGCTCTGAGGGAAATAAACAGTCTTTCATCTATTTCTAGCCTCTAGAGTCGACCGTCTTGCAGGTCGACTCTAGAGTTTCATCTCTACAAGTCTGAGAAGACGTTTGTTTTACCGATATGGCAAAAAAAAAAAAAAAAAAAAAACAGACATGTAGTCCTTGCTCATAAAAGCTCCCAAAATACTTTTTATTGATGTGAGAAAGTAAAAAAAAATGTCTTATCTTATTCTTGTCTCTACAAGACTCCCAAGACCCTCGTGTTGCAGGCGTATGAGAGAGAGAGAGAGAGAGAGAGAGAGACAGAGAGAGAGAGAGAGAGAGAGAAACAGTATTTCGTCTTGCCGTAGCGTCACCATCTTCTGAGACGCTCGTAGCTGTCTAGAGAAAAGGGCGAGATTTTTGTTATATATATTACCTCGCTGACTTTGTTTATTGTGGAACAATTCGGGAGACGATGAGGCTATTACAATTTGTTTTCAGGTCTTTGTATTCCTATTTTCTCTTCCCTGTCCCGAGTGAGCACCACAGTGAGCACCACAGTGAGCACCACAGTGAGCATCACAGTGAGCATCACAGTGAGCACCACAGTGAGCACCACAGTGAGCACCACAGTGAGCACCACAGTGAGCACCACAGTGAGTGAGCACGACAGTGAGCATCACATCACAGTGAGCATCACAGTGAGCACCACAGTGATCATCACAGTGAGCACCACAGTGAGCACCACAGTGAGCACCACAGTGAGCACCACAGTGAGCATCACAGTGAGCATCACAGTGAGCATCACAGTGATCATCACAGTGAGCACCACAGTGAGCACCACAGTGAGCATCACAGTGAGCACCACAGTGAGCACCACAGTGAGCACCACAGTGAGCACCACAGTGAGCACCACAGTGAGCATCACAGTGAGCATCACAGTGAGCATCACAGTGAGCACCACAGTGAGCATCACAGTGAGCACCACAGTGAGCACCACAGTGAGCACCACAGTGAGCATCACAGTGAGCATCACAGTGAGCATCACAGTGAGCACCACAGTGATCATCACAGTGAGCACCACAGTGAGCATCACAGTGAGCACCACAGTGAGCACCACAGTGAGCATCACAGTGAGCACCACAGTGATCATCACAGTGAGCACCACAGTGAGCACCACAGTGTGCACCACAGTGTGCACCACAATATGCACCACAGTGAGCATCACAGTGTGCACCACAGTGAGCATCACAGTGAGCACCACAGTGTGCACTACAGTGTGCACCACAATGTGCACCACAGTGAGCACCACAGTGAGCACCACAATAAGTACAACTCGGACACTAATGTATACATACGCATGGTAACAGGCACTAATGTGCGTATGTACGTACCTACGTCATACACACTCATCTCTAATAACGTTTTCTCTAATTAATATTATACTACCTTAGGAATATTTCTTAAATATTTATTACAAGTTTGGCACTTAAAATCAGAGTGTTGTTTAAAATTTATTTGACGTAAAGTAAAATCAAACATGAGAGCTATTGAATAAATTGTTTAAATTACCCAATTGGTCTCTATTTTCACTTTATTTCTAGTTACGGTAAAGAAACTAGGAATAGTAGTAAGGGAGGGCAGTAGGTGAGTAAAGGAGAATCTAGATGAGTATAGGAGACTCAGGGTGACTCTAGGGGTGACCTGGATTACTAATATTTAAGGTAAACAACAGGGGCCATCAGATTAAAAACATCTACTTAGTCTGAATGACTCTCGTTATGGCACTGCCAAACTTAAACTCAAATGACATCTGTTACGCTATTTGTGCTTGGAAATCATCCTTTTACCCTCTCTCTCTTCTCACGCTTCTCTCTCTCTCTCTCTCTCTCTCTCTCTCTCTCTCTCTCTCTCTCTCTCTCTCTCTCTCTCTCTCTCTCTCTCTCTCTCTCTCTCTCTCTCTCTTACTCGTATGGTTTCTCAAGGTTCTTAATGTACCTGCAAGCTTATTCACTAGATTACATTAGTCTACGAAACTCACCTGGCGTTGGTGTTTAGATCGGGCAGCGGGGGCGATCATCCCCTTTGACAGGTAAATCCTGGTCAGACCATTTCAGCATTCCACACTTTCTTTTGTTTGCTTGGTCTAGTCTGTCGCAATCTTTTACTCACATGTTTGTTTTCCTGTACGCCATTTTCTGTATGCTCTACACAGAGTGAAATATGACTTGATGAAGCTCTACAGAGAGTGAAAAATTACTTGCTTACAGCTCTACAGAGAGTGAAAAATTACTTGCTTACAGCTCTACAGAGAGTGAAAAATTACTTGCTTACAGCTCTAGGCAGAGCGAAACATGACTGGACAATGCTCTACAAAGACCGACACATAACTTTATAAAGCCATGCACCGAGCAAAACACGACTAGACAAAGGTCTACATATCACGAAACGGTGTCTATGTTAAAGATTTAGTCTACACTGTCTCTCTCTCTCTACCACGCGTGTGGGTAATACCAGCCAACCTGCATCACCAGCACCTCACAAGGTCCGTTCTCCTTTCAGGTTAAAGATTGCTTTGCTCTGGACAATGAGGAACTAGTAAAGCGTCATTTTATTAACCCCCTTAATATAAAAATCAGTGGTGATGTAGGTGTGAACAAGAACAGAACTGAAGGCTTGTGTGAAAAATTCAGAATATCTGAAAGCGATCTGAATGCGAGAGAGAGTGAGAGGAAAGAACACTTAGGATCCAGCAGTCTGATTCCTGTTAGATAAGTCACGAATCATTCGTAGAGACTGAATAAATCCCAGTATGAGGAATGTTGTAAATCTCCAGAGGTACCGTAGCTTCCCGAGAGACGTAAGAATTCTAAGCACTTGGCGAAATCAATTTGGGTGAAGAAGACGTAATTCTGGTAGGTAATTTTCTGATAGGTAAATAATAATGAGTTGTGATACGGACAGGTTGTCGGAAAAATACTCAAAATGCCTGTGACCTTAGCCACTAGGTAGAAAACACATGAGTGCACATATTGAGGAAAACACATGAGTGTCAGTGAGGTTGAGTGATGGAAAGACCACCTTGATATATAATTCTGATACGTAGTTGAAAAAGAAGAAAAAAAGAAAATAAATGTCTTGGGCAATATCTCCACGAATCAAAACCATTTTGAAAATTTGAAAAAAAAAAATAGGAAAATATCACCCCACAGTGTTTCTGTAGAAGTGAACTAAATAATAAGCCAGAAGCTTAACATTTTAAATTATCTAAAGAAGACAAACTACGAAAGCTGAAGAAAAAAATAGCAACAAGACTAGTCTTTTAGTTAAGAAATAAGTCCTCGGGAAGATTTAAAAGCAAATTATGGATTATTGTGTAACCGTGAGAAACGATGGAGGTTCGATCCTCATTCTGTGGACTGAAAAAAAGTGAACTTTCATCCCCAGGTGGGAGCCGTGAGCGTCACCACCAGGCTACAGCAGGTAGTACAAGACCTTATAACAGATACTGATGCATAACTTTCTTCTTGAGAAACTGAGGCTACGATGATATCACATTCATGTCTGAGATATTAAAAATTTGACTAGCAAATAATAGAACAATTGTTTGAAGCGAATGATGATTCATGAAACTCCGTGGCACGATATGCAACACAAGTGTGGTTAAAGGTGTTTTTTTTTACCAGCACACTGCAGAATGATGTCTAAAATGAAAATGCAATACACCCCTCTAAGAAACGGTTAGACGAGCACATTGAAAATAACAGATGCAACCAAATACATTGTCAGGTCCTGTTTATGGCCACAAAATCATCTTCCTTGGGTTGGTTGTAGTGGTCTTCAGCACAGCATGACAATTCTCCTCACTGCTTTTCATACAGGCAATGTGACCAGAGGAAGTGAAGGGTAAGGAGAGAGCCTTCTGCTATGCTATTCTGATCTTTTATATGTAGTCACAAGTAACTACTGCTGCAGTGTGGTTAGGTCCTCCTCAGAGGATAATTAATCTCGATAAAGACTGTTACGTGTTTTGCTAAGTTTCAATCACTTGTACCTCCTTATTTCTATGTAGTAACACTGTTATTGTTCGAATATACTCTTTCTGCCTCTGTATCTAAGTGTTATCAGCTTTGGGCTTAATATAATATGTATAAGAATAACGCACAATGTATTTACCAAATACATTAACTAGTATTGTCTTTTTGTTTTTGCACTTCTTCCAGATTTAACACGATACGAGGCAACTCGAGGGAAAATTAACACGAATGTATTTATTCCGGGCTCTTTCTTTCATTAAAGAAATTTCATGGATATGAAGTGAGCGATGTCCAGGACAGAAACATCTTCTATATTTTATATTCTATATTCTATTCATATCCATCTCCTTTCTTCTCCTTGCTTCTCTCTGTCTTCGTATCATTCCTGCCTTGCTGCTGGTAACTGAGGTAACCAATCATCCTCCTCTCAGTTCCACAGTTCACTCACAACATCACAGTTAATGGGACGTCATTGGTAAGAGCTACCCTTCCTAGGTTGTAAACACTTACATTCCTAGGTCGTAACGTTTACGTTCTTAGGTTGTAACTACTAACACTCCCGGGTAGAAAGTACTTACACTCCTAGATTGTAGCCACCACTATTCCTATTTTTCTAGCAGCCTCGTTCCTAGAATAAGAACATCACTAACTGGCGGTAAAGAGGTTGGTTACCCTAGCTGTTATAGGGAATGACAGAATCTTGTCATATTTTTCTGGTAGGCATCTGCTTCCCTCGTTCAATTATTTTTCATCTACTGAGGATTTTACAGCGGGTCCCTAACCAGCCTTTCCTTGATACTGGACCAAGTGTGTTTACTTGTGGTTGTGTATGTGTGTGTGTGTGTGTGTGTGTGTGTGTGTGTGTGTGTGTGTGTGTGTGTACTCAACATACGTGTGTATTTCTGTCTACACGACCGTATCTAAACAGCTCGGTCGGTCTTCCAGAACACATTGTACCCGTAA
>NC_091338.1:2889776-2902276 GCF_038502225.1 Cherax quadricarinatus
ATCGGTCGAAGTGGGACCCAAATGCTGTCATAAGATTCAACTCCAGTCACGGTATTATGACTTTTCATTCACAGAACTACATATCTACCTGTCTATAACATCACCATCTGTCTAACATGGCCACCTGTCTCTACCATCTTTGTCTTAACGCCACCTGTCTCAGCTGCTTCACTGGCTCACGTCTTCTACAGTCACCTCTAGTTCTTCCTAATTCCTACTAGATTATGTTACAAACTGCTCGAGAAATAATACCGACTCCCTTTCATCATCAATATTTAACAACCCAAAATATTCTCTCTATGGACATGTAATATATCCGCTCTATCATTTTTATATAGCATGTCGATTTCACCATAGGCTTTCTCAATTTCTCTCTCTCTCTCTCTCTCTCTCTCTCTCTCTCTCCCTCCAAAACTTGTTCTTATTTCCTGTCAAATTTGCTGATAAAGCCTCACCTATTCTCTCTCTGTCTCTTCTTATACACTCTTTCATTGCTCGTTTTAGTTCAGTTTTTCTCCTTTGCCATCTTTTTAACCACATCATTCCACCAAGCATTCCTCTCCCCACCAACACCCTCCCTCCTAAAACCAGAAACTGTTGCACACAAATGCACTGCATTCTTGAAAATAACTCGTTACTCTTCGGCCTCCTCTTCATTACCTGTATTCTCTTTATCTCACCTGTCAACTCTTATCTGCTTAAATCTCCCACAAACATTTTCTTTTCTAACTTCATTCACTCTTCTCTCTGCCTCACTGATGTCATTCTCCTTGTACGCAATCTGCTTCTCTCTCTCACTATAGCTGCCACTACATAATTATCTAATATATTAGTCACTTAATTAAAAAAATGTACACAGAATTAGACCATGGAGTGTATATACACTGAAATACACATCTCACTTTGTATACCCTGAGATACACCTCATTTTGTAAATACACAAACTCCTCGATGTACATATCCTTCAGGTGAGCTCATTTGGCAGTAACTCTCGTTAATCACCTTCATTTAAGCCTTTAATTGCTTCACCTGAGAGCACCTGCGACTTATTCTCAGAGATAACACCTTGATGTTAAAATGGATTTCTCTATTATTTCCGACAGTTTTAAATACTTTTTTTACATTATAAATCCAATACTTATTCACTAGACCACGAAGGTTACAAAAGAAAAATCCTCCCATGAAGGAATATTGATTCTGTCATAAAAATGAGTCACGCGAGTCACCAGTGACTGGTTTGATTTAAGCTTCAACCAGTCACCAGTGACTGGTTCGACTCTTGCTTCAACCAGTCACCAGTGACTGGTTCGACTCTTGCTTCAACCAGTCACCAGTGACTGGTTCGACTCTTGCTTCAACCAGTCACCAGTGACTGGTTTGACTCTTGCCTCAACCATCGTAGAAAGACGCGGTGAAACAAGTGACTGCTGGAAATGCTACAGAATATTAATATATCTCTCAGTGACTCTTTACGAGTGTTAGACAACCCAGAGGAAGAATATCCCTGTTTGTTGCAGTGTTTCGTGTTTTCCTTGTCAAGAAGTGACTGTTTTACCCTGTCATCCTTTGACTGTTTTCCCTGCCACGATATGACTGTTTCCCTTGTCGAAATGAATACTTCCCCTGCCACACTGATTATTTCCCCTACCACGAGATGATTGTTTTCCCTCCCACCCTCTGGTTATTTCCCCTGACATGAGATAACTGTTTTCCCTGCCACGATCTGACTGTTTCCCTGCCAAGCTATGACTGTACCTTCAGCAATGCCTGGCAGGGAAAAAAAAGAGCTTAAGTAAAGTGTACCATATTCTGATATTATATTACACTTGTATGCTTATTTATTCCAGCCCAGCCTATACCCTGATCGGCATATTTCCCCTCTTCTCTGCTTGATCTCAAACCAGTCAGGCCGAGAAGTTAATCAACTCCAACAAGTCAGTTCCCTAACCATCTATCAGAGAATCACCATCTATCAGTCACCCGTCACTCCCTCACGGAAGCAAGCCGGAAAGCACTCACAAGCAAGTACTGGAAAGTGAGCGTTCGAAAGCGAGAATACGCAAGCATGTACGCACCTCACGCAGTCAATAGCGCACACAGAAGCAAACGCACGCATTAAATTAACGAAGACAATTCTAGTCATTATTAACCATAAAACAAATAAAATATTTGTATGTGGGTGCGTCAGCGAGCACTTAACAGTGTGAGAAAATGAGTAACTCGTATAAAAAGAATTGTAATTTGTAATTTCAGACCTCCACCTGAGGTTCTCTTCAGTGGGAACACGAGAATTACAAGCAGCAAGGCTACTACATGTTTACTTCTCATTCTCTATGTATCTGCCGAAGAGGACCAATATGCAAAACAACCACGGGGGGAGCAGTATGATAGCTCTAGGTCCTCCGTGTTGCAATCAACACATCGTCAGGAGCTCGCAAAATTGCAGAAAAGAGGAGGATGTCACAGCAAGTACGTTCCCAGAGGATCGTCTTCACTTCTACTCTCCCCCATCCCCCCGGGTTGTTTTGCATTTTGTATCACTTCGTTTGCGATATTTGCATATATATATATATACATATATATATATATATATATATATATATATATATATATATATATATATATATATATATATATATATAATATTCATAAAATGTATGACATGCATCATTCTATTCCATAAATATGTTGACTCAAATTTTCACACATTTGTCACTGCAAAAAAAAAAAGTGAAAGAACACATACATTGTAAAAAATTCATCATACACCTTGCATCATACATCATACATCATTCTACTCCCTCACACTTCCACCAACACTCCTTCCATCATTCTACTCCCTTACACCTACAATGTTTAAAGTGGGTGTTTACCTCCTCCTTCACACACCAGATCTATCTTGCTTCACATTAGTATTCTGTCTCACAAGACGGAGGGTGACTAGGGGTGAGTAAGTGAGGGTGAGGAAGTATAAGGAGTGAGCAACAGTGAGCAGTGAGTAGTGGGGGTGAAAAAGGATATACATACATACATAATATATATATATATATATATATATATATACATATATATATATATATATATATATATATATATATATATATATATATATATGTATATATATATATATATATATATATATATATATATATATATATATATATATATATATATATATATATATATATATATATATATATATATATATATATATATATATATATATATATATGTGTGTGTGTGTGTGTGTGTGTGTGTGTGTAGGTTAAAATAACCACAGTTAAAATATCGTCACTGTGGTTATTTCACATATTGTGATATCACCTATTGTGGTGTTCGCCAGATAGAGGCATGAGAGGGTTTGGTGTTTTGGGCTGTTCCTAGAAGCGAGGTATACTCATCCAAAATACCAACCCGCTCTCTCTGAAAAGTCAGAGGGCCGCAGTACCTAGTTAGCACTAATATGGTGCAATCATCCTGATAGGCGGTAATTCCCCGTAGTCCGGGTTACTAGCTAAAATGACATACAGGAAAGCTGTTTTGTACAGCGTGCTTGGACTACTGGACAAATGCTCCCTGACAGAGAACTTAATTAGATGCACCTGCCAGAAAAACAAGCCTATGTACTCGGCACACACACACACACACACACACACACACACACACACACACACACACACACACACACCGTCCCTACACTTCCACGTATAAAGCTGGCCTTATCTCGCCACTAGATCGCTTGTTTATCTTATTCCATCTCAACGCTAGACCTGCTGTTAATTTCCGCTTCATCAAACGAAAGAAAAAAAAAAACTCAAGCTTGCAATGAATGAGAAAATACATCAAAGAAACTCCAAGCGTCGCTGGTGGAAGCTGAAAACTTGGCCTTGATTAATAACTGTTCCAACAGAGGGACTTACAGCTTAACTTTTCAGACCGGATCAAACGTTCCGGGGCAGTGTTGATCGTACCACCAGAACCGGTTACTTACACATGAAAATAGTCACCTGTTCAACAGTATTTCTCGAGTGACATTTATTAGTGAATGTGACCCAAGAGGAACCATATGCAACTTGACTCTTCTGAAACATTTGTACGTGTATAAGTAAGTTTTTGAGTCTCAGGCATTGTTTAAGATGCATTGTTTAAGATGCATTGTTTAAGATGTATTGTTCAAGATGCATTGTTTAAGATGCATTGTTTAAGATGCATTGTTTAAGATGCATTGTTTAAGATGCATTGTTTAAGATGCATTGTTTAAGATGCATTGTTTAAGATGCATTGTTTAAGATGCATTGTTTAAGATGCATTGTTTAAGATGCATTGTTTAAGATGCATTGTTTAAGATGCATTGTTTAAGATGCATTGTTTAAGATGCATTGTTTAAGATGCATTGTTTAAGATGCATTGTTTAAGATGCATTGTTTAAGATGCATTGTTTAAGATGCATTGTTTAAGATACATTGTTTAAGATGCCTGTAGAAGTGCTGAGCACTTCTACAGGCTTCTGTCTTACTCTGATAATATGAAAGATTTTGTGAGGACTATTCAAGTGACTGCATGATAAGGTATCTTGAATATTGTGATCATGTTTCCTTATTTACGAGTCGTGGGTTCTAGCGTGTTTGGTGGGAGGAAAGAGGGAGGAGGGGAACAAAGGGGCTAAATTAGGGGAACGGATAAAGGGGAGAAGAAGGAGGTTGCGACAGGGGTACGTATGGTAGAACTATAAATTGTTAACCATAAAGTTCAAGGATTATGTTGGATTATGTTGGATAATGTTGGAGGTCTGATTGTGGACCGGGCAGCGGGGCGTTGATCCCCGGAAAACCCTCCAGGTAAATTCCAGGTAGACTGTTTGTCATTTAACATTGACTTTATCTGGTTATAAACAGTCCTCGGTGATAACCAGTTCTCTCACACCCACCAGTCTGACACTCAGTAGTCACCAGTCTCTCACTCAGTAGTCACCAGTCTCACACTCAGTAGTCACCAGTCTCACACTCAGTAGTCACCAGTCACATCAGCAGTCATGTCTCACACTCCAGTAGTCACCAGTCTACACTCCAGTCACCGTCTCATCTCAGAGTCAGTCATACTGCAGTCACCAGTCTCACACTCAGAGTCACCAGTCTCACACTCAGTAGTCACCAGTCTACAGTTAGTCACCACTCACCTTAGTAGTCACAGCCCATAACTCGTAGTCACCAGTCCACTCAGTAGTCACCAGTCTCACACTCAGTAGTCACCAGTCTACACTCAGTAGTCCCCTCCTATACGAGTTGCCCCACACTCAGTAGTCACCAGTCTCATACTCAGTAGTCACCAGTCTTATACTCAGTAGTCACCAGTCTCACACTCAGTAGTCACCAGTCTCATACTCAGTAGTCACCTGTCTCATACTCAGTAGTCACCAGTCTCACACTCAGTAGTCACCAGTCTCACATTCAGTAGTCACCAGTCTCACACTCAGTAGTCACCAGTCTCACACTCAGGAGTCACCAGTTTCACACTCAGTAGTCACCAGTGTCACACTCAGTAGTCACCAGTCTCACACTCAGTAGTCACCAGTCTCACACTCAGTAGTCACCAGTCTCACACTCAGTAGTCACCAGTCTCACACTGTAGTCACCAGTCTCACACTCAGTAGTCACCAGTCTCACACTCAGTAGTCACCAGTCTCACACTCAGTAGTCACCAGTCTCACACTCAGTAGTCACCAGTCTCACACTCAGTAGTCACCAGTCTCACACTCAGTAGTCACCAGTCTCACACTCAGTAGTCACCAGTCTCACACTCAGTAGTCACCAGTCTCACACTCAGTAGTCACCAGTCTCACACTCAGTAGTCACCAGTCTCACACTCAGTAGTCACCAGTCTCATACTCAGTAGTCACCAGTCTCACACTCAGTAGTCACCAGTCTCACACTCAGTAGTCACCAGTCTCATACTCAGTAGTCACCAGTCTCACACTCAGTAGTCACCAGTCTCACACTCAGGAGTCACCAGTCCTCACACTCCAGCAGTCACCAGTCTCACACTCGTAGTCACCAGTCTCACACTCAGGAGTCACCAGTCTCACACTCCCAGTAGTCACCAGTCTCACACTCAGTAGTCACCAGTCTCACACTCAGTAGTCACCAGTCTCACACTCAGTAGTCACCAGTCTCACACTCAGTAGTCATAAATTAACATCATGGGTGGACAAAAACCACAACAATGGTAACAACAACAGTCTTTACCCAGGCTATATTAGTCTCTCAGTTCGCCTCGCGAATATACCTCGTATAGACTCTTTCTCTCTCTCTCTCTCTCTCACCGCGAATATCACCCTCCCGCTCTTCGCCACCTTCATAGACATGCAAATTCAGTCCAGCGAAACGGACCCGAAGCTGTGTATCTCAGCGGCCAGTTGCTTTTTCTTCCAAATGTTACAGTCTAGGCATCGAACATTGACTGCACTAATGTGGAAGCAAAAGGTCAGATAGATTCGAGCGATCAATACCCAAGCAACAGTGGGCATCAACAAGCTATCTCATGCCCAAACAGTATATATATATATATATATATATATATATATATATATATATATATATATATATATATATATATATATATATATATATATATATATATATATTTTTTTTTTTTTTTTAACAAGTTTCGTCTGTCTCTACGAGCAGGTGATTCCCAAAAAAAAGAAAGAAAATCCTCAAAAAGAAAATACTTTCATCATCATTCAACACTTTCACCACACTCACACATTATCACTGCTTTTGCAGAGGTGCTCAGAATATAACAGTTTAGAAGCATATACGTATAGAGATACACAACATATCCTCCAAACTGCCAATATCCCAAACCTCCTTTAAAGTGCAGGCATTGTACTCTTCCCATTTCAGGACTCAAGTCCGACTATATGAAAATAACTCCGGTTTCCTGAATCACTTCACTAAATATTACCCTGCTCACACTCCAACAGATCGTCAGGTCCCTGCATCATCTGTCTCCATTCACTCTCCCTATCTAACACGCCCTCATGCACGCTTGCTGGAAGTCCAAGCCCTCACCCACAAAACCTCCTTTCACCCTCTTTCCAACCTCCCTTTCGAGGACGACCCTCACCCTCTTTCCTTCCCCTATAGATTTATATGCTTTTCCATGTCATTCTACTTTGATCCATTCTCTCTAAATGACCAAACCACCTCAACAACCCCTCTTGCTGTCCCTCTGACTAACTGCTTTTATTAACTCCACACCTTCTCCTAATTTCCACACCTGAATTTTCTGCATAATATTTACACTCACACATTGCCCTTTAGACAGGACATCTCCACTGCCTCCAACCGTCTCCTCGCTGCTGCATTTACCACCCAAGCTTCACATCCATATAAGAGTGTTGGTACTACTATACTTTCATACATTCCCTTCTTTGCCTCCATAGATAAATCCATCCGCCGACACGTCAACTCCCAAGTATCTGAAAACATTCACTTCTTCCATACTCCTCCTCCCCAATTTGATATCCAATTTTTCTTTATCTAAATCATTTGATACCCTCATCACCTTACTCTTTTCTATGTTCACTTTCAACTTTCTACCTTTACACACATTCTCAAACTCATCCACTAACCTTTGCAATTTTTCTTTAAATTCTCCCAAAAACAAAGTATCATCAGCAAAAAGTAACTGTGTCAACTCTCATTTTGTATTTGATTCCTCATAATTTAATCCCACCCCTCTCCCCGACACCCTAGCATTTACTTCTTTTACAACCTCATCTATAAATATGTTAAAACAACCATGGTGACATAACACATCCCTGTCTAAGACCTACTTTACGTGGGAAGTAATCTTCCTCTCTCCTACACACCCTAACCTGAGCGTCACTATCCTCGCAAAAATTCTTTACAGCATTTAGTAACTTACCACCTATTCCATACAGTACCTGCAACATCTGCCACATTGCTCCCCTATCCACCCTATAATATGCCTTTTCTAAATCCATAAATGCAATGAAAACTTCCATAACTTTATATAAATATTATTCGCATATATGCTTCAATGTAAACACTTGATCTACACATCCCCTCCCCTACCCACTCTGAAACCTCCTTGCTCGTCCGCAATTCTACATTCTGTCTTACCTCTAATTCTTTCACTTATAACCCTACCGTATACTTTTCCTGGTATACTCAGTAAACTTATTCCTCTATAATTTTTACAATCTTTTTTGTCCCCTTTCCCTTTATATAAAGGGACTATACATGCTCTCTGCCAATCCCTAGGTACCTTCCTCTTTCATACATTTATTAAACAAAAGTACCAATCCACTCCAACACTATATCCCCTGCTTTTAACATTTCTGACATGATCCCATCAGTTCCAGCTGCTTTACCCCTTTCATTTCTTCTACGTAATGCCTCACGTACCTCCACCACACTTACATTCTGGTCTCTTCTTCACTCCTAAAAATGGTATACCTCCCTGGCCAGTGCATGAAATTACCGCCTCCTTCCTTCCATTTAACATTTAAAAGTTCCTCAGAATATTCTCGCCATCTCACCCTAATAACTCTCTCCCCCATCTACTAACTCCCCTACTCTGTTTTTAACTGACAAATCCATACTTTCCCTAGGCTTTCTTAACTTGTTTAACTCCTCCAAAAATTTTTTTCTTATTTTCATTAAAATTTAAAATTTTTGACAGTGCCTCCCACTCTTTCATCTGCTCTCCTTTTGCACTCTCTCACCACTCTCTTCACCTTTCTTTTACTCCATATACTCTGCTCTTTCTTATAACACTTCTGCTTTGTAAAAACCTCTCGTAAGCTACCTTTTTCTCTTTTATCACACCCTTTACTTCATCATTCCACCAATCACTCCTCTTTCCTCATCCAGGACATCCAGTTTCTTCTCATTCATAACATCCACAATCATCTCTTTCTTATCATTTGCACAACATCAACGCACATTCAGACTTCCCACTTTGACAGTTTTCTTCTTCTTCTTCTTCTTTTTAGTAATCTTTACAGGAAAAGGGGTTACTAGCCCATTGTTCCCGGCATTTTAGTTGACTTCTACAACACGCATGGCTTTATGGAGGAAAGATTCTTATTCCACTTCCCCATGGATATATAAGGAAAAGTAATAAGACCAAGAACTATTAAGATAAAATCAAAGAAAACTCAGATGAGTGTGTATAAACAAACGTACATGTATGTGTAGTGTGACCTAAGTGTAAGTAGAAGTAGCAAGACGTACCTGTAATCTTGCATATTTATGAGACAGACAAAAGACACCAGCAATCCTACCATCATGTAAGACAATTACAGGCTTTCGTTTTACACTCACTTGGCAGGACGGTAGCACTCTCCCGGGTGGTTGCTATCTACCAACTCTATATATATATATATATATATATATATATATATATATATATATATATATATATATATATATATATATATATATATATATATATATATATATATATATATATATATATATATATATATATATATAGAGTGAGCAGCACATCACCCATTATGGGAGTGTGTGACTGCATCTCTTCCTACCTGGGAATCGAATCCGAGACCATTCGATTGAGACAATGATGTTGCTCTGTTCGATATCGTTTATATCTCTGTACGTATAATTGGTTTTGTAGTCGTGAGTCGAGACTGGAGAGGCGTCATATAACTCTCCAAAAAAAAATCGATAATTTTTTCCCCTCTCACTGAGGACATTACAATTCCGAAGAGAATATTCGAAGCTCAACAAAGTATTTTTTTTTTTCTCTTAGGTAGACACTAATTTTATTGTTTATTCGTATATTCAGATTTGTTGGGGAATTAATAGGATGCAAAATACGTTTTTATTGTGCTATTGTTTGTCTCAGTACAGAGGTTCATCCAGTCATCATTTCGCTGTTCACAGAGAGAAGCATAAGCTTAAGAAGCTCTATACAGAGCGAAACGTAACCTAATGAAGTTCTACACCGAGCGAAATATAGCTTGATAAAGCTCTATATAGAGAGAAATATGACATGATATGGCACCACACAGAGCGAAGCACGTCTTGATAAAACTCTATAGAGAGCGAAGCACGTCTTGATGAAACTCTATAGAGAGCGAAACGTTGTCACAGTAAACTCTTGTTCTGTAACTTAAGTCCTTACTACTGTACCGTCGCCAGACCGTTGTTGTATCAAGTCAGTTTCAATTTTCATCAATTATTTTGATAAAGAATATTTTATTCAATCATAATTAAACTTCACATTTAAGATAGAAGTTCCTATTTTATATCATAAAAGCAAAATTTTTTTTTCCACTGTACAATAAAAGTATATAGTATATTATAGGTCCTGAAAAAATCATAAACACAAACACACACCAGTGAAGAGGAGGGGGGTGGGTCAGGAGCTGTGAATCGACCCCTGCAACAACAACTAGGTGGATACACACACACACATACACGCCTATTCTCGATTGTTGCCAAACAACTATGGTCCTTAATATGAGAAAGCAGCTTTGTACTCATCATATCAGTAATAGGTTAATTTATCTTATCGCAGTAATTGGTATTAAAAGCAGATTATGTCCCCAAAAGAAATTTCTAGCTTACTTAAGAATATATCATAATGATAGATCTCAGCGGTAGTCTACTGGCATAGCTGCATCTGCTCTTGTTCCAGCATCCTTGATGAAAATTATAACAACCATGTTAGGTAAGACACAACTAGGCATCTGCATTACAGACTGGATTGTTTGTTATTCTGATGGCACTATAGTTAACTTTGGACACTGTGGTTGATTTCTTGCTCATGAGTGATTCTGGGTCATCTCTGAAGGCATTTGAGTATAAAAGGGATTGAGGATAAAAAATATGCTCCCTAGATAAGCTAGGGATAGATATTAAAAAATCAAAGAATAGGAAATTCTTATGGATCTATCACACGCTGACTTACTGCTACATGGTAATGCTGATACACTAACCTAGTACACTGAAGGGAAAACAGATGAATACAATTTAGATTCATTGCTGTCTAATGTTAGAAATATTAGAAGAGAAGCAAATAGAGAATTTGAATGTTAGATAAGACCCGTTAGAAGCCTGAGTAGATCTATAACTCAACATATTTACTGTGAAATTTGCAATGTAAACGGACTTAATAATGCTCTAATAGGCTTATGCTTAGTTACAAGTACTTGTGACAGTGACAGACACGCAGATAATAATCACACTAAGTGGTCGGCCACAGCGTTACTTTCTTGAAGATTATGTGCTTAATTGTCCTCCACTGAGGAATATATAGTATAATTAACCTAAGTGATAAGTCAAGGAACCAAGTTAAGGAATATATGTTACCAGAAATCTTGTCAACTATGCTTTAGGTTTAAGAATTGAAATATAAATCATAAACAAATATGCTGATCCACTCACGTTAGCCTATTTGTGGCCTAGTGTCTATGTTTTTGTGTATCCGCATGTTCGTTCGTAGGATGGGTATGGAGTAAACAAGGATCCAAAATCTGATCATGGAGAGTAAATGAAACTAGGGTGGAGAGATCCGTAGAGTTTCATCGCTAGGCGCCGTTAGACTTTTCTCCGTGTCAGTTTGTGTCTATATGTCTGTCTGCCTGTCTGTTTGTCTGTCTGTCTGTCTGTCTGTCTGTCTGTCTGTCTGTCTCTCTCTCTCTCTCTCTCTCTCTCTCTCTCTCTCTCTCTCTCTCTCTCTCTCTCTCTTTCTCTCTTTCTCTCTTTCTTTCTTCCTTCCCAGCCTCTCCATCCCATCAGAGACCCAGGATGTTCCCCGTTACCGTTGCCTGTCCTCGTCTGTTTGCTGTTGGACTGTTAACTCGCCCTCTGGGGGTCGGTCGCAGCATTAAACTAACCCCACTAACGAGACGTTAACCACATTAACGAGACGTTAACCGCACTAACGAGCAGCCACCGAACTAACGCTTGACAATACACTTTCCTCTTGGACTAACGCAGTAAAATCCTTGAACGGAATCCTTTACGCACTATAAAGACCTTACAAAATACCTTTTAATAAAACTTTTTTGTGAAAAAACTAAAAAGTGAACGTCGTTTAGCGTAAGGAAATAGTGCAGACTCGATCCTCTGTCAGCAAATTGCAAGACTCGCACGCTTCCATTCAAGTATAAACTAATATTTTACAGAATTGCAGTTTCAAGACGTAATTATTATTATAATTATTATTATTATTATTATTATTATTATTATTATTATTATTATTATTATTATTATTATTATTATTATTATTATTATTATTATTATTATTATTATTATTACAATTGTTCTTATTTTATTATTATTATTATTATTATTATTATTATTATTATTATTATTATTATTATTATTATTATTATTATTATTATTATTATTATTATTATTATTATTATTATTATTATTATTCATAGCAGCAGCAGCAGCAGCAGCAGCAGCAGCAGCAGCAGCAGCAGCAGCAGCAGC
>NC_091338.1:2909776-2927276 GCF_038502225.1 Cherax quadricarinatus
GATGAGATAATGAGAAATAAAACAGTGGTAGAGGATGAGACAGGAAGAAATGAGACAGTAGTAGAGGGACAGACAGGACAGTAACGACTCGACGAGAACGACTACTGTCCTTCCCAGAACTCAATAAATCAGGTCGTCATAATATAGGCAACAACCTGGGAGCCAGTCAGGGTAAAGAGGCGGTAGAGGAGACAGAGAGAATGTGAAAAGGGGAAAAAGAAGGAAGGAGAAAGGGAAGACACGAGGAAGAAAAGCAAACAACTACCACCAGTACCACAAATTAAAGAGAAATCGACGAAATTGCTTTTCTAGGCAAAGATTCCCACTGAATTTCGCAGTAATGTTAATTACTTTCGTTATGGAGCTGAGTAGTAAAGAACGATAAATACTGCAGAACAACCTTTTATCAGGGGAGCGTTTCGCTCGGTGTAGCCCTTATAATGAAGCCCTACACGGAGCGAAACGTTACCCCAATCAAATCTTCCACGACACTGGGAATCCGGGAAATAACTTTCAATTCCAGTTTGTCCTCCTCATAGGACAAAATATAATCTCCAGTACATAAAAATTCTCCCTTAAATATATTTTCTGATTTCGAAACAACGTTTCCCCCCCCCTCTCCCCAAAAGTTCCATATACTTTCCCCGTTTTAAAAAGGTTACGTAATTTTCACTGGTATCATCTCCACCCTCCATTTGTTGATACTGATTATTTTATATCGCATGAAACGTTCCGTTCATCCTCCTACTCACAGAGCCGAGAAGACCCCGCTGTTTCGCCCACCTGGAAGAAGATACGGCAATACTGTAGCTTATTGTGTATATTGAAGGAAACGTTTCTGTACGAGTGAAACGATTTCCTTAATGTATTTGAAGCAATATTATGCATACACTGCAGAATATACTTGAATTTGTGTTGAGAAAGTAAGAAATAGAAGGGATAGAGATGGAAGGGGATAGCAATGGGATAAACATGGGTCCGCTCTGTGTAGAGGTATATCCAGTCATGCCTTGATTAAACTCTACACTGAGCGAAACGTTGTCCTAACAAAAGCCTCTTCCACAACGTATGATTTTTTTCTCATAAACTGGTAAGTATAAGCAACAACAGAATAAGCAACAAGACAATGTCAGCAACAGCCTGGTTGTTCATAAATCGCTCCGAGAGTAGCTGATAGAGGATCGAGCCTTCACCACTTGAATGACACACACGGGTTTAGCGATTCACAGACTACAAGAATGAGAATGTCAGCATATCGCTGCAATAACAGTGCAAAGTGGTATGACTCAGAACCGAAGCTATTGTACTTGCAAGAATGCACCTCCAGGAGCCAGGAGGCTGTACCCTAAAGCCCCATTCCGCCTCTGGGTCACGCAGGGTATTTTATCACGGGCTTTGGGCACGTCCTCAGAGTACAATGTACTACCCACGCCAGGCAACTTCATCTAGAGAAAGGAGGGGGGACGGAATCCACATGACCGTGCACTGGGTATTTCTCCCACTGTATATTGCCTCCAGCCACTAGCATTTTCCGTGGCCCGAGAGACCGGGGATAACGTACAGTTGGTTGGGGCGTGTGGGCAGCTTGTCACTGTGTTTATCGTGGCGTCTTGCGTAGAGCCCGCAGAGACTTGGTGATCCTGGGGCTCTAAATGCATACCGAGCAACCATCACACCTAGCGCCTCCCTCCGTGACTTACACTGCCTGGTTTGTTTCCGTTTTGTCTCCTACCTTCTGATTCTTCCCTGCATTCTCTGAATTTCGCGCCCAGTTGAGACTTGATAATGATCCAGGAGGGATGGAAACGTCGTCATAAGGTAGGTGCTGGGTTTTGGTGAAGTGTTCCAGGCAGTGTTGTGTATATTCCTTGTGTTATTTCTTCATTTTGCTGCCTCCTTTTACAATCTTGTCTCCTATTTTCTGCTACTTCCTGCAGTCTGCTACGTTCTTCCTTCCTTCATTCCTTCGCCCCCTTTAATTCTGTTGTTTTCCGAGTTCTCGTTATTCTACAATAACATTCTTTTTCTTTGTCGCCGCCTTCTTCCTTCTCTCCTTCTTCTTCTTCTTCTACTATTACTACTACTACTACTACTACTACTACTACTACTACTACTACTACTACTACTACTACTACTACTACTACTACTACTACTACTACTACTACTACTACTACTACTTCAACTACTACTACTACTATTACTACTACTGTTACGTTTTTCTTAGTTGCATTTAATAGCATGTTGCTGCTGCTAACCAGCCTCCTGCTGCTGCTGAACAGTCTCCTGCTACCTCTGCTTGTCGGTCCTTCTGCTGCTCTCTGTCTGCGTCCTTCCTCTCGCCAACTCTGTGAGGAAGTCCTCCTGACAGTTCTATTGTTCTTGTACTTTATCTGTTTTTATGCACTGTTTTTGTTCCGGTTCTCATAAAGAAAGAACGTCAACGGGCTTGGCGTGTCCAAAGAAGAGCTCTCTGTCTCTCTGTCTCTCCCAAGCCTCTTTCATCCTAGGAGGTTCGCTACACTCTCTCCATTCTTTCTCATCCCAGAAGGGTTCCATAGCGATTCGATACGATGTTCTGTCAAATGTAAAAAAATTAGACAAGTGGAAACATGGTTACAAACAGACAAACGATGATATATATATATATATATATATATATATATATATATATATATATATATATATATATATATATATATATATATATATATATATATATATATATATATATATATATATATATATATATACAATAAGATCACAGTAAACAGGTGATATCAGAATATGCAAAACAACCACTGTGAAAAAATAGTGAAATTCCAAGCGCTTTCGTGACTTCTCACATTATCAAGGATAATGTGAAAGGTCTTAGAAATCCATTTCTTTCTGCTCTCGAGTTCCTTTGTATTGATTGTAAATTCCTGAAAGAAAAGTGCGAAGGGAGGAGAGACGAGGCAACAGGTTCTGGGGGTAATAAGTCATCTCATCTCTTGTGCTGCTCCTAATAGAAAGAAAACAAAAGAACAACAGGAGCTAAGCTCACCTAAACAAAATTAAGGCAGACGGAGATGTTGCTGTTGCTGCTGTATCCACTGAGCTGGAGGCTGTTGCTGCTGTAGCCACTGAGCTGGAGGCTGTTACTGCTGTAGCCACTGAGCTGGAGGCTGTTACTGCTGTAGCCACTGAGCTGGAGGCTGTTACTGCTGTAGCCACTGAACTGGAGGCTGTTACTGCTGTAGCCACTGAACTGGAGGCTGTTACTGCTGTAGCCACTGAACTGGAGGCTGTTACTGCTGTAGCCACTGAACTGGAGGCTGTTACTGCTGTAGCCACTGAACTGGAGGCTGTTACTGCTGTAGCCACTGAACTGGAGACTGTTACTGCTGTAGCCACTGAACTGGAGGCTGTTACTGTTGTAGCCACTGAACTGGAGGCTGTTACTGCTGTAGCCACTGAACTGGAGGCTGTTACTGCAGTAGCCACTGAGCTGGAGGCTGTCACTGCCGTAGCCACTGAGCTGGAGGCTGTTGCTGCTGTAGCCACTGAACTGGAGGCTGTTACTGCTGTAGCCACTGAGCTGGAGGCTGTCACTGCCGTAGCCACTGAGCTGGAGGCTGTCACTGCCGTAGCCACTGAGCTGGAGGCTGTTGCTGCTGTAGCCACTGAACTGGAGGCTGTTACTGCTGTATCCACTGAGCTGGAGGCTGTTGCTGCTGTATCCACTGAGCTGGAGGCTGTTACTGCCGTAGCCACTGAGCTGGAGGCTGTCACTGCCGTAGCCACTGAGCTGGAGGCTGCTGCTGCTGTAGCCACTGAACTGGAGGCTGTTACTGCTGTAGCCACTGAGCTGGAGGCTGTCACTGCCGTAGCCACTGAGCTGGAGGCTGTTACTGCTGTAGCCACTGAACTGGAGGCTGTTACTGCTGTAGCCACTGAGCTGGAGGCTGTCACTGCCGTAGCCACTGAGCTGGAGGCTGTTACTGTTGTAGCCACTGAGCTGGAGACTGTCACTGCCGTAGCCACTGAGCTGGAGGTTGTCACTGCCGTAGCCACTGAACTGGAGGTTGTCACTGCCGTAGCCACTGAAGTAGAGACTGCTACTGCTGTAGCCTGACATGATACTCAGGCTATTGATGTCTTTTCCAAATAAATAGGTCACATCACAAGAGTTCTTGCTGAAGAAGTCACATAACATGACTTCTTGCTGAAGAGGTCACATCACAAAACCTTTACGTGAAGAAATCATGAGACATGACACAAAGATTTTGCTCTCAGGTCTTGGCTAAAATCAGGTCTGGTATCAGAAAATGTTAGTGTTATGATTCGTTGAATATTGAGAAGGTTTATATTAAGTATAATAAATTTATATTTATATTAATAATATGCAAAACAACCACTCTGAAAAAATAGAGAAATTCCAAGCGCTTTCGTGACTACTCACATTATCAAGGAACTATTCCTTGATAGTTCCTTGATAATGTGAGTAGTCACGAAAGCGCTTGGAATTTCTCTATTTTTTCAGAGTGGTTGTTTTGCATATTCTGAAATCACCTGTTTACTGTGATCTTATTGCATATTAATAATATATTTAAATTCGAAATTTGGTTTATATTCTGTGTAATATATACTTGAGCAGCAAATTTCTTTTCAGGAAAGAAATTGGTATTTTTTTTTTTCTAAATTCCGCAGAAATGGAAAACAGGGAGAGTGCACGCAAAATAGATGACACTGGAACGTTTCGATTTCGGCGAAATGTCGCGAGTGAAATGTCGTTCAATAAAAGGCTCGCTCTGTCTGTGTGTATTAAACACAAGAAGAGATGAAATGTGGAACACTGTAGTGGGCCTATTGGCCTACGCTAGGGGCCAAGAGATAGCTACTTCTCAAAATTAACCTTTCTCTTCCTCTCTCTCTCTCTCTCATACATTGCCACTAACTCTATTTGGCTTCGACAACCCATTTATCCAATTAACGGCTTCTGTCCACGTTGCATAGAGTGCATGCATACACACTACACATACAGCATATGTATACAGAGAATCCATATAGTATCTGCCCACTACCCCTCTTCCTGACTGCTCGGGGATAAATATTGGAGCTAATTATGAAAAAAAACTTCCCAGATGTTGAGGAAATGTTTTTACAACCATCACAAACATAAGTGTTTGTGAAACCAGTCTGTTGATCCCTGACATACAAATGAGTTCGTATCCTTCAACACACAAATTGGGTAGCGACTCGTGGCTGAGTCGGAGAGACAGGAAGAGGGTAAGACGGGAAGAAGGAGGGATGTTAAGAGGGAAAGGTAGGGGTAGGGAGGGAAGGTCGACAGGGTAACAGCATCAACAGCGGCACTGATAACATCTCAATAGCTGCTAGAGAAAGATAACCTTATATACCGGAAGTTAAGGTGTGTTATAAACATTTGAAACTAAATCTAACTGTTTTAGGGGTGGTTGAAAGAGAGAGAGAGAAAGAGAACTGGTATGTTAGTGTATACACCGTGGCAGGGGAAGCTAGGAAGATGTTTGGAAGCAGGATGCTAGGGTAGGGCAGAGCATGGTAAAGAAAGGAAGGATAGGGCTGGATAGAGCAGATTAGGGCAGGGCAGGGCTCACTCCCTCAAACACAAACGCTTCAACAGATGTTAGGATCACTCACTCGCTGCCTCCTGCCACAATCCATCACGTAAACAAACTTTAAACGACTCTGGCGGTGAGCAAGTAAACTAGAAGTCCTCCCCATCTCCCCCCATATCTCCTCCCCAAACCCTCTCCTCCCCACACCCTCTCCCCCACCACTCTCACCTCCCCGCCTCACCCTATTTCCTCCCCACATCCTCACCCCTCACCTCACCTCTCCACCACCCCACCTCACATTCCCAACCCACACCCTCACCTCCCCGACCTCTCCCTACCCCATCACCCCCACTCATCTCGGCTCCCAGTACCACTAACCAAATACACAGGTCAACATATAGAGGTGAGGTAGATTATTCCATTAAATAATTCAACCAAATGTTATAATACCGTGATATACATAGTCAGGGAAATGGTGCGTGAGTGTGGTGGTGTTGGTGGTGGTGTTGGTGGTGGTGTTGGTGGTGGTGTTGGTGGTGGTGGTGGTGCCACATTTGCTGTTGTTTCTGCTGGTGCTATTGATACTGCAAGTGATGCTAGTGCTGGTGCTGTCTGTTTCCTATTAAAGACAGAGAGAGAGAAAGAGAGAGAGAGAGAGAGAGAGAGAGAGAGAGAGAGAGAGAGAGAGAGAGAGAGAGAGAGAGAGAGAGAGAGAGAGAGAGAGAGAGAGAGAGAGAGAGAGAGATAGTAAATATTTTACTAGAAACAATTGGATTGCCTGCTGCAGTACAGTGGTGTGCAGAATAAAAAGCTAGCCTGGGGCGAGATATTTTTAGCTGTATATTGAGAGTCCGGGCCGGTACAAGGGGAAAAAAGTCTTGAGCTCTGCAGAAATTATAGCTCTGAGAGAGAGAGAGAGAGAGAGAGAGAGAGAGAGAGAGAGAGAGAGAGAGAGGAGAGAGAGAGAGAGAGGAGAGAGAGAGAGAGAGAGAGAGAGAGAGAGAGTTTTGTTGCCTTTACCTTTCTTTCATATTTATTAGAGGATCACCATCACCACCACCACCACCACCACCACCACCACCACCACCACCACCATCACTCATCACTAGTGTCAGGAGCCACTTACCACCTCCTCAAATCCTGACACTAGAAATAAACTCACACCGTCCATAGCCATATAACACCTAATTTTCCCGTGTAAACAAAACCAAATTTACCTTATTTACGTACGTAAACAATCTAAGTTTGTAAATAATGTAAATCTCAGCTCTCCATCTCTTCCGGTAAACCAAATGGATAACTTCTAACCACATTAGAAATTATGTATAATTATCTATCGTAGAATATTTCGGCTGTAAATGAATTATAGTTATAGAAGGAAAATTGTTTTGAACGTTTTGGTATTAGGGGAAAGTTTGGCGAGGTTCCTAAGTCTTCCCAAGTTCAGAGGAAAGTTTGGCGAGGTTCCTAAGTCTTCCCAAGTTCAGAGGAAAGTTTGGCGAGGTTCCTAAGTCTTCCCAAGTTCAGAGGAAAGTTTGGCGAGGTTCCTAAGTCTTCCCAAGTTCAGGGGAAAGTTTGGCGAGGTTCCTAAGTCTTCCCAAGTTCAGGGGAAAGTTTGGCGATGTTCCTAAGTCTTCCCAAGTTCAGAGGAAAGTTTGGCGAGGTTCCTAAGTCTTCCCAAGTTCAGAGGAAAATTTAGTGAAGTTCCTAAATTTAGAGAAGAGTTTGGCAGAGTTGCTAAATCTTCCTAAGTTCAGAAAACCTCCCATAGCAGGGATATTTGGACAACGTTTCGCTCAGAAGTAAGATTTCTTTTAAGTCATCAGCGTTTCGCCCTACAGGTGAAGTTTTTAAGCCATGACCTGAAATAAAAGGTCACTGGTGAGCGAAATGTGTTTGTACTCCCTTAGCTGTCGCCATCTTTTTGTCTATGTAAAGCAACGTTTCTCATCCTCAGTGTTAGGTAAGTTCCTGTTGCCAGTCCTTCAACATCCTCTTTCTCTCTATCTCATATTTTTTTTTCCTACTCCTATCATCCTGCTTGTCACTCCTCCACTCCCTTCTTTACCTTCCTCCTTCCCACTAATCCTTATGTTACTGTCTCTCCTCTTCACACTACTTCGCTGCCCCTCCTTCAGCCTCCTCTCTCTCTCCCTCTCTCTCTCTCTCTCTCTCTCTCTCTCTCTCTCTCTCTCTCTCTCTCACTCTCTCTCTCTCTCTCTCTCTCTCTATCTCTCTCTCTTTCTCTTTTCCTCTCTCTCTCTCTCTCTCTCTCTCTCTCTCTCTCTCTCTCTCTCTCTCTGCTTTTTCCCTCTCTTCCTCTTCCTCCTCCCTTACAATCCTCCTCGACCTGGGCCCCAGGTAATCTCCCAGGTTCGCCAGGGACAACAGAAAGGGCGTGGCCACACCATGCACAACACCCTTTAAGTCTATCTCTTCCCCTCCATCCCTCCCTGCCTTCCCTGCCCTCCCTGCCCTCCCTCTGTCCCTCCCTGCCCTCCCTCTATCCCTCCCTTACTTCCCTCTCCATCTCCAATATTTGTCGTATCCAGAAGTGCTAATCTCGGACTTGCTGAAGTATGCAACACTCGCCCGTATAGATCCACGTGGTTTCCATATGGCGAGTGTCTCGTAAGAAATGACTAAGGGGAAGAAAATGGCTAAGGGTAAGGAAATGGCTAAGAGGAACGGGGTTACGTCTCATATACAGAGTGAAAGATACTGGGGGAAGAGACAGGGATGGCAGCCGCGTTGGTGGTAGAGATGTTGTGTTTGTATCCAGGTGGGATCTACCGCGAAGTAAACTAAATTCAGTGCGCTGTTTAGGGCATTTTATTGAGAAAACGTTTCGCCCACCAAGATCTTTGTTAGTTCTGACTAGGGTCTATAAAAGCCTTGATGGATGAAAGGTCTTCGCCTTGTTGACGTGATAGTATATTCTCTCAATGGTGTTCGTAGAACTGCCTCTCTCTGTCACTGGTGTTCGTAGGTGCTGCCTCTCTCACTGGTGTACTCATCCACTGGGAGAGATTCACCGTTGAAGGAGCTTTAGCAGTGTGGAGAATCTTTCCTCAGTATATTAAAGTGGACACTGTTTTTCGTGTCATTATATTTTATCCCCCATTCTTGAGAGTCCATATAGCTAGTCACATAGTATTTGGCAGTGTCACACTCTAGGTGTTAGACTCCTTCATGTATACATTTCGATATATGGTAAGTATTTCAGTGTGGCGGATAAATTCGATATCCCTTTGAAATGTTGCATCCACTTTCCCATTGCAATTTATGTTGCTAATATTCGTCGAGTAGTTGCAGGAGTAAGACTGAGTATAATGTAAATGATGGAAAGCGATATGTGACGAATTAGGAGTGATCAGTTACCTTAGTTATACTAAGGTACTGTGAACACAGGTACTGCAGTACCTGGCTGGAAGCAAGGTTACCAGAGCCTAGGAACGTACCTAGAGTGATGAAGTCAAAGGTAAACACCAGGGGAATATTTTTTTTGACTACACGTATATTCCCACCAACGGTATTTAGCAGTGTAAGTAGGTACCTTACTAGCGAGAATTACGATAAATGAGAGTGTGTAGATATCATACAAGTGAGAATTACGATAAGTGAGAGAACAAAGCGACCTCTGTCACTGCTGTGAGCGTATAACTTATACAATAGACAAGCATGTGCACTCAGCCTTAGCAAGTGATAGACTGAGTCTGATCTACAGATTTGGATATTACGTCAATTCGTCTGGAGTCAACCCCCCCGCTCCTCCTCCTCCTCCTCCTCCTCCTCCTCCTCACCCTGATTGGTTGACATTTAAAACAGGCAGCCACTCAGAGCACAGCCACTCCTGCAACAGCACAATCAGTAACAGCCAGTATTGCTGATCAGAGGAAATGCAAAAAGAGATTGCGTGATGCGCTACGTGTAAAATGTCACGTACTTGTAGTGCACCACATGAGGGGGCTGAGAAAGGCTTACTTTCTCCCCTAGTGTATATGTTTATAAATGGCTAAGTGAAGTCATGTTAATTTATTTTCTAAAACTTTCATTTTTTTTTTTTTACTGTCAGATTTATTTATCATTCTTTTTTATTGTCTTTCTGCTTCTCTTATGTAGATTTTTTTTGTAGTGTATTTCATTTTTTTGTCTACTTTTTCCCTACTCCCCTTTTCCTGCTATCCCACTCTTTTTTCTTCTCTCCTTCTTTCTGTTAACCCACTTTCTTTACTCCCCTCTTTTTGTTATTCCATTCATTCTCTACTCCCCTCATTCTAGAGACGAATTGTTCCTTAATTTAACTTCTCCCTTACGACCTAGTCTATCTCCCCTCCTCCTTTCCTCCCCACCCCTCTCCTCTGCACCCCCCCCACATCTCTCTCATCCCCAGCCACCAAGGGGCAGTCAGCTGATCCCATGTAAACAAAGATGGTCGGTTACACACACACTTCGGGGCCGGACGAGAGAGGATTATCAGGAGCAGGAAACACGGTCGCCGCTAATATTAGCGCAGTATGGCCGGCACTGATTGCTGCTAGTGTCACAGATCTGCTAATATTAGCGCAGTATGGCCGGCACTGATTGCTGCTAGTGTCACAGATCTGCTAATATTAGCGCAGTTTGGCTGGCATTGACTGCTGCGAGTGTCAGATCCTCCCTCCAAGGCCCTATCAGTGAGGATTTTATCAGCTTCTCCATGGAAGGGAGAACCTTTGATGTTTGTGAAGGGTTCTTCATCTAAGGAATTAGAGCTCCCCTTCCCATGCTTGGATCAAACTTATTTACCTCCTATTATCCATATTCATTAGCTATTATCAACATACTTAAAATAATGTGATAGTTACTGTTGCTCTCAGTGCTGGTGTGTTTTCTTAGTTACGTCGCTGCGTGTGTCCTAGTTTTCTCCAGCTGCATGACCCATACGGGTTTAGCTCTTGTATTTTTAATATAATAATAGTAGCTTCTCTGTGAAAATAACCAGTGTTTATGTTGTGATTAGCGGGGAGTGCAGCCGGACTATTGTTTGTACTATGTATAAAAGAAAAGCTTTTTTTTTTTGCGAATTATTTTAATCTGGACGTGATTTCTCAGTCTTCCTCTTACCTTTCTCCCATTTTATTTCCCTCTCTCTCTTTCCTTTCCTCCTAACAAACAGATGTGAAATAAATCTCTGGAAATTTGCTGGAGATGAAGAAAGTCCAAAAGGAATCCTGTTATACTTACGAAGTCCTTCATGAGTATTAATTACCACAAAATCTTACAGTACTATCCCCCCCTCCCCCTTCCTATCTGCCATTTTCTCATCCCTCTTCCCCACCCATTCTCCTCTTAGCTCTTCTCCTCTACCTTGTCCCCTCTTCTCTCCCTCCTCTCCTCTCCCCCCTTCTTAAAATCACCCCGTGCTCTCTCGTGTATTGTCCAAGTGAATTACAGCCTCTGCTGTCCTCCTGGGTGTGTCCTCACAAACTTTTCCAATAGAAGACTCGTACGAGTCACTGAAATACCTGATCTTTCTTTCTTGAACAGCACTGGCGTGTGCTTTGACACTGGTGAAGAGCTCTTGATCCGTGGAATTGAATCTACCCTCTGCTTTGTAGTAGTAGTATATGTTATTACCTCACAGTCTCCAGGCGCTGTACGACCCTTACGGGTTTAGTACATCATTATAAGACTAATATTTATTTTATTTACCTACTCTAGCTTAGTCTGGATTTATTTCCGACCAAAGTTACTTTTCTTGGCATAATAATTTTTTTGGGATGTGCTGAATGTGACGTTGTATACTTAGAAAAATTTAAAACTAAAGTAATGTGATGCTACCCCCTTCTGTATGATAGTTACACAGCAGGAACAAAGATTGCTATATTCTCCCCTTGTCGTATCCCATCACACAGGATGGGATATGTCAGCCTGAGCTGGGAGACTTCAATAGTGCCAGGCTGAGCTGGGAGTCTTCAGTAGTGTCAGCCTGAGCTGGGAGACTTCAGTAGTGTCAGGTTGAGCTGGGAGACTTCAGTAGTGTCAGCCTGAGCTGGGAGGCTTCAGTAGTGTCAGGCTGAGCTGGGAGACTTCAATAGTGCCAGGCTGAGCTGGGAGACTTCAGTAGTGTCAGCCTGAGCTGGGAGACTTCAATAGTGCCAGACTGAGCTGGGAGTCTTCAGTAGTGTCAGCCTGAGCTGGGAGACTTCAATAGTTCCAGGCTGAGCTGGAAGACTTCAATAGTGCCAGGCTGAGCTGGGAGTCTTCAGTAGTGTCAGGCTGAGCTGGGAGACTTCAATAGTTCCAGGCTGAGCTGTGAGACTTCAATAGTTCCAGGCTGAGCTGGGAGACTTCAATAGTGCCAGGCTGAGCTGGGAGTCTTCAGTAGTGTCAGCCTGAGCTGGGAGACTTCAATAGTTCCAGGCTGAGCTGGGAGACTTCAATAGTGCCAGGCTGAGCTGGGAGTCTTCAGTAGTGTCAGGCTGATCTGGGAGATTTCAATAGTGTCAGACTGAGCTGGGAGACTTTAGCAGTGTCAGACTTAGCTGGTAGACTTCCGTAGGGCAATGAGAATACCGTCAAGTATTTCCATTAAAGGTTCAACAGCAGCTGCAGCCTAAAGGTTATCGTTCCAACAGAGCTGAAGTTACTTTCATTCAGGAATTACCATCTTCCAGGAAGGCCAGATAATTGTAAGATAATATTAAATCAAATATACCACTGGAAACCAGGACGAATATCCAATAAGGTAATTATATACTCACAACTGTACAATATGCCGTCTGCTTTACAACCAGTTACCTGAATACTGTGTAATACTGACACGTATAGCACAGCAAGGATTCCTTACCCAACGTTTTTCGACCCTATAGGGCATTCGTAATTCAGACAGAAGAGGTGACTGTCGTTCTCGGCTCCTTCAGGAGGTTCACACTCCGCACACCACACCGAGGGAAGATACCAAGGAAAAAATATACATAATTCTCTTTGAGGTGAGAGGAACAGCGGGAGTACCTTGAGTGGGATGGTTCCTGGGACGCCACACTGTGTATCACCTTACCACACTGTGTACCACGTCACCACATTGTGTACCACGTCACCATACTGTGTACCACGTCACCATACTGTGTACCACGTCACCACACTGTGTAGCACCTTACCACACTGTGTACCACCTTACCACATTCTCACAACACTTCCTTGTGCTTCAGGAAAATAAATAAATAAATATATATATATATATATATCGCGCCTAATAGGCAGAACTTGCGATCTTGGCTTAAATAGCAACGCACATCTTGCCATATACGACAAGCGAAAATTTGTTTACGAAATAATTTCGCCAAAATCATTCTGAACCTAACGAAAAAAAATATATTTCACTGTGTTTGTTTAGTATTAAATTATTGTAAACAAATCTAAAATATATTTAGTTGGGTTAGGGTAAAATAAATTGTTCTTGTTATAATAAGGTTAGGTAAGTTTTCTAAGATTCTTTTGATGCAAAATTATAAATTTTTACATTAACATTAATGAAAAAAAATATATCTTTAAACGTATAAGAGAAAATTTCAGAAAGGACTTAATTTTAAATGAGTTCTTGCTAATTGACCAGTTTTATATATTCGGCACGATATATATATATATATATATATATATATATATATATATATATATATATATATATATATATATATATATATATATATATATATATATATATATATATATATATCCTTCTACCTCTCCCTCTCCTCTTTCTTTCTCTCTCTTTTTCTCTCTTTCCTTTATGTCCTTCTTTCTCTTCCCCCTCCCACATACCTCTCTTCCTCCCCCACCTCGGTATACTACGCCCGATAACAATATGGAATTTATATAAAAGTCCCGATTCCAATGACCTTAATGGCGCTGCCATTATTCCTTGCTGAGTGGGGAGAGTGGGAGAGGAAGAGGGAAAGAGAGAGAGAACGGGGGAAGAAGAGTGGGAGAGGGAGATTAGGGGAGGTAGAGTGGGGGAGAGTGGGAGATAGAGTGGGAAAGGTAGGGTCTAGGAGGGAAAGGAGAGAGGAAGAGGAAAAAATCGGTGAAGAAGAATGAGGGATGGAGAATGTGGGGAGAAAGAGAGTAGGGAAAAAGTGTGGAGAAAAGAATAAGGAAAGAGAGAGAAATAGGAACAGAGTAATGGAGCCACCATACATCACAGTTTATACTAACATTGATGTTAAACGAGGATAACTTTTAGCAATTATATATATATATATATATATATATATATATATATATATATATATATATATATATATATATATATATATACCAAATATATATATATATACCAAAACTGTTGTCCAGAGGGCTGAGGAAGGGTTGTTGAGGTGGTTCGGACATGTAGAGAGAATGGAGCGAAACAGAATGACTTCAAGAGTGTATCAGTCTGTAGTGGAAGGAAGGCGGGGTAGGGGTCGGCCTAGGAAGGGTTGGAGGGAGGGGGTAAAGGAGGTTTTGTGTGCGAGGGGCTTGGACTTCCAGCAGGCATGCGTGAGCGTGTTTGATAGGAGTGAATGGAGACAAATGGTTTTTAATACTTGACGTGCTGTTGGAGTGTGAGCAAAGTAACATTTATGAAGGGATTCAGGGAAACCGGCAGGCCGGACTTGAGTCCTGGAGATGGGAAGTACAGTGCCTGCACTCTGAAGGAGGGGTGTTAATGTTGCAGTTTAAAAACTGTAGTGTAAAGCACCCTTCTATATATATATATATATATAATAATAAAAATAATAATATATATATATATATATATATATATATAAAAGGGAAATATTAACTACAACTTGTACATCTCACTACTTCTGACTGCTATTTACTGCTACAAACACTACTTTCCAAAACTGTCTATTGCTAACCTCCGCTGCACTATTAACTACCATTAACCTCTATTAACCCATATTAACTATTACAAATCGCTATAAATTACCACTAACCATTACTAACGACAACTAACGAGAAAATAGAGCGCTCTGTCGTGGAGGATGACATGGGGGGGGGTGAACAGGGGCAGGAAAGATGAGCAGACACTCGGGGCAAGGATGGAGGGCATGGGTTGGGGGCAGGAATGTGGAGCGATTTGGAAAAGGGGTGAGGAGGCTAATTTTCTTAATGGATATTTGCAGGAAAGTCTGTGTAGTGGAAGTAAAGTGGTGATAGACTGTGTGTGTGTGTGTGTGTGTGTGTGTGTGTGTGTGTGTGTGTGTGTGTGTGTTGCAGGGGTCGAGACACAGGTCCTGGTCTCGCCTTTTCACTGGTCGCTACTGGGTCCACTATCTCCCTGCTCCATGAGCTTTATCGTACCTCTTCTTAAACCTATGTATGATCCTGCCTCCACTACACACTCACTGGGTTGTTCCACTTCCTGACAACTCTATGATTAAAGAAATACTTCCTAACATCCCTGTTACTCATCTGAATCTGAATCTTCCAGTTGTTGTTGTGTCCCATCTTTGAAACATTCTGTCTCTATCCACCTTCCAGCGTGTATGCGCGCGTGCGCAATATGGAGGCTCGATCCTCCGTCTACTAGTTTTGGAATAGACACGTTAATAAGCTGCACCCATAAGGAAAGCTTTAAAACATAGGACATTTTTTTTTTATAACACTAGAAGATTGGAGCATTAATACGACTATCTAGAATCTAGACTGGTTCAGAAGCAAAATGAGATGGAGGTAAATTGTATTAGTAACTCCAAAGTTTGTGCGCATGCCCAGGAGCTTGAGCCTAGCACATGACAACTCTAAGTCTGCTCGTTGAAAATATAGCCAATGGCTCCTAAGTTCTTCCTTTAGTACACTTTGTGTCGCTTGGGCAGCTAGTTTATTGAATAAGACGAAATGCAGTCACTTAGGGCATGCAGTCGCTTAGACATGCAGTCACTTAGACATGCAGTCACTTAGACATGCAGTCACTTAGACATGCAGTCACTTAGGACTCCAAATTTGGAGTGAGCAAGGTCCAGGGACTGAAATATTGTCAATAAACATGTATTAAACGATTGCAATTCGTGTCTGTGTCCTCTAGTTATTGCCACCATCAACCCTTGTATCCGGCTAGTTTATTGTACACCCAGAATTACAGATATGCCAATGAGTCTCTGTCACAGCTTAATGGACACAATAATATCTGCACCTCTTTAAGATAGGACTCATTTCATAACATAATCTACCTTCTGCAATATGTTGATACGATCTCAAAAAAAAAAAGAAAACTCATGTCTCGTAACATTAGCTCTACAAACACACTTTACCTTTCATATCTCTGGTATCTCCATGTTAAATCTACCGTCAGATTTTCACATAGTTAAAGTTACTTTGCTGTTTTAACTTTAAAGGTTTAAATAATCATATATTTACAAGGATCCCAAAGGGAATAGGTCACTTGGTCTGATTTTTTGGGGGAGTTATCGTGGGTAGTTTACACTATGTATGATAAGTGCACTTATGTGTGCCTAGACTTAGTGTAGCAGTGGCAACGTCTTAAAGTCTTGTGATATTGTTACTTTCTCACAAACATTTCATTACCACGGAAAGTGGATCTATTATATTCAGCATTCCCTTAATTTACTGATAATTTAGCCAAGTCGCCGACTTGTATTTCCTGAGGCTTATATGAGAAGAAATCCAAAAGGGCTATCTTTTATCTTCTTTTTCATCATTTGTGTATATGTGGGTCTGGAATGATACACAGCATATTACATTAAGATTTTATGATATCTGAAGCATGTAATGAAGATAGAGAGTCAAGAAACGGCTGAAATGTCTAAGGTTGCAGCTTCTACAAGCCTGCGAGGAATAAGAACGGCAGATAGTTTAACTTGTAAGGTATACGAATCCAGTTCTCAATTCTAATTCACCTCTATCATAGCACCATCTGCCTGGTTTACGATACCAGCACTTTGTGCCCTCTCACTGAGTGATATTCTTTTTTGATTCGTAGGTCGTGTAAATGTTCAGACACTTTAAGTTTAATTCTTTGACTAAGATGATGGTAGTGCATGGTTAAGTTCCACGTAGGTGGCCGTTGGAAAATGCTGGAGTTTCGTAGCCTAATACAGGTCATGAAATGCAGTATTATTATAGGACTGAATCTTCTGAAGTGTGATCAAAGCTATGTTGTTTGTAGAAAGTTAAAAAATCATATAAATCATGGGACAAGTGAATGTAAATGGAAACCAATAACAACCTCTCACTTGATGGTGTTTAGATTACGTAAGTCCTACCTACACATATACACAGGCAATTCACACACACACACACACACACGCACACACACACACACACACACACACACACACACACTCACGTAAGCCAGCCTACAAACAGTGGCCGAGGCAGCAAGATGTAACTAGTGCCAATAAATCAGGTGTTTACCTGGCAGCTTCACCTGCAAGGGTCGTACCCAGTAGACAGGAAAAAAACACCGTACGAAAGAAGTCGGAAATGCGGCTACGTAAGAGACTGTTGGTGATAAACATTAGACATGAGTTGTGAGGGAGAGGAGAGGAGGAAGAAGAGGATGAGGAGGATGAGGAAGAGGAAGAGAAGGGTGATAGATTGTAAGAGAGAGGGATGGAGGTGGAGAGGGGTGATGGGTTACGAAGAAGGGAAGAGGAGAGGGGTGATGATTTGTGAGGGAGAGGGGAGAAGGAGAGAGGCGAGGAGAAAGAGGAGAGGGGAAAAAGAATCATAGAGGTCAAGGGTGAGAGAGCGACTAGAAAGAAGAGGGATGAGGTGATGAAGAGAGGGGAAAGAGAGGGAGAGTAAAGAAAGATATACAAGAACGAGAGGAAAACTGACAAAGATTAAAGGGAAAAGAGATAGGCAATGAGAGCTAGCATAATAATAATAATAATAACAATAATAATAATAATAATAATAATAATAATAAT
>NC_091338.1:2937276-2959776 GCF_038502225.1 Cherax quadricarinatus
TCTGGATTGTGGACAGAAGTAGTGATAGCCAGGCTATTTGGACTGTAGACAGTAGTCATAGCCAGGCCATTTTAACTGTAGACAGTAGTGATAGCCAGGCCTTTGGACTGTAGACAGAAGTAGTGATAACCAGGCCACCTGTCTGGACTGCAGAAAGAACAGAGACAGTGTAGATCTTTATAAATTTCTATATAGAGCGATATAGTGTCAGAGCAAACTGCACCTTTCGAACAAGAATAATACACGTACATATAATCCGTACGTGTACTTTCTATACATGTATTATACAAATCTCAAATATTCTTTTCAACGAACATACAAAGATACCGTCCGTTCTTGGTACCGTCACAAGAGACAGTCTTTAATATTCATATTTGCATAAAAGGTGGAAACTCGATCCTCCGTCCTCTAATATCAACAAGTGAAGGCCCTAAAACACTCAGATGCTTAATGTTCACATAAATAAACAAAGTAGAATGAAATAGAAAGCAACTGTTTACCCTAATGACAAAACAAATAGAGGGCAGCAGAATGTATTATGCAAGGTCACACCTGTCGCAACGCGAGGTAATAATGTACACCTGCCTGTGTATCATATCAAACTTGCAATACACATAAGTAACATCTGTGTCTTGTGCAACACATGTTACTACGTTGTTGCCGTTTTTGTGTTAGATATTCGACGTCAATTTCATAATTCTTCTAGATTTTAAAAGAGTGTTTTAATTTTCTTTTAGATTAGGATTGCCTTAAGTTAGGTTAAATTAGATCGAGCTTCAGAGAGAGAGAGAGAGAGAGAGAGAGAGAGAGAAGAGGATGAATAGCCTAGGGAGGTAATCTTGTTTCTAGACACCCTCAGCGAGTCAAACCCTCTAGTGCCTACAGTTGGTACACACTCAGATCTGTTGCTCTGTAAGAAATCGAAAGTATTCTCATAATCACTATATATTACAATTCAGTCCGAGTTGATATATATATATATATATATATATATATATATATATATATATATATATATATATATATATATATATATATATATATATATATATATATATATATATATATATATATATATATATATATATATATATATATATATATATATATATATATATATATATATATATATATATATATATATATATATATATATATATATATATATATATGTATGTGTGAATGTGTGCTTCTGTGTGTGTATGTATAAACAGAGATTACCGATAATTTGATTGTAAAAACCTAATAAAACCTAATAAAACCTAATAAAACCTAGGTTTATGAATCAAAGTAGCAAAACAGAGATTTAAGAAGAAGAGGGAAGAGAGGAATGTCAGGAGGTGTCCCCACACTTTTTTATTATACTAGATTAAATATCAACGGCAGCTGGAGCAGTAACAACAGCATCAGCAGCAACAACAACAGCAACAGCAACAACAACAGCAGCAGCAATAACAGCAGCAGCTAGAACAGCTGCACCAACATCAGCAGCAACAGCAACAGCAGCAAGAACAGCAGCAAAAAAACAGCAGCAACAGCAACAAGAACAGCAGCAAAAAAGCAGCAGCAACAGCAACAGCAGCAAGAATAGCAGCAAAAACAACAACAGCAGCAGCAACAGCAGTAGCAGCTAGAACAGCTGCAGCAACAGCAGTAGCAGCTAGAACAGCTGCAGCAACTTCAGCAACAACAGCAGCAAGAACAGCTGCAGCAAGAACAGCTGCAGCAACAACAGCAGCATTATCATGAATGTAAATGGTGAAGAAGAAACACGAGTTGTAGGTTGAGATAAAGCTCTTCACTGAGCGAAATGTCGTTCAAGTGTGTCTTCTTCATTATCACCACCACCACCTCTATTACTACCACCATCACCATTACTGTCACCACCACCACACCACCACCATCACCACCACCACCACTACCACCACCATCATCACCACCATCATCACCACCATCACCACCACCACCACCCTCACCACCATTATCACCACCACCACTCTCACCACCATCATCACCACCACCACCACCACCATCACCACCATCACCACTACCATCACCACTACCACCATCATCACCACCATCATCACCACCATAACCACCACCACCGCTCTCACCACCATCATCACCACCACCACCATCACCACCATCACCACCACCACCACCACCACCACCACCACCACCACCATCACTACTACCACCACCACCATCACCACCACCATCACCACCTTCACCACCATCACCACCACTACCACCACCACCACCATCATCACCATCACCACCACCACCACCATCACCACCATCACCACCATCACCACCACCACCATCACCAACAGTAAGAGGCACCCAATCTGAGATTGGGTTGAGGTCCGCAGCTCAGTATTGATCACAGGCGGGCCAACACCGTGGGAGGGACACCCCCTCCCTAACCCCCTCCCTCCCTCCTTCACTCTCCTCTCTCTACTCCCCTCACTCCCCTCCCTTCATTCTCTCCCTCCCACTCCCCTCATCCCAGTACTCTTGCTATAAACCGCTGAATTTTCCCCTCTTACACCTGAATCTACTAACATTATTAGGTTGCATATATAATATATATATATATATATATATATATATATATATATATATATATATATATATATATATATATATATATATATATATATATATATATATATATATATATATATATATATATATATATATATATATATATATATATATATATATATATATATATATATATATATATATATATATATGCAGATCCATTATTAGCTCAAAGGGCTCAGTTTCCTATAAATTATCTAAAACTTTAATGTTAAAAATAATATTAGTTTAGTTGATAAATTAAGTACTATGACTAAATTAAATAATTGCAATATGGTTAGTTTTGATTTCACTTCTTTGTTTATAAAATTCCAGTTGACGATTTATTTAGTTTTCTATCTGAAGAACTTGATAATTGTGGTGTTGAATCGAAGTTTGTGTTAAATGCCGAGTTTTACACTTAGAAGTTTGGTATGGCGATGGGAAATCCTCTCTCACATGTCCTTAGCAATTTGTACATTCAATATTTTGAAACAAAACTGCCTAACAAAATCCTTCCCAATAGATCTAATTTGCACAGAAACATTGATGATAACATGACTCACGAAATCGTAATGACACGATTGCAAACAACCCATACCACGGGCGGGATTTGAACCTAGTTGGGCGAATCTTATTGTGACTAGCTGGTCCAGTGGCTAACGCGACGGTCTGGAGTTTTGAGACTCTCTGACCGCGGGTTCAAATCCCACCCGTGGTATGGAACATTGATAATAGTTTGTCTTATGCCTAAGAACATAGATATGAACCAATTCCTAACTGAATTCAATAATCTAGTTCATTACATAAAATTTACTGTTGAGTTTGAACAAAATAACTCACTGCCTTTTTAGAAGTCTTAATTATCAAGGGAAACCGTGATTTTAAATTCAAAATATACAGAAAACTAGCAAGTAATGGTTCTTATGTGCAATATTATTCTTTAAATCATGATAGAGTTTAAATTTCTGTATTTTTTTCCATGTTTTTGAAAGATTTGCATATTTGCAGCCCAGTGTTCATAGATGAAAAAAATCTTGAAAATTTATGAAATAGCTAATGATCTAAAACACCCAAAATACTTAATTGATAAATATTTAAAATTGCTGGAAAAACATTTTGTAATTTAAAGGACAAACAATCATATTCAGCCAAGAATATGTTGGTTCTAATTTACCATGAAAAATCTTCTTGGTATACCTTCCTTACGTAAGAATGTTAAAATCGAAGTTGTATTTAAAACTCTTGATACAGTAAAACCACTTTTGAGAATCGCTGGTGGAGTCACTCACATTATTATCTTAATTAAAATATTGTACATTATTCAAATACTTTCGGCTGTTAAGGCAGGCGCTCTACTGCTGGTGAAGGTCACTTACTGCAAGAAACTGAAGCTACCTTCCCATTTTCTGCGATTACGTTTGTCTTCCATCCAGTTTCCAACGTCCTGATTTACCACTTCTGGTGGAATAATATAAGATTGTTATGTACTTGTGTTTACCTTAAGAGACGAAGTGTCTGGCGCTAGTGCTATACCAAGAGTTACTAGAAAATATGCAAAGGATAACACCTGTGGCTGTGTGTGTGTGTGTGTGTGTGTGTGTGTGTGTGTGTGTGTGTGTATTCACCTATTTGTGATTGCAGGTTTCGAGTCATAGCTCCTGGCCTCGCCTCTTCACTGATCGTTACTATGTCCTCTCTCCCCCTGTTCCATGAGCTTTATCATACTTAGTCGTAAAACTATGTATGGTTCCTGCCTCCACTATGTCACTTCCCAGACTATTCCACTTCCTGACTACTCTATGACTAAAGAAATAATTCCTAACATCACTTTGACTCATCTAAGTCTTCAACTTCCAATTCTCAGAGTTATCAGAGTTATCTTGAATACTGAGTTATCCATGTGTAACGTCAAGTGTGACGTCAGGTATGACGCCAGGTGTGACAGCAGATGTGACGTCAGGTGTGGCACCAGGTGTGACGTTAGGTGTGGCACCAGGTGTGACGTTAGGTGTGGCACCAGGTGTGGCGTTAGGAATGGCACCAGGTGTGATGTTAGGTGAGACACCAGGTGTGACGTTAAGTATGACACCAGGTGTCTCACCAGGTGTGACGTTAGGTGTGACACAAGGTGGGACGCCAGAAGTGACGTCAGCGGGAGTAGTAATGACATCATCACGCTGCTGATGACGTCAACTCATTCATTCATTTCGCAGCACGCGTAAGTCCATTGATTCCAGAAGAGGGCTCTTGATCCAAGCCGCTGGAGCTACCCTCTTTTACCAAGAATCAAACATGACTGCCTCCCAGTCCAGAGGAGCTGTAGGACCCATACAGCTTTAGCGCTTCCCCGTGAGGCATAGCATGTACAGGAGTGGAAGAGGGGAGAGGAGGGGACGGGAGGAAAGAAGGGAGGGGAATGAAGGAAGAAGAGCAGTGTGTAGGCGGAAGGGAGGAGGGAGAAGTTGACCCTTAGAAGCACAAAGGCGAGCACTATATGTGTGTGTGTGTGTGTGTGTGTGTGTGTGTGTGTGTGTGTGTGTGTGTGTGTGTGTGTGTGTGTGTGTGTGTGTGTGTGTGTGTGTGTGTGTGTGTGTGTGTGTGTGTATGTATATCTGTATATATTCCTACAATAACGAATATCCTACAAGAAAAAAGAATCTTCGACCATATTTATTTTTGTATACTGACCCTCCATCAAGGAACTTCTTTTTTTTTTTTTTAAATCGTTGTCAAATCATAAATAACGTTTTCAAAATTATTTTTTTCCTCCCGTGATCTCTTTTTGTTAAGAGACAGTAGGGCGAGGAAAGACAATGTTTATTTTTCCCATGGTATGTTGGAGACGGCTTTTTATATCAGCTGGATCACCGGGAAAGAACACCTTCGTTCACGATTCGTTCTCAAGATGGCGCAGACCGGGCCGCGGGGGCGTTGACCCCCAGAACTCTCTCCAGGTAAACTCCAAGTAATACCTCCTTAGAGGACTGTAAACAATGAGGAAGATGACGATCACCTCTTCCGCTACTTTTTCTTTGAGTTTATCTGGCCACTTACTGTATTTGTCTAAATATTAGTGTACATGCAGACTATCAAGGCTGAGGGACTGATTGCCTTAAAATTACCTCCCCACTTCTGCGATCACCAGTACTGTAATCGTCTCGTTAATCGACTGATGAAGCCTACTATGCTGGCGAAACGTTTTGGCAACAATAAATGTACCTAGTATAGTACATGTCTTACTCGTCAAATATAGGAACTGGAATTAATCATTGTAAGTGTTTCAAGGAATACTGATTACATACCATTCAAGGCGTTGGCCCACTAAGCAATTTCCTGCGGACAGTGATTTTTTCTACAAGGGAAATGAATTTGTTATTCAGTCTGTTACACGCATCTCGCCGGTTTTCCAACTCCACAACCTTCAGAGCCAGTAACTTCGATTCATTAACAGCTTCAGGTGGTGGTGTGTCCCTATCAGACGTGTCTGCTAAGCTTTGGCGAATTCCAGTTCAGTTCTCACATATAACTTAGTGCTGATCATCTTGTTCCTGACATACTGTGATTTTGGTTATTTTTCTTCACATGTTGTATTAATGTGCATGTGTTTTCGGTAAAGCAGAAAAATGTGTAAATACAGATGGTGAAATTTGACAAAAACAACTGCTATAGCAACACTGAAATTCAGACTATGGACTGACACCCATTCACCTTGAGAGTCCGTCTCGTTAACTCTTGCTTACACATACACAAATACCCCTCACATAGAAGACAGAAACTAATGACGTTTCGGTCTGACTTGGACCATTAACTAGTCACTTTTTACTCTTTCTTGCTTGCATATCTGAGGTCTCAGAGTGCAGGATCACCTGCGCTCTGAGACCTACAAATACGTCAGCTTTTGGAGTCTTCATTCCCCTCCCGCATCACCTGCTTCCACTGACACACTGGCCTGGTTTTCACTCAGTCTAATTTTACTAGGTAAACATTATCTAAAGATGGACTCTTGTTGTTTAAACTTTTAATTTCAAAGTAGTTACTCGATTAACTGATATTAAAGACTGTCAACTATACGAGGGTCATTAAGACCTCATGTCACCTCTTCACTACCAGTCAAGAATATTTTAATCGCTAATAGAGAGATTACAGTAATCTCTCAGATTACTCTTGAGCTGAGTAACCTCACAAGGGTTTAGCGTTTAGCATGAATATAATAGTAATAATCCAGTATTTATTAGTATGTATATATAAATATAAAAATAAAAGAGATTCATAACAAATGTGAACAAATTGTGGAAATACAGATAAATTGTTTATTAAGGAGATTCAGTGATAAACAAAGATATTTAAGCAGGTTTCCCCTACTGTTTATGTTTTTTTTTTGTGTTCGTGGGTAAGCACGTAGGGTTATACGGTGCAGGTTTCCTCAATTCTCCTTACCTATAAAGGTCATTTATTTCCCTATATAATGCAAACTAATTCACTTATTTTCAGTCGGGTCACACAGTCATGCACTGGTTGACAGCGCTCACAGCTACCCTGAAGGCCTTAGAGCACACACCGTACTCTGAACGTGCTCTGGAGGTGTCAGACACACAGAGTACTTTTAGGGATCTCAACACATACACGAGATACTCTATTTTGTTTTAAAAACACTCAACGTGACAGTCAACCAGACAATACCTTTTACCTCCAGGTTGACTCAGGATGAGTAGAGTGTTGAACCACGATATAATAATCATCACCCAGTGATTAAATCATCATATTTGGGTTAAATGCAAGTATGGAGTGGCTGTAACAGCCACATTCTGAGCCTGGCTAGCAAGACAAACATGAAACTCAAAGTGCAAGATATATCCGAAACTTGTGTCGACAACAGCCGTTGCAAACTATTTAAGGCTTAATTTCGGCCTTAGTATGCACCACTTTCTTGGATAGCCTATCACATATTTTAGAATTTTAACATGCTTATCTAGTCATTTTAACAGTTTTGTCAGCCATGTGATATGTACAAATGGAAAAAGCTGGTAAATCTTCGATCCTACGTTCTCTCACCGATTTCTGAGGAGTCAGGCTGTTGGTGATCGTGATGAATGCACTCAAGGTCTTCTGCCTGGATCAACAAGAGGTAAGCTGTTATACCACAAGTCGTGCAGCCAGTAGCATCTTCGCTCTGGCACTTTCCTTCTCAAGGATGCTATTAAAAGATCATACACTCCTCAGCTGACGCTTATTGGGAAGCTGCGTATACGTGAGAGAGGAGATGGAAGTAGAAAGAAGGAACATAGGAGGGAAAGGAAAGAGGAGAAGGAACTGAAGGAAGGAAGGGAGGGAGAAAGAAAGAAAAATAAGGTTGGAATGGAACTAGAGATATAAAGTAGAGATGAAGAGTCCACCACTGAAGACTTGCCATGTATATCCTTGAAGGGGAGGGAGGTCGGGGGGGAGTGGAAATGGTAGTGGTAGTGGTGGTGTTGGTAGTGGTGGTGGTAGTGGTGGTGGAGGTGGTAGTGATGGTGGTGGTGGTGTTGGTAGTGGTGGTGGTGGTGGAGGTGGTAGTGATGGTGGTGGTAGTAATGGTGGTGGTAGTGGTAGTAATAGTGGTGATGGTAATAATAGTGGTGGTGGTGGTGGTGGTGGTGGTGGTGGTGGAGGTGGTGGTAGTGATGGTGGTGGTGGTGGTATTAATAGTGGTGGTAGTGGTGGTGGTGGTGATGGTAAAGGCTTGAGCCTCCTTCCGCTAATCTTAAGAAAGCCTACCTAAGTGTATGCTAGATATGTACTCCGGAGGAGCAGGTGCAAGGAACTGGAGGCTGTTACCAGGATGTTGCTTAGTATAAACTCAAAGCGATAGTTTGCATCGTGTTATCCACAGTGATGAGCACTGCTGTCACCTTCACAGTGATGAGCACTGCTGTCACCTTCACAGTGATGAGCACTACTGTCACCTTCACAGTGATGAGCACTGCTGTCACCTTCACAGTGATGAGCACTGCTGTCACCTTCACAGTGATGAGCACTACTGTCACCTTCACAATGATGAGCACTGCTGTCACCTTCACAGTGATGAGCACTGCTGTCACCTTCACAGTGATGAACACTACTGTCACCTTCACAGTGATGAGCACTGCTGTCACCTTCACAGTGATGAGCACTACTGTCACCTTCACAGTGATGAACACTGCTGTCACCTTCACAGTGATGAGCACTGCTGTCACTTTCACAGTGATGAGCACTGCTGTCACCTTCACAGTGATGAGCACTGCTGTCACTTTCACAGTGATGAGCACTGCTGTCACCTTCACAGTGATGAGCACTGCTGTCACCTTCACAGTGATGAGCACTGCTGTCACCTTCACAGTGATGAGCACTGCTGTCACCTTCACAGTGATGAGCACTGCTGTCACTTTCACAGTGATGAGCACTGCTGTCACCTTCACAGTGATGAGCACTGCTGTCACCTTCACAGTGATGAGCACTGCTGTCACCTTCACAGTGATGAGCACTGCTGTCACCTTCACAGTGATGAGCACTGCTGTCACCTTCACAGTGATGAGCACTGCTGTCACCTTCACAGTGATGAGCACTACTGTCACTTTCACAGTGATGAGCACTGCTGTCACCTTCACAGTGATGAGCACTGCTGTCACCTTCACAGTGATGAGCACTGCTGTCACCTTCACAGTGATGAGCACTGCTGTCACCTTCACAGTGATGAGCACTGCTGTCACCTTCACAGTGATGAACACTGCTGTCACCTTCACAGTGATGAGCACTGCTGTCACCTTCACAGTGATGAGCACTGCTGTCACTTTCACAGTGATGAGCACTGCTGTCACCTTCACAGTGATGAGCACTGCTGTCACCTTCACAGTGATGAGCACTGCTGTCACCTTCACAGTGATGAGCACTGCTGTCACCTTCACAGTGATGAGCACTGCTGTCACCTTCACAGTGATGAGCACTGCTGTCACCTTCACAGTGATGAGCACTACTGTCACTTTCACTGTGATGAGCACTGCTGTCACCTTCACAGTGATGAGCACTGCTGTCACCTTCACAGTGATGAGCACTACTGTCACCTTCACAGTGATGAGCACTGCTGTCACCTTCACAGTGATGAGCACTGCTGTCACCTTCACAGTAATGAGCACTACTGTCACCTTCACAGTGATGAGCACTGCTGTCACCTTCACAGTGATGAGCACTACTGTCACCTTCACAGTGATGAGCACTGCTGTCACCTTCACAGTAATGAGCACAACTGTCACCTTCACAGTGATGAGCACTGCTGCCACCTTCACAGTGATGAGCACAACTGTCACCTTCACAGTGATGAGCACTGCTGTCACCTTCACAGTAATGAGCACAACTGTCACCTTCACAGTGATGAGCACTGCTGCCACCTTCACAGTGATGAGCACAACTCTCACCTTCACAGTGATGAGCACTGCTGTCACCTTCACAGTGATCAGCACTGCTGTCACCTTCACATTGATGAGCACAACTGTCACCTTCACAGTGATGAGCACAACTGTCACCTTCACAGTGATGAGCACTGCTGTCACCTTCACAGTGATGAGCACTACTGTCACCTTCACAGTGATGAGCACTGCTGTCACCTTCACAGTGATGAGCACTACTGTCACCTTCACAGTGATGAGCACTACTGTCACGTTCACAGTGATGAGCACTACTGTCACCTTCACAGTGATGAGCACTGCTTTCACCTTCACAGTGATGAGCACTACTGTCACCTTCACAGTGATGAGCACTACTGTCACCTTCACAGTGATGAGCACTACTGTCACCTTCACAGTGATGAGCACTTCTGTCACCTTCACAGTGATGAGCACTGCTGTCACCTTCACAGTGATGAGCACTACTGTCACCTTCACAGTGATGAGCACTGCTGTCACCTTCACAGTGATGAGCACTACTGTCACCTTCACAGTGATGAGCACTACTGTCACCTTCACAGTGATGAGCACTGCTGTCACCTTCACAGTGATGAGCACTACTGTCACCTTCACAGTGATGAGCACTACTGTCACCTTCACAGTGATGAGCACTACTGTCACCTTCACAGTGATGAGCACTACTGTCACCTTCACAGTGATGAGCACTACTGTCACCTTCACAGTAACGAGCATTACACAGATAACTCTCACATAGAAGAGAGAAGCTGACAACGACGTTGCGGTCTGACTTGGACTTCGTAAATGGTTCAAGTCAGACTCTCCTATATGCTGGTTATTCGTGTATTGTTCCAGTCAGTGTATCATGCCTTTTTGTTCAATATGAACATCACAGGAGAACTCTTGCCCCTCACCCATTACTTTTACAATTTTACAAATAGGTACAATCTAACAAAGCCCTTTGAGCGAAATGTTTCGTTTTATATTTTTCCTCTATTTTCTCTGCACTTATCGGCTCGTTGCATCCTCCTCTTAAGTGTGCGTAATATTGTTAGTAAGGCTACTTATACACCTCATGTGTTGTTACTTGTGTTACTTATGCTCCTTACGTGCATGAGAATTGTGTTCGCTTGTACTGGTATAAACACATCCATATTTGAAGTGCGTATGTATACGCACATTCAGGAATGGGCACGCAACATTCGTGTTTGGGAACTAGTGCGTGCCTGGGCTGCTGGTCCAGTATGTGCCGTGACCATAAGCCACTGGGAGCAAGTGCTCACAAGTCCATGAACTGCTCACTAGCCTGCTACTAAGCGTTCTGCTTGCCCAAGCTTGCTGCTGATGCAAGCTGACCGCTGCCCAAAGCTTATTGCTCGCCCAAGCCAGCTTTACAGCATCGTGGTTTTCTAGAGACTTTTAACCTCCTGGGCTGGCCATGGCTGGAAGGGGAAACGAAGTGCTGTTGATTCCGCGAAGTGGCGGGATATGTTCACGAATAATCGGCAATTAAATTATCCATAAATCTGAGGCTAGGAGCGCTTGTGTGATACTAAACTTGAGTGAGAGGAGACTCTTGAGGCGTCTGGCCCAGATGATGATGAAGAGAGTTTGCAGAAGAAACGCTACCAAGAGTAAAAGAACAGTGTTTACAAACGCAAGGCACAAACTCTTAAAAGCCTGCACACCCACACCACGTCGAAGTAGCTGTAAATTCTAAGGATACTAAGGAGCTGGCCATCTTGATGACCTGAGGAAGCCGGACACCTCGAAGCTCTGATAGAGCTGGAGAAGCTAGGTGGCTCTACTTTGAGTAATGGTCTCAAAAAAAAAAAATCAGAGAAACTGGTTACTAGCTACCCAGAATATCTCACAGGTCACCCAAAATAGCTTCGGTGATCTGGAGATATAGACTACGATGAAAAATTAAAGTGTATCGGATATCTATCGATGAATCGAGAAAATTCACATAGATGCTATGTAAAAAGAGACTGTTACATATTTAAATGTGAATATTCAGGCAAAAAATATGTAGGTAGATATTTTGAGGCAGCTACCACTGGCACGTTATTGCACATATTCACATGAAACATGGAAAGTGAAAAATAGAAATTACCATGTTAAATTATTAATGTTTTATTTCAGTCATAGTAACTTACATTTGTAATGTATATATGATATTAAAACTGCACAGCAAAATCCATCGTTTTGTATAACGTGCAGTTTATGAACCATGAAGTTACCTTTGATGCTTTTATTTTTCCGGAAAAAACGACGAGTCTGCCAACAAAAGTTAGTATCCAATATTTCTTTTAGAACTCTCACTTGGACAGTACCAAGACCCCTCTGTTGACGGTCAACAACAGCCAGTACTTCTAAGTCTTTCGTCAGTGGTAAGTTTTGAGACTGTACAGTATTAGTGCGACGCTTTGCTTGGCACAGTCGTTGATGACCTTGGGTGATACCGTGCGGACCAAGTGACACATTACTAAGGCTTTTATCAAAAATCCTATTGATGCTTCTTTGTCATTTATGGAGATGAGGTACAGCATCTTCAAAGCCCCACTTGTGATGCATGCGTGGAGGAGGTCTGATAGTTGAACACGTCCCGGCTGCAGCAGGAACCACCACAATAATGCCTACATAAAACACAAGGCAGTACTGAGACATATTATGGAAATAAACAAAGTCACTGAGCCAAGAAGGTCACCGCCACACCATCACACAAACAGCCCCAAGAAGTTCACTACTATAATCAAATATCTCCTCTCCTTTAGCAAGAACCACCCAACCCAGGTGCTCATCTTACCTCCAGTCCGTTTTATCCACGCTCTTGTTTTCTACTTAAGAGGACTTCATACTGACTTCGAAATGTACAGAACCAATTATTTTATGTATATCTCTCAATGTGCGTTAATTTCTTTTAGTGGCAGGTGTTCATTTCTTGATGAGCCGCACATTACTCTCTGCTACACTCTCCTTTCTAGTTCTAATTTTTTCCTTTTGTTTACAACTGCACTATTGTTAGCTACTGCCCTGTGGGTGTTCTATTCTGGTGTGTGTGTGTGTGTGTGTGTGTGTGTGTGTGTGTGTGTGTATTTTAGAGCTATAATTCCTGGGCCTGACTCTTAACGTTAATGTGGCTGGAGTTTTATCGATCTGTCATGCCTTACACTGAAGCTGGGGATTGTTTCAGCTTCCACTGTTGCTCTCTGGTTTGCTTCACTTCTGCTGCTCCGTGAATGTGTTTCCTAATATTTCTGTGAGTCACTTTTGTTCCTAATTTTAATTTATCTCACACAACACTCGTTCTCTTTCTAATTTGCATATTTCTCTGAATATTTTTAATGTCGTGACTATGTCTCCTCTCTTTCGCTTTTTCTGGCACCGTGAATTCCACTTTTCGCAATATTTCTTAGTAAAACTTACAGCTCTATTCCAATACCATCCTGTTACAAGAATTTGTACTTATTGAATGAAATTTGGATTTTATTAGGAAAAGGCACCCCACTGGTGCCCTGTACTCGAGAAACGTCGAACATATGTTGCATATATTGCCCTGAACCTTTCCTTATGTAGATTCCTGAATGGCATTCTAATATATGCGTTCTCGGCGTACTCCACAGATGTTCTTCGTTTTATATGTGGTGTAAGTGATAGGATGTGTGAGTAGTGAAAACTTCTGGTGAAGATAGCATGGGAGACATGAAAATAACATGGGAGACATGAAGATAGCATGGGAGATATGAAGATAACACGGGAGACATGAAGATAACACGGGAGACATGAAGATACTATGGGAGACATGAAGATACCATGGAAGACATGAAGATAGCATGGGAGATATGAAGACAGCATGGGAGATATGAAGATAACATGGGAGATATGCAGATAACATGGGAGATAAAACAATGTATTTTGGAAGGGGAAGGAGGTCTTGCAAATAGACCCAAATCTTTCTAGATACATGCAAGACCTCTGAGCAACATCCAAGAATTTGTAAGATCCTGGTATCATGCGGAAGAAATTAGAGGTGTAAGCAAGTCTTGGGAAACAGGCATAACACATATGCAATCTGAAAGTACAAAAAAGGCTTTAGTTGTTTGATAAAACAAGAAAATTGTAAAGAAAAATAATGGGAAAACTAAAACAAAATCCCCAGGTAAGACAAAAAATGCTGGGTAAAAAAAAAATACCGGTGGGTGGGAAAAAACAAGAAAAGTGGCTGGTAGAAACAAAAGCTTGAGAACACGCGTACCTCTGAAGACAATAGCCGAGGCAGGCAAAGAAACCCAGGCGTCGATGCTCGTTTTCTACTTAAGAGAACAAAAGAAGACTTGATCCTCAATAATAGCCGGGTCATGCCTTAAAGGTAAGACTTGAGGAAAAAGATTTTATTCGGCTTATTAAGCCAGAGGTAACCCAGGAAAGCCAGTCAGTGCGGTTTATTCCCATTAAAAATGAGCTATTGTGGGTAATTTGTTACCTACGCTAATATCCACTGGAATTAGATGCTATAAAAAATCGTAATACTTCCCGTTTAGCGTATCTAATTTCACTCCCGCTGGTTCTCGCCGGATTAACCGATCCATCTATCTATAGGCCTCGCTATGGAGGTGTCCTCTCAAGGATCAGTAACCAGGAATTAACCCAAGTGGCCTACATAAGCCGACATTTCCCCTTGTCATTATAGTGGATTGTATATCTCTTGTTGCATGACAAGAGAGTGAGCTTGAAGTCCCTTTACCTGCCATAGGTAGTTTCGACGCGGTATAACTCTTAACCCCACCTTACTCTTAGGACGTCTATAGCACCCACACAACAATGACTCTTACCTGAAGCCTTACGAGAGAGGTTAATAGCACTCAGTGTGTGTTTCGGTATACTGGAGGGGAACGGTGACTGCTGTGGAACTCCTGCTGTCTGCTTCGATGACAAGGGATATTCTGTTACTCTTACAGTCGCGTTGAATAACGCTGCTGTGAAACTAAAGTTACTAACGCGATTTGGATCTTAATATGAGTTCATCCAATTGCTCATTGCTACTTCCTATGATATCATTCCGCTGTCCCTTTGCGAAGAGATTTTTTTTTTTTCATCCCTCAGCTATTACGTGACTCGTTTCCGATCTCCTAACTCTTCGAAGTGGTATAAATAATGCAAGGGTTTAAAAGACACGTAAATAAACATTAGGACATGTGTGTGCACGGACATAAGTGATACTTGAGCAAGCAAAACCCAAACTACCTCACAACACAGGAAACACGTGACCTCGTATGTGTTCGTAGAATCGAGAAAAGAACATATATTTCAAGACGCGAGGCCGAGTAAGACAGCTAGTATAACTTCAAGGTCTTGTGGAGAAAAATAAACGCAAATGCAGTATAATGTGATCCTTTATTGCTAACGTTTCGCTCACATCTCCCACCGAGGGTGACGAACTGATCAGGTCAAATTAACTTCTACTGCTTGTATTCGACTGAAGAAGTCTGATGTGCAGGCGAAACGTCTCAGCAATAAAGATGTCCAAGTGTTGCATATATCATTTTTTATGTTCTTATGTCTTATTCATCATCAGGTGGCAAACAGATCTACGTGTGATGAGTATGTTGTCTGTAATGAGTATGTTGTCTGTGATGAGTATGTTGTCTGTGATGAGTATGTTGTCAACATAACGGAGCCAGATGACCGAGGAAGAAATAATAGAGGAAAACCGTTCTGTTAAAAATTATAATTTTTAAACGACAAACGTGTAAAACCAATACACAGTTCAACGAGGTTTATAAAATCGCTGGCTGGGAACAGGAACGTCGAGGGATTCGTTAATTTTCTGGCTCATGATCAATGGCTTGTGTTGCGGGTATTTTGGTAAACAGGGATGTCACGTCCAGGCTGGATAGTTTTTCGATCCTGACGTTAATGTTTCAGATGCGCTTGAGACCACCAGAGCGTTTAAGATGTGCTCAACTGATTGTTTCCAAGAGTTTTAGGAATTATTCTGCTGCAATTCCTGATAGATGGTGAAGGTGGTAGCACTGCCTATTCCAGAGGAGATGGTCTCAGTGGATCTCTTGGTTTGTAAGTCCTCGGCAGGCCGTACATTCTGGCAGGTCTGGGGTTGCAAACACACACACACACACACACACACATACACACACACACACACACACACACACACACACACACACACACTCCACAAGGAGCTTGTGATGCAGTAGGGTTTAATAAACTAGCAGAGGTCAATATTTAACCTGAGTCAACAAAATAAACTCAGCGGAAGTTTATTTCAAAACAGCTATCGCTTGGGAAGACGCTGACTCCCTCCCCTTCCCCCACCACACACACACATACACACACACATACACACACATATGTGAACGACATGACGGAAGGAATAGAATCCGAAGTGTCCCTGTTTGCAGATGATGTGAAGTTGAAGTGGAGAATTCAATCGGACGAGGATCAGGGAGAACTACAAAGGGATCTGGACAGGCTGTAGACCTGGTCCAGTAACTGACTTCCGGAGTTCAACCCCACCAAGTGCAAAGTCATAAAGATTGGGGAAGGGCAAAGAAGACCGCAGACGAAGTACAGTCTAAGAGGCCAGAGACTACAAACCTCACTCAAGAAAAAGGATTTTGGGGTGAGCATAACACCGGGCACATCTCCTGAGGTGCACATTAACCAAATAACTGCTGCAGCATATGAGTGCCTAGCAAACCTAAGAATAGCATTGTGACATCTCAATAAGGTATCGCTCAGGACCCTGTACACCGTGTACGTTAGGCCTATATTGGAGTATGCAGTACCAGTTTGCAACCCACACCTAGCCAAGCACGCAAGGAAATTGGAGAAAGTGTAAAGGTTTGCAACAAGACTAGTCCCGGAGCTAAAGGGTATGTCCTACGAGGAGAGGTTAAGGGAACTCGACCTGACGATACTGAAGGACAGGAGAGATAGGGGGGATATGATAACGACATATAAAATGCTGAGAGGAATTGACAAGGAGGACAGAAAGAGAATGTTCCAGAGATGGGACATATCAACAAGGGGTCACAGTTGGAAGTTGAAGACTCAGATGAATCACAGGGATGTTAGGAAGTATTTCTTCAATCACAGAGTTGTCAGGAAGTGGAATAGCCTGGGAAGTGATGTAGTGAAGGCAGGATCCATACATAGCTTTAAGAAGAGGTATGATAAAGCTCATGGAGCAGGAAGAGTGACCTAGTAGCGGCCAGTGAAGAGGCGGGGCCAGGAGCTGTGAATCGACCCCTGCAACCACAACTAGGTGAGTACACACACACGCACACACACACACACACACACACACACACACACACACACACACACACACACACACACACACACACACACACACACACACACACACACGCGCGCGCGCACGCACGCACGCACACACACAAGCCCGTTTTCGGTCTAGGATTTGCCAAACATCTTTATGCAAATTTAGTAAAGTATCAATATCTTTGGCCATTTTTCATGGCGACTTTCTCAATTTTTTTTTCAATACTGACTCGTATCGCTTAGATCCAGCATCTCAAGACCTTTGTTCCAGTTTCCCAAGACCTTTATTCCAGCCTCTAAAGACCTTTTTTCCAGCATCTCAAGTCCTTAGTTCCAGTATCTCAAGACCTTAATTCCAGCCTTTCAAATCCTTAATTCCAGCATCTCAAGACCTTAATTCCATCGCTTCGAGACCTCTTTGTTCCAGCCTCTCTGTATCTGATCCTTTTCATTCCTTGTACTCTTCTTCCTTATATTACTCCATCTTTCGCCCTCCTCCAGGTCTTCCTACTGTCTTCCATTGTTTTGTATGTCACCAAACGTTGCACGGACCCTCCTACGGCTCACCACTTCTCTACGAATGTAAATGGATATTTTTCCAGCTTCTGCCTTGGAGTTATACATCTGTGCATCAACAGATACTCAGATGTAATGTTCCTGGGATCGCTTGTTGCCTCACATGTGGAGAAGAGACAATGTAAACATGGAAATTAATTACAATATGTTAAGGAAGAGAAGATGAGGAGATGAAGAGAATGGATAAGAGACTGGAAATGAGGAAGGGGTGGAGAGATGAGGAAGAGAGAGAGAGAGATGAAGATAATGTCGAAACATGAAGAAAGTGGATTAGAAATATGGTAGAAAAGATGAAAGAGAGGAAGGTAGATGAGAAAGGAGAGGAAATATAAGACAGGGAAGTTCATGGAGGGGAGGAGAGATGAAGAAGGGAAAGAGAGATGAGGAAGAGGAAGAGAGATGAGGACCGGGAGGTGAGATGAGGGAAGGAGAGGGAATGTGAGGATTAGGACCGGGACCCAGCAGAAGACATATCCTGGAATTGATTCTTTCTTTTTTCGTACCCATCTTGTGTGTGTGTGTGTGTGTGTGTGTGTGTGTGTGTGTGTGTGTGTGTGTGTGTGTGTGTGTGTGTGTGTGTGTGTGTTGGTGTGTGTACGTGTGTACTCACCTATTTGTGGTTGCAGGGGTCGAGTCATAACTCCTGGCCCCGCCTCTTCGCTGATTGCTACTAGGTCCTCTCTCTCCCTGCCCCATGAGCTCTATCATACCTCGCCTTAAAACTATGTATGGTTCCCGCCTCCACTACGTCACTTTCTAGGCTATTCCACGGCCTGACTACTCTATGACTGAAGAAATACTTCCTAACATCCCTTTGATTCATCTGAGTCTTCAAATTCCAATTGTGACCTCTTGTGTCTGTGTCCCTTCTCTGGAACATCCCGTCTTTGTCCACCTTGTCTATTCCGCGCAGTATTTTATATGTCGTTATCATGTCTCCCCTGACCCTCCTGTCCTCCAGTGTCGTCAGGCCGATTTCCCTCAACCTTTCTTCTTAGGACAATCCCAGTAGCTCTGGGACTAGTCTTGTTGCAAACCTTTGCACTTTCTCTAATTCCTTGACGTGCTTGACTAGGTGTGGGTTCCAAACTGGTGCTGCATACTCCAGTATGGGCCTGACGTAAATGGTATACAGAGTCTTAAACGAATCCTTACTGGGGCATCGGAACGCTATCCGTAGGTTTGCCAGGCGCCCGTATGCTGCAGCAGTTATCTGATTGATGTGCGCCTCAGGAGATATGCTCGGCGTTATACTCACCCCCAGATCTTTTTCCTTGAGTGAGGTTTGCAGTCTTTGGCCATCTAAAGTATATTGTGTCTGCGGTCTTCTTTGCCCTTCCCCAATCTTCATGACTTTGTATTTGGCAGGGTTAAATTCAAGGAGCCAGTTGCTGGACCAGGCTTGTAGCCTGTCCAAGTCTCTTTGTAGTCCTGCCTGATCCTCATCCGATTTGATTCTTCTCATTAACTTCGCATCATCTGCAAACAAGGACACTTCTGAGTCTATCCTTTCCGTTATGTCGTTCACATATACCAAGAACAGCACAGGTCCTAGGACTGACCCCTGTGGAACCCCGCTTGTCACAGGCGCACACTCTGACACCTCGTCACGTGTGTGTGTGTGTGTGTGTGTGTGTGTGTGTGTGTGTGTGTGTGTGTGTGTGTGTGTGTGTGTGTGTGTGTGTGTGCGAGTGCGCTTGTGTGTATATATATATATATATATATATATATATATATATATATATATATATATATATATAGATATATATATATATATATATATATATATATATATATATATATATATATGTCGTGCCGAATATGTAAAACTGGTCAATTAGCAAGAACTCATTTAAAATTAAGTCCTTTCTGAAATTTTCTCTTATACGTTTAAAGATATATTTTTTCATTAATGATAATGTAAAAATTTTTAATTTTGCACCAAAAGAATCTTAGAAAACTTACCTAACCTTATTATAACAAGAACAATTTATTTTAGCCTAACCTAACTAAATATATTTTAGATTTGTTTACAGTAATTTAATACTAAACAAACACAGTGAAATATATTATTTTTCGTTAGGTTCAGAATGATTTTGGCGAAATTATTGCATACACAAATTTTCACTTGTTCTATATGGCAAGATGAGCGATGCTATTTAAGCCAAGATCGCATGTTCTGCCTATTCGGCACGACATATATATATATATATATATATATATATATATATATATATATATATATATATATATATATATATATATATATATATATATATATACATATATATATATATATATATATATATATATATATATATATATATATATATATATATATATATATATATATATATATATAAATATATATATATATATATATATATATATATATATATATATATATATATATATATATATATATATATATATATATATATATATGCAAAACAACCCCTATGAAAGAGTAGTGAAATTCCAAACGCTTTCGTGACTACTCACATTGTCAAGGAACAATGTGACTAATCACGAAAGCGTTTGGAATTTCACTACTCTTTCACAGTGGTTCTTTTGCATATTTTAAAACACCTGTTTACTGTGATCTTATTGCATATATATATATCTATATATATATATATATATATATATATATATATATATATATATATATATATATATATATATATATATATATATATATATATATATATATATATATATATATGTGTGTGTGTGTGTGTATATATACATATTTATATATATATATATATATATATATATATATATATGTCGTGCCGAATATGTAAAACTGATCAATTAGCAAGAACTCATTTAAAATTAAGTTCTTTCTGAAATTTTCTCTTATACGTTTAAAGATATATTTTTTTCATTAATGTTGATGTAATAATTTATAATTTTGCATCAAAAGGAACTTCGAAAACTTACCTAACCTTATTATAACACGAACAATTTATTTTAGTCTAACCCAACTAAATATATTTTAAATACGTTTACAGTAATTTAGTACTAAACAAACACAATCAAATATATTTTTTTCGTAAGGTCCAGAATGATTTTGGCGAAATTATTGCATGCACAAATTTTCACTTGTCCTATATGGCAAGATGAGCGTTGCTATTTAAGCCAAGATCGCAAGTTCTGCCTATTCGGCATGACATATATATATATATATATATATATATATATATATATATATATATATATATATATATATATATATATATATATATATATATATATATATATATATATATATATTATATATATATATATATATATATATATATATATATATATATATATATATATATATATATATATATATATATATATATATATATGTCGTGCCGAATATGTAAAACTGGTCAATTAGCAAGAACTCATTTAAAATTAAGTCCTTTCGAAAATTTCCTCTTATACGATTAAAGATACGTTTTTTTTTTATTAATGTTAATGCAAAAATTTTTAATTTTGCAACAAAAGAATCTTAGAAAACTTACCTAACCTTATTATAACAAGAGCAATTTATTTTAGCCTAACCCAACTAAATATATTTTAGATTTGTTTACAGTAATTTAATACTAAACAAACAGTGAAATATATTTTTATCGTTAGGTTCAAAATGATTTTGGCGAAATTATTGCATACACAAATTTTCACTTGTCCTATATGGCAAGATGAGCGTTACTGTTTAAGCCAAGATCGCAAATTCTGCCTATTCGGCACGATATATATATATATCATCTTCTTTCAACACACCGGCCGTATCCCACCGAGGCGGGGTGGCCCAAAAAAAAAAACGAAAGTTTCTCCTTTACATTTAGTAATATATACAGGAGAAGGGGTTACTAGCCCCTTGCTCCCGGCATTTTAGTCGCCTCACAACACGCATGGCTTACGGAGGAAGAATTGTGTTCCATTTCCCTATGGAGGTAAGAGGAAATAAACAAGAACAAGAACTAGAAAGAAAATAGAAGAAAACCCAGAGGGATGTGTGTGTATATATGCTTGTACAGTATGTGTAGTGTGACCTAAGTGTAAGTAGAAGTAGCAAGACGTACCTGAAATCTTGCATGTTTACGAGACAGACAAAAGACACCAGCAATCCTACCATCATGTAAAACAATTACAGGCTTTCGTTGTACACTCACTTGGCAGGATGGTAGTACCTCCCTGGGCGGTTGCTGTTTACCAACCTACTAGCTAGGATATATATATATATATATATATATATATATATATATATATATATATATATATATATATATATATATATATATATATATATATATGTATATATATATCCTGGCTAGTATATATGGGTGACTGACCCAGGGTGAGTACAGATACTTGAGGACCCCACCAGTTGTATGTCTCAACCTAAACACCACAATAATCATCTGCTCAACCAAACCACCGTCGTTAAACAAATTTCCACAATTATTTCACCCTTAACTAACCAACACATCCCAAAAAACCTTTCCTTCAATCCGATACCTATCACAACACCTCTACCATTTCCATCCCATCCTCCCATACCCATGTCCGTCCACAAGACTTATTCTTATCCTGCCACACTGCGTTCGTTCCCAAC
>NC_091338.1:2964776-2994776 GCF_038502225.1 Cherax quadricarinatus
CCTGGGCGGTTGCTGTCTACCAACCTACTACCTATATATATATATATATATATATATATATATATATATATATATATATATATATATATATATATATATATATATATATATATATATATATATATATATATATATATATATATATATATATATATATATATGCAGGAAATTGACATTTTATTTGGAATGCATTTTGGTCCTGGGAGCGAAGGGGTTTTCTGATGTGTGTCGAACCACAATTATCGGTCTAACAGACCAGGTTGTTACCTTCAGGGTTGATGTTCACAAACCTGTGGTCCGGGAAAGAAACGATTGCTTACTTGAAACAAAATTTTACGAGAAGAATAACAGGTGAAGACTTTGAAGAAAGGAGTGACAAATGTTTTTATTATGATAAGCAATAACGACATCATAAATAGACAAAATCTTAAAAGAACAGAACGGAGGAAATAAAAATATGCAGTACATTGGAAGGGTAAATGAGATTTGAATCGTAATGGAAAATAATAAAGAAAGGAAAGGAATACCACACGTCACCAGGGGAATGGCCTCCATGAGTTAATAACATCTCTCATAGATGGCACTGGCATACGTGGTCCTACATAAACAGATGAAAGCCCAAACCCACTCGCATTCATATGAATATATACATCATTGTATTAAATACGATCCTCTCTCCCTCACAGCTGTGGGAAAACTTGCTCACTTAAATCAATTTTCAGCGCTTAACTAACATACCAACACATTATTTTTTATAGCTTTGAGCACAATATGAAGTGTGATGTCAGTTCACTCTTGGTTAAGACAGCTTTTGAATGAATTACGGTGTATGTGCTCCCTCATCTTCGTGTCTTAGTGTCACTTGTAAATGATCTAAGACGGTCAGAAACATCGTCATGAGATTCCTTCTCTTATGTGCGAGTTATCTTGTGTATTGATATAGACTCATACGAGACAGACAACTTTACACTGTTGGTCTTAGCTGTGCGAAGACACAGCTGGCAATTGTTGGTGTGAAGGTGTGAGGCGATGGTGCTGTACACACGGCGAGGCGATGGTACTGTACACACGGCGAGACGATGGTACTGTACACACGGCGAGGCGATGGTACTGTACACACGGCGAGGCGATGGTACTGTACACACGGCGAGGCGATGGTACTGTACACACGGCGAGGCGATGGTACTGTACACACGGCGAGACGATGGTACTGTACACACGGCGAGGCGATGGTACTGTACACACGGCGAGGCGATGGTACTATACACAGGGCGAGGCGATGGTACTGTACACACGGTGAAGAAATGGCACCATAACATCAGGCGAGGGAGCGACACTTCAAGCTAAGCTGGAGTTGGCACTTTACGACCGGCGAGGAAGTGGCACTTAGAGCCCTTCGAGCCTCAAGTGGCAGGGTGAGAGTGATTTATCTCTCCAGGAGCTCTCGAAGTCACTTGAGAAATCGAAGTAACCCGTACTACTAAAGTCACCAGTCTTCAGAACAACATGAATCACTGAAATACTTATCGAAATCACCTGGATCAGTCAATTCACTGGTATTCATCGATGCCATTTAAATCACTGAAATGACCTCGTACTGGTGTGGGATCACGTGAATCAATACAGCCATTCTTTTATTTATGGAATCACCTTAGTGTCTGAAGTCAGTGGCAATTATCGATACCATCTCATGTTTAGGTCATGAAGTCACCAGAATCACTGAAGTCACATCGAAGTTCCCCTCGTACCACTGAACATTTCTAGTGTACTGAGAAGCAAATGTAAATAAAACGAAACCTTTAAAAGGATTTCTTGTGGTTAACGTAATTTGACCGCCGTTTCACTCGCTTTAGAGCTTCAAGCATTCCCTTGATAAAGCTCTACATAAAGCTTAATGAACTTACAAAAAACCTTTTTCTCCGTTATTACCTCTTCATTACTGTCAACAAAAACGTCTTTGTATATATTTAAAGCCCATCGAAGTGGCAGATATATAAATAAAAATGATTTTAGTTATCCCCGTTATCAGCAGATGGCAGCTTGAAGGCGTTTTAAAAAATGAAGAATAAAATGGCAGGAACTTCATATTATTTTCGAAGTCCCACATTCAAAGTCATAAGAACTCTTAAACCTCATGAATATCATCAATATCAAGCCAAGAATTAAAATAAAAAAGTCATGAGTATCCTAAAGTCAAGAAAATTATCGGGAGTCATGAAACTTCCTCCGAGATATATTTCTTTTTTATTGACAATTCAGGAATTTTTCGAATTCTGTGAAAATTCTCACACCGGTAAAGATTTTTTGTGGAGGGGGGGTCTAAATCTGATGGTAGAATTATGGTAGATTATGGCAATAAGAAAGTAGATATGAGAAGAAGAATACAAAGATACTTAACATGACTTGATATGGATTATTTTTTCTCTCTAATTAAAGCTCTACAGGTCAACTAGAGCTCTACTTAGTGCGAAACGTTGCTAAAATCAAGGCTGGTTCTCTATATCAATGTGCATTATGATTGTCAAGCGACAAGAGGCAAAGATAATGTTAGTAAATGATTCCCAGACATGGTAGCGTATACACAGGTTGTGTGATTATAGTTATAGCTCTCGGGAGATCGCTAATAATTGTGACGGAGAGTAAACCGCAATGGCACAGACTGCCATGAATGGTCATGGTGGTTACGGGTAGTTATGGTGGTTGTCACAGTGATGGAAATTATGGAGAAAGTGTGTGACGATTAACAACAACTTGTGCGAGGCAGATATGTTATACACGTTTCCGCCAAATGTTTACAGAGATAATGTTTGTGTTTTTACATGCAGTTCTGTAAACGTTGTCTCGTATACTCGAGAGCTGAACGCTTGTCTCTACACCTACAAGGAAAGCTGCCTGCGTAGGAATTATACAAGAACATATTGGAAGGAAATTTTTGACAGCTTAGGTTAGGTTAGGTAAGGTTCGTCAGGGAAGAGGACAAGTATTTCCTGACGCGGGTCTTAGTCATGTAATGACCCGCCATTGGAGCTTTCGGTCTTCTGATAGAAGCCTTCCGCTGGCCTACCCGCCACCAATTTATAAAAATTTTATAACATTGAAAGAAAAGGAGTTTTAGGTGACTATAAATAATTTATCGCCTCAAAAAATCAAGCAAATGTTATAAGAAGTTGTTATAATTTACTGGCAAGTTTGGACATTTATTTTGTATTTATTTTGATCTATATATTTTTATATTGTTCAGAATATATAAAAAATGAAAATCATTCAACAAAATAAATTTCAGAATTGAGAAATAATGAATGAAAATGAAAGACAATGATAATGTTTTCTCTCTCTCTCTCTCTCTCTCTCTCTCTCTCTCTCTCTCTCTCTCTCTCTCTCTCTCTCTCTCTCTCTCTCTCTCTCTCTCTCTCTCTCTCTCTCTCTCTCTCTCTCTCTCTCTCTCTCTTTTCTGACCATTATAAAAAAGAGAGTAAGGAAATGCAGAAATAACAAGAAGAGACGACGCCGAAACTCAAATTAATGTAAAACAATGAACAAAGGATATTAGAAAACATTTCTTCACAGTGTTGTGGACGGCCAGAAGAAAAGGTGAGGAAAAAACAATATGTACCACAGACTACTGGTAATATATAACGGGAAATTTATAACAGGGGAAAGGGACACCAGGAGCACAAGCATCGTCACTGTAACCCGAGGTGTCCTTGCAGCGTCTTAATGTCCGAGTGTGATTAACCTGCTTCCACTTGCTTCCTGGATTAGCCTTTTCACTTAGCGGTTCCAGGCGCAGCCTCGATCCACTCAGTCATTATGTGACACTCTCATCACCCTTAACCTGGCACTCACATCTATGCTACACATACACACGACTCAACTGGCACCCAGGCACTATGTGGCACGCCCATCACCCTTAAAATAACCGCACAAAGGAGAGAGAGAGAGAAAGACAGGCTTACGATAACTACTACACATTATACACCTGCTAGTAGCTACATTAGACACCTGCTAGTAGCTACACTAGACACCTGTTAGTAGCTACACTAGACTCCTGCTAGTAGCTACACTAGACTCCTGCTAGTAGCTACACTATCTATGCTACACATACACACGACTCAACTGGCACCCAGGCACTATGTGGCACGCCCATCACCCTTAAAATAACCGCACATAGGAGAGAAAGAGAGAAAGAAAGGCTTACGATAACTACTACACATTATACACCTGCTAGTAGCTACACTAGACACCTGTTAGTAGCTACACTAGACTCCTGCTAGTAGCTACACTATCTATGCTACACATACACACGACTCAACTGGCACCCAGGCACTATATGGCACGCCCATCACCCTTAAAATAACCGCACATAGGAGAGAAAGAGAGAAAGAAAGGCTTACGATAACTACTACACATTATACACCTGCTAGTAGCAACACTAGACACCTGCTAGTAGCAATACTAGACACCTGCTAGTAGCTACACTAGACACCTGCTAGTAGCTACACTAGACACCTGCCAGTAGCTGCACTAGACACTTGCTAGTAGCTACACTAGACACCTGCTAGTAGCAACACCAGACACTTGCTAGTAGCAACACTAGGAACTTGCTAGTAGCTACACTAGACACCTGCTAGCAGCTACACAAGACACCTACTAGTAGCAACACTAGACACCTACTAGTACCAACACTAGGCACCTGCTAGTAGCAGCACTAGACACCTGTTAGCAGCTACACTAGACACCTCCTAGTAGCAACACTAGACACCTGCTAGTAGAAACACTAGACACCTTCTAGTAGAAACACTAGATACCTGCTAGTAGAAACACTAGACACCTGCTAGTAGCTACACTAGACAACTGCTAGTAGCTACACTAGGCAACTGCTAGTAGCTACACTAGACACCTGCCAGTACGTACACTAGACACCTGCTAGTAGCTACACTAGACACCTGCTAATAGCTACACTAGACACCTGTTAGTAGCAACACTAGACACTTGCTAGTAGCAACACTAAACACTTGTTGGTAGCTCTACTAGACACCTGCTAGTATCACTCTAGACACCTATTAGTAGGAACACTAGACGCCTGCTAGTAGAAACACTAGACATCTTCTAGTAGCAACACTAGACACGTGCTAGTAGCTACGCTTGACACTTGCTAGTAGCAACACTAGACACCTGCTAGTAGCAACAACAGACACCTGTTAGTAGCTAAACTAGACACCTGCTAGTAGCAATACTAGACACCTGCTAGCAGCTACACTAGAAACCTGAGAGTAGCTACACTAGACACCTGCTAGTAGCTAGACTAGACACCTGTTAGTAACTACATTAGGCACTTGCTAGTAGCAACTTTAGACACCTACTAGTAGCTACACTAGACACCTGCTAGTAGCAACACTAGACACCTGCTAGTAGTAACACTAGACAGCTGCTAGTAGCTACATTAGGCACTTGCTAGTAGCAACTCTAGACACCTACTAGTAGCTACACTATACACCTGCTAGTAGCAACACTAGACACCTGCTAGTAGTAACACTAGACAGCTGCTAGTAGCTACATTAGGCACTTGCTAGTAGCAACTCTAGACACCTACCAGTAGCTACACTAGACATCTACTAGTAGCTACACTAGACACCTGCTAGTAGCAACACTAGACACCTGCTAGTAGTAACACTAGACACCTGCTAGTAGTAATACTAGACACCTGCTAGTAGTATCATTAGACACCTGCTAGTAGTAACACTAGACACCTGCTAGTAGCAACACTAGACACCTGCTAGTAGTAACACTAGACAGCTGCTAGTAGCTACATTAGGCACTTGCTAGTAGCAACTCTAGACACCTACTAGTAGCTAAACTATACACCTGCTAGTAGCAACACTAGACAGCTGCTAGTAGTAACACTAGACAGCTGCTAGTAGCTACATTAGGCACTTGCTAGTAGCAACTCTAGACACCTACTAGTAGCTACACTAGACATCTACTAGTAGCTACACTAGACACCTGCTAGTAGCAACACTAGACACCTGCTAGTAGTAACACTAGACACCTGCTAGTAGTAATACTAGACACCTGCTAGTAGTATCACTAGACACCTGCTAGTAGTAACACTAGACACCTGCTAGTAGCAACACTAGACACCTGCTAGTAGTGATACTAGACACCTGCTAATAGCTACATTAGGCACTTGCTAGTAGTAACACTAGACACCTGCTAATAGCTACATTAGGCACTTGCTAGTAGCAACTCTAGACACCTACTAGTAGCTACACTATACACCTGCTAGTAGCAACACTAGACACCTGCTAGTAGTAACACTAGACAGCTGCTAGTAGCTACATTAGGCACTTGCTAGTAGCAACTCTAGACACCTACTAGTAGCTACACTATACACCTGCTAGTAGTAACACTATACACCTGCTAGTAGTACTAGACACTAGTACACATTACACTTGCTAGTAGCAACTCTAGACACTACTAGTAGCTACACTGACATCTGCTAGTAGTAACACTAGACACCTACTAGTAGCAACACTAGACACCTGCTAGTAGTAATACTAGACACCTGCTAGTAGCAACACTAGACACCTGCTAGTAGTAACACTATACACCTGCTAGTAGTAACACTACACACCTGCTAGTAGTAACACTACACACCTGCTAGTAGTAACACTAGACACCTACTAGTAGAAACACTAGACACCTGCTAGTAGTAACACTAGACAGCTGCTAGTAGCTACATTAGGCACTTGCTAGTAGCAACTCTAGACACCTACTAGTAGCAACTCTAGACACCTACTAGTAGCTACACTAGACATCTACTAGTAGCTACACTAGACACATACTAGTAGCAACACTAGACACCTGCTAGTAGTAACACTAGACAACTGCTAGTAGCAACACTACACACCTGCTAGTAGTAACACTAGACACCTGCTAGTAGTAACACTAGACACCTGCTAGTAGTAACACTAGACACCTGCTAGTAGTAATACTAGACACCTGCTAGTAGCAACACTAGACACCTGCTAGTAGTAACACTAGACAGCTGCTAGTAGTAACACTAGACACCTGCTAATAGCTACACTAGATACCAACCAAGACCATTTACGAAGTCACAGTAACACAAAAAGAGAGGAGCCAGTATATACGTCACACTGTAAGGGATTATAATTATGTTCAGAAACGCTCATCTTGCCAGGATGTCAACGTGGAAATCCTTCATTTGCACATCCTTTTCTTGCCTTTAGATTGTCACAATCGTTTGATTCTTATTCCTCGCATTCGAGTCCCGCATTTTCTTATTCTACTCAGCATATGTTAAAAGTCATAAAACTGTTCGGTGATCTATATAGAATATAACAAATGGTTTAGGAAACTAAACCCAACTTGCTCCAGCACAAATACTTAATTACAAAGCTCTCTTTTTTTCACTTTCCCTTACACCACTATGACGACACAAGCATACATGAGAAAGCGCAGTCGGCGGCTGTTGCAAGAACCTCTTTTAGCAGTGAAGTTCGTCTGGGAAGGAAAAAAAAATCTTGATTAAACTACAGAAGAAAAAATTATGAAATCAAACTAATGCATTGGGAAGACAGACTGGCAGCGCGATCGCTCTCAGAGGAAACAAATTTGCCTTTCATTTGCAATGATGAATCTAAACCCCAGAAAGTTGACAAGACTCGGCCAAAACTCGAGACTCGGCATCGCGGAGTGAGAAGTCTGATAGTAATATCATTGTAGGCGCTCAGAGCGGCGGGTCTAGACGCCCACACGACAATCCAACTCCATTCAGAGATAGCGTATCAAGTTTCCCTGCCGAGGCTTCGAAACCACTGTACCCACTCTCGTCATATGAATCTTCCTTCCCTAAATCAAGGCTACGTGTTGCCTGTTCTTGAAACCATACACATGGTTTCAAGAACATGGACCGGGCAGCAGGTAGATTCCAGCTAAGTCACATATTCGTTTAATTCTTTCCTCTTACTTCTTTGAGATTGACAAAAAGTATTTCCTAGCGTCTCAGCGGTTCATCTGTCTCCGTTAGGTACGCATGTATTGTTGGTACTGTGTCCCAATGTACTCTAATGTTAAAACTATGGCAGGTCCCGCGAAGCAGTACACAGCATCCTACTTGGCAGACTGTGAAGAGACTTCTCGTTGTGCCAGGATTCTCGCATCTTTAAAAACATGTCCTCGTCTCCTGTTGTTTGATCATCTGAGAAGTTTGTACCTGGTAATCTGGCTTTTTTCTCCGGTTCTTCTCTGTTCTATGGCAAAATTTCCGCAAGTCTCGCCTCGTTATAGAGTAAACTTAGGATATATGAGTATATATGAAGGGTATTCCTGGGGTCAACGCCCCCGCGGCCCTGTCCATAACCAAGCCTCATTACTGCTGACAGTAATGAGGAAAAGACACAGATGTAATACCAGCAATTATTGTGGCACTGTATCGACTGTTTTCTTGTAGTCTAAGACAAGTCTACTAATCTCTTTTTTCCCTACGTAAGGTAAGCCTTGGTATCATTAGCGATAATAACAGAAGCAAAAGACATCTTGGTATTGTCTGTAATACCATCAGCAGCAGAAAAGACTTGGGTGCTATTAGAGTTACTTACACCGGCAGGAAAAACCGATGTACTGTCCGCAGTACCGCCGATAAAAGCAGAGATCACCAAGGGATCGTCAGCAGTACCAGCAGGAGCAGGGAAGACCTAGGTATCGTCAGTAGTACCAGCAGGAGCAGGGGAAATATCCGCATTGTGGTATTGATTCTCTCGTTGACCGAGTCAGCCCCGGCTAGCTCAGGTGAACTGCCACACCCACCCGAATTTCCCATTACTCTTCGGCCTGATTATCCCCAACCTCCTTCCTTCTTCCCCTGAACGAAAGTATTAGGCAAGTGAGCGATGCATGAGGTGCAGGCCACACGCAGGTGATGCTTTGAATCATTGCATTTATCTTTCTCTCACCTCATGATAGGTGTTGCAAGCCATGGATAATTATCCTAACGGCAGTTTTTTCTTGGTTTATTTTCATATGTGTTTTTTTTACATATTAGAAAGACAGGTCATGAGGTTCAACTGGGGCCTCATCATAATATTCTTTCCGTGCAGCTAATATGTTGAAATACATTTTTTTTTAATCACTTGTCCGCGGCGATGCCTAGCAGCGTCTGAGTGTGAGTCCTGGGCTGTTTAAACTGGGACTTGTTTGATCAATAATATTCTTTATGGTCTAAAAGGTTCGTTGTCATCCCTTAAAAATGAAGATTGTTACTCTTGTTCTAAAGTCTGTCACACCTGGTCGTCAGAGGTTAATTTAGGCGTTCAAAAATATTAGTATCATTTGTTAGGTGTAGTGATGGAAGACTGTGTGAACGAGCCTTTGTCAGGCGGCCCGTAGCTCGATCGTTAGTGCACTTGGTTCATACACTGAGGTCCGGGGGTCGAATCCCCGGTACGGCTGGATAACTTTAGGGACGTGTTTCCATAAGACACCTGCCGTCCCTGTTCACCCATCAGTAAAATAGGTACCTGGGTGTAAGTGGACTGGTGTGGGTCGCATCCTGGGACGAAACTGACCAAATCTGCGGGAAATGCTCTACATAACAAGAGGCTTTCTATATAGTAGTATGTCATTGATGTCAGCTATGGTTTGTATACCTTGTACATGTACTGCTGAAATAAAGATATTATTATTATTATTATTATTATTATTATTATTATTATTATTATTATTATTATGATAACGTACGTGAGATGCCACTTGTGTTACTTGCAGGGTAATCTCCCAGTTACGTTAATTTGCAACTGGTTCAGATATACCTTCAATACCTGTCCTCTTCCTTCAGATTCCTTCCCACACCCGAGGATCTCTTATGCCCTCTCAGGAACCCTCTCCTCAACCAAAAACCTCTCCTAAATCCACGAGTCTCTTCTCCCCTTATCTGATAATCGCTCCCCTCAGCCTGTGACTGTTTCCCTAACTCACAGCCCCTCTCCTTCAACGATGACCCGTACTCTCACTCGTCAGGAAGTCCTGCGCTGCCCCAGGAGCCCTGAGAGGAGGCACGCGCCAGGGATTACTACCCTCTCCACGTGGCTCAAGAGTGATAGTCGACAGGCAGGTGATGCTCACGTCTACATTTGTCTCTCGTGTTTGTTCATCGCTTTTGCTAAAAGTGATGTGCTGTATCCACTATCAGGTGATTTTTATCCTCCACTGGTACAGGGGTTCAGGTGTAATGTATCCGCTGCCACATGGCTATGTAGCTCTTGCGACAGTGTTAAGTTGTGTGAAACATTCACTCTTACATTAATTCTTAAAACGACTGCTCTCCTGTGAGTTTCTTTTGTGTTTATAGTTTTTTTTTTTACTTTTATGATTTTTTTCATGCCCTTATGAGCTTGCATCATTTTTTCTCACCCCCTCCCCCCACACACACACACATACACACACACACACACACACACACACACACACACACACACACACACACACACACACACACACACACACACACACACACACACTTGTGGATCTTCTCAAGGTCAGGACGACATTCGTGCATACCTTTTAGAGGAAGGACCCTGATCGAATTTCATATATGCATCACTGTTCTCAATGGCACCCAGGCATTATGCCACATACCCACCACCCTTAGCCTGGCACTCAGATCTATGGTAAACATACACACGACTCTCAGTGGCACCCAGGCTCTACCACACGCTCACCACCCTTAACCTGACACTCAGATCTATGCCACAATTCTCACTGACACCTAGGCACTGTGCCACATGCCCACCACCCTTAATCTGGCACCCAACACACCTCCACCAAAGACTAAGAAATTCTATAACAGAAGACTCATTTACAATTCCCTGTTCCACAGTGTACATTAATTTCTGTTTCCCCCTTTATCCTCTCTCTCTCTCTCTCTCTCTCTCTCTCTCTCTCTCTCTCTCTCTCTCTCTCTCTCTCTCTCTCTCTCTCTCTCTCTCTCTCTCTCTCTAATATTTCCATCTCCAAGAAAAAAAAATGTATCTAGTCATATATTCCATTAGCACCTCTCTTATTTTATTATAATTCTCGTTTTTATCATTTCTTACGTTTTTACTCATTTTCGTGTATTCTTTCATCCTCTCATCCTTCTCCTCACTCCGTTTCTTCTTTTTCTTGCTATTCTCAAACTTTTTTTCACTCTATACATCTGTTTGTTTTTTCCCTCCTACAACGAACACGAATTCTTATGTCGTGTTGTGTGTTCGTTTTTCGTCAACCCGTCTCGAAAGTTAGCTTTAATTGGCTTTTGTAATCACTCCTTCTAATCCGTCTTTCTGATTAGCTTATCTAATCGGTCTCTCAAATCCGTCTTCTTAATCCGGATTCCTATCCACCGATTTATTCTCCAGATATTTTCAGTTAATTTTCCATTCACGTTGTTTATGTTTTAGCAAGTTCACCCTCTCACTCTCTCTCTCTCTCTCTCTCTCTCTCTCTCTCTCTCTCTCTCTCTCTCTCTCTCTCTCTCTCTCTCTCTCTCTCTCTCTCTCTCTCTCTCTCTCTCTCTCTCTCTCTCTCTCTCTCTCTCTCTCTCTCTCTCTCTCTCTCTCTCTCTCTCTCTCTCTCTCTCTCTCTTTCTCTCTCTCCCTTATTATCTTCTCTTCTCTTATTATTTCCACTCTTTTATTGCATTGTATTGTTTTCTTCTGGAGTCTTTCTTTTTACCCTTCATCTTTCCGTTTTAATTTTGTCATTCTTTATTCTTGTGCATGTTTACCACTGGTTTATTTGTCTTGCCTCTCCGTTTTACTCTTTTCCCTTCTTTTTGCCTTTCCTCTTTCTACCTTTTTGTGCTTTCTGTTTCCTTTTTGGTACTTCCTTTTTTCTCATCTTGCTTCCTCTCTCTCTCTCTCTCTCTCTCTCTCTCTCTCTCTCTCTCTCTCTCTCTCTCTCTCTCTCTCTCTCTCTCTCTCTCTCTCTATCTCTCTACACAGGGTTTGACAAGGTTAAGGATCCTAGCTTTATTGACAGCTATTTACAGGTTAAGGATTCCTAACTTTATTGACAAGCTAAGAAGCTATTACCTACATCAGCTCATTTGAAAGCATTTTTATTGTTATGAGACATACAAGTAGGGAACAGGATGAAGTTGGAGCCATCTGTGGGCCAGCATTTTCATTTGATCAACTGACGTTATCTCGTTGACATCATTATGCTGTACGAATGTGTTCCATACTCGAGTCATCCTGGGTATGTAAGATCTCAGATGGAGTGATGTTCTGGAGAAGGGTACAGCCAGAGTGAAGTTGCTGCTTTCTGCCCGTCTTGTGGCATAAAAGCTTGTTTCACGCTGTCCTCGAAGTGGATCCAAGTGTGGTATTTTGACAATATTGGCCTTGTACATAACAGTAAGGCCACCCACATCCCTCCTATGTTGAAGGCTCTGCTGAAATGACAGATCTATCCAAGATGGGTCCAGGCGAGAGATGAGACGTCTCTCTCTCTCTCTCTCTCTCTCTCTCTCTCTCTCTCTCTCTCTCTCTCTCTCTCTCTCTCTCTCTCTCTCTCTCTCTCTCTCTCTCTCTCTCTCTCTCTCTCTCTCTCTCTCTTCCTTCCTTCCTGAGACAGTGAACACTCACCTTTCTCCTCCCGTCTTTAGGCGGAGATTCTCTACCATGTGGAGACCTGTGTTGTCAAGCCGCAACGGTGATCCAAGGAAGAGGAGAGATAAACTAAACTAGAAAGATGTAACAGATATTAGTGGAAAGCTGGAGACGACAAGGGCCAAGCTTTAGTTAGCTGAGGATGAGTGTACGTGGCTTTAGTTAGCTGAGGATGAGTGTACATAGGATTATTTAGCTGAGGATGAGTGTACGTGGCTTTAGTTAGCTGAGGCTGAGTGTACATAGGATTATTTAGCTGAGGATGAGTGTACGTGGCTTTAGTTAGCTGAGGATGAGTGTACGTGGCTTTAGTTAGCTGAGGATGAGTGTACGTAGTTTTAATTAGCTGAGAATGCGTTTATTCTGATGATCCATGGAAGGACAGGGAGGAAGGTGAAAAAAAGAGAAAGAAGTTAATGAAGAATGTGGCAAAGGAGTATCCTGACATGGGCTAGAAGATGGGAAGAACCAACGGAAAGGAGAGACAGAGTGGGTACTAATGTGGTTAAGGGAGGGATAGGAGCAGTGGAATGAGGAAGGGAAGAAGAATGGGAAAGATGGAGGTAAGAGAGAGGTAAGGAAGGTTGAGGAAGAGAGGCTGGGATAATTGAGAAGAATGTGTTAATGAGGGGAGTATACGAGTGTTGTATGCTGGAAGATGAAGCCCTGGATAACTCACTGCTGGAAAGTGGAAGGAAGGGCTGGAAGGAGCGTTGCTGGAACGAACTTTGCTGCTAGAAACTTTGAAGGAAGAAGCATTGCTGGAGCAAACATTTCTGAATGAAACGTTTCTGGAACGAACGTTGCTGGAAGTAACGTTGCTGGAAGTAACGTTGCTGGAAGTAACCTTGCTAAACACTAGGTATTACTATAATCATAGGACATTGTTAAGCCCGTAAAGGTCGCATAACAGCGGGACAGTGACTAGCTAAGATATTCACAGCTAACAACATGAAGCTAGAGAGTTATGGAACTCTATGGAATGTATGAGGCTGGGCGTTCCATCCCTTTCCTGGCGTCTTTACCTTTCAACTCCAGAAATGGCTTAAATCTTCCAGAGATCTTGAAGCATCAGTACACTGCAGACAGCAAGAACACATGTCAGGCAGAACCAATCCATGCCAAATAACAACCAGCAGATTCCAAAGACCACCTACATATTCCAGGAAGCACCAACGTATGCCAGGAAGCACTAGCACAGTTCAGGTGGCTCCAACATCTCCCAACCATCAACCAGTCTCAACACATTCTGGGCAGCTCCCACACATTCCAGGCGACCTCTCCTCCCCACCCTACAAATTGCAACCAACATCCAGCACCAGAAATTTCCAGGAAGAACTCCCATTCAGCCTGGAAGCAGCAAGGAACAGCAAGCTGGTCTACACCGAACATTAGGATGCTAGGCAGGTCAGGGCACCAGTCTACCAACATGAGAGTGGACGGCTGACTCGCTCTCTGCATTGACAACAAGCTAGCCGTGGCCAAGAAAAAATAATAGTTCCAGCAGGAAAAAAAATTATATATTATTAATTTATCTGGAATGTGTGTGTGGTTGGTGTAACGATATGGGCATTTATACTTTAAGTCTACCTTCCAAATAGGCTGTGTGGACACTGGTGACGGGCTCTTAATCCAGAGAACCATCGCCTACCTCCCGTACCTTGGATCAAAACTGAGTACCTGCTGTTCTCTAGGTCACAGCGTCACACACACTAATGCGAATTTTCCAATAAAATAAATTCTAACTCCATCTTTGGTCCTCGTGTCTCAGTATTCTTCTTCACCCCCCCCCCCTAATTTTCTCATCTCTCACCTCCCCTCACTTCTCACTCTCTTGTCTCTTCCCTCACCTCTCACCTATAACAGTAAACAGATATAATTACATCTGCCGATCTCTTCATCATTTCTCTTCTTTCTCCCTTAAACTCTCTCCTCTCGTTCTCATTACACGATCTCTCATCTCCGCTCCCTCCTCCTATTCTTTGTGTTCATCTTTTACTCCTGTTTTCCTTCTGCGTATCTCTCTTCCTTTGCTCTCTCTCTCTCTCTCTCTCTCTCTCTCTCTCTCTCTCTCTCTCTCTCTCTCTCTCTCTCTCTCTCTCTCTCTCTCTCTCTCTCTCTCTCTCTCTCTCTCTCTCTCTCTCTCTCTCTCTCTGCGTATAACGGCCACTTTATCCTTAAGAAGTTGTTACTTCAGCTTGAGTCTCTCTGCAAATGCGTTACTTGCCACCACTGCCAACCACTATCACTCACTAGCAGCCAGTGTCAGCCAGTGCCAGCCACTAGCAGCCACTGCCAGCCAGTGCCAGCCACTAGCAGCCACTGTCAGCCAGTGCCAGCCACTAGCAGCCAGTGTCAGCCAGTGCCAGCCACTAGCAGCCACTGCGAAATACTTACCTCCTACTTTCCCTGGCGCAGATGCGTTCCAGCTCGAGTCTCACCTGCAGGAAGAATCAAAATAATGAAGATAAGTAAGGAAACTCCCGCGACACCTGAGACCCACGCCTCACACCCACCTGAGACCCACGCCTCACACCCACCTGAGACCCACGCCTCACACCCACCTGAGACCCACGCCTCACACCCACGAGAAGTGCACACACCCTCCTTGTACTCTCTGCTTTCCCCAATTTCACTTCTCCTCCTTGGAAACACAGAGGCCCTTTTCTTTTTTTTTTTTTACACAGGGTTTAACAAGGTTAGGTTAAGGATCCGTCGCTTTATTGACAAGCTATTTACAGGTTAAGGATTCTTAACTTTATTGACAAGCTAAGAGCTGTTACCTACATCAGCTCATTTCAAAGCATTTTTATTGTTATGAATTACAAGTATTTTTATTGTTATGAGACATACAAGTAGGGAACAGGATAAAGTTGGAGCCATCTGTAGGCCAGCATTTTCATTTGATCAACTAACTTTATCTCGTTGACATTATAATGCTGTACGAATGTGTTCCAGACTGAAACGGAGTTCAAGAAGATTCAAATCATTCTGTCGAGGGAAAGTTCAGTGTGAGGGGACTTGGGAAATGACAGTGTCATAAGATCTGACGCTCAATAACCGCAAAAGCTTTGTAATCACAACGACAAGAAAAACGAATGGTTGGATGACTAGAAGGTGCAGAACAGGAGTTACAGAACCAATGATGATTCACTTCAAATCACTTGGCTGGTATATCACTGTACGTGTATACTAACTGCCCCCTTCACGGCAGAACCTGTGCAAGTGGAAAACGTTAATTACCTCTCGTATATATCCAGTCAAGCACCTGAACTACTCCTTGAAATGTAGGCGATAAAGGTACATCATAATCTACACTTGAATAATTCTGGAGGGTTTGGTCACAAACCTGCACAACGAAATCACTCCTCACAAAAACAAGAAGCGGACACGTAATGCAAATAGTTTCCAATGAGAAGCAGGGAAGCAATGAGTACTTCGAGAGAGAACTTAATCAGCGTACAGAGACCAAGACTCTTGATTACCCTCCTTCCGTGCATAAAGAAAATTGGCAACACACGCCGTGGCTGTCTTCAAGTCAGTTCCTGATTAGCTGGGTTATAGTGCATACCTCGGTGCGAGCTGGCCCCAACAGCCTGCTCCGTCAGACCGGCAACTGAGAGTCTTGTTCCGGGACGGGACTGCGGGGCAGTGACTCCAGGTTTGATACCGGGTAGATACCGGGTAGATACCGGGAACATACCGGGTAGATACCGGGAAGATACCGGGTAGATACCGGGAAGATACCGGGTAGATACCGGGAACATACCGGGTAGATACCGGGAACATACCGGGTAGATACCGGGAACATACCGGGTAGATACCGGGTAGATACCGGGTAGATACCGGGAACATACCGGGTAGATACCGGGAACATACCGGGTAGATACCGGGAAGATACCGGGTAGATACCGGGTAGATACCGGGTAGATACCGGGAACATACCGGGTAGATACCGGGAACATACCGGGTAGATACCGGGAAGATACCGGGTAGATACCGGGTAGATACCGGGTAGATACCGGGTAGATACCGGGAAGATACCGGGTAGATACCGGGAAGATACCGGGTAGATACCGGGTAGATACCGGGTAGATACCGGGAACATACCGGGTAGATACCGGGAACATACCGGGTAGATACCGGGAAGATACCGGGTAGATACCGGGAACATACCGGGTAGATACCGGGAAGATACCGGGTAGATACCGGGTAGATACCGGGTAGATACCGGGAACATACCGGGTAGATACCGGGAAGATACCGGGTAGATACCGGGTAGATACCGGGTAGATACCGGGAACATACCGGGTAGATACCGGGAACATACCGGGTAGATACCGGGAAGATACCGGGTAGATACCGGGAAGATACCGGGTAGATACCGGGTAGATACCGGGTAGATACCGGGAACATACCGGGTAGATACCGGGAACATACCGGGTAGATACCGGGAAGATACCGGGTAGATACCGGGAAGATACCGGGTAGATACCGGGAAGATACCGGGTAGATACCGGGAACATACCGGGTAGATACCGGGAAGATACCGGGTAGATACCGGGAAGATACCGGGTAGATACCGGGTAGATACCGGGTAGATACCGGGAACATACCGGGTAGATACCGGGAACATACCGGGTAGATACCGGGAACATACCGGGTAGATACCGGGAAGATACCGGGTAGATACCGGGAAGATACCGGGTAGATACCGGGAAGATACCGGGTAGATACCGGGAACATACCGGGTAGATACCGGGAAGATACCGGGTAGATACCGGGTAGATACCGGGTAGATACCGGGAACATACCGGGTAGATACCGGGAAGATACCGGGTAGATACCGGGAAGATACCGGGTAGATACCGGGAACATACCGGGTAGATACCGGGAACATACCGGGTAGATACCGGGAACATACCGGGTAGACACTGGGTAGACACCCAGTAGGTCGAATCTCGAAGATTAAAATATTACACTACGATCATTAGCTACGAGAGAGAGAGTGACTGTTGATAATAGTCGACCATCTCAAATAATTGTGTAAGAGAATCAGCTTGCAATCTTGATAAGCTGCAGGCTCTTGTTGCAGGCTCTTGTTGCAGGCTCTTGTTGCAGGCTCTTGTTGCAGGCTCTTGTTGCAGGCTCTTGTTGCAGGCTCTTGTTGCAGGCTCTTGTTGTAGGCTCTTGTTGCAGGCTCTTGTTGCAGGCTCTTGTTGCAGGCTCTTGTTGCAGGCTCTTGTTGCAGGCTCTTGTTGTAGGCTCGTGTTGCAGGCTCGTGTTGCAGGCTCTTGTTGCAGGCTCTTGTTGTAGGCTCTTGTTGCAGGCTCTTGTTGTAGGCTCTTGTTGTAGGCTCTTGTTGCAGGCTCTTGTTGCAGGCTCTTGTTGTAGGCTCTTGTTGCAGGCTCTTGTTGCAGGCTCTTGTTGCAGGCTCTTGTTGCAGGCTCTTGTTGCAGGCTCTTGTTGCAGGCTCTTGTTGTAGGCTCTTGTTGCAGGCTCTTGTTGCAGGCTCTTGTTGTAGGCTCTTGTTGTAGGCTCTTGTTGTAGGCTTTTGTTGCAGGCTCTTGTTGCAGGCTCTTGTCGCAGGCTCTTGTTGCAGGCTCTTGTTGCAGGCTCGTGTTGCAGGCTCTTGTCGCAGGCTCTTGTTGCAGGCTCTTGTTGCAGGCTCGTGTTGCAGGCTCGTGTTGCAGGCTCTTGTTGCAGGCTCTTGTTGTAGGCTCTTGTTGCAGGCTCTTGTTGCAGGCTCTTGTCGCAGGCTCTTGTTTCAGGCTATTGTTGCAGGCTATTGTTGCAGGCTATTGTTGTAGGCTATTGTTGCAAGTTTTTGTTGCAGACTCTTATTTCAGACTCTCGATACAGGCTTTTTTTGCAGGCTCTTGTTGCAGGCTTTTGTCGCAGGCTATTGTTGCAGGCTCTTGTTGCATGCTCTCGATGCAGGCTTTTCCACATACATGGCCAGATGCTGCAGATCCTTGCAAGACAGACCACAAACTGCAATGTTCAGAATTGGACATGGAACATGTTAATCCAATTATACGCTTCTGTGTCATTTGCGTAGTGGGTGGTGGGTGGTGGGTGGTGAGGGGATGGATAATAGTAATAGTTGTTGGGCTGTAGATGGTGGGTGTTAGAAGTGGGTAGTGGGTGACAGTAGCGGGTAGTGGGTGACAGTAGTGGGTGGTTGGCGACAGTAGTGGGTGGTGGGTGACAGTAGTGGGTGGTGGGTGACAGTAGTGGGTGACGTGTCTTGAGTGGTGGACAATAGTATTTTCTGTGCATGTTACCCAGGTGGGCTAGACACACCAGGTAATCGGTATGTTCTAATTAACTTAGGTAAATGGGTTCAGATTAGTGGGAGCCACATCAGCTGGCTGTATCCACCTTTACTGCCTGTATCCACATTTACTGGCTGTATCCACATTTACTGGCTGTATCCACATTTACTGCCTGTATCCACATTTACTGCCTGTATCCACATTTACTGCCTGTATCCACATTTACTGGCTGTATCCACATTTACTGGCTGTATCCACATTTACTGGCTGTATCCACATTTACTGGCTGTATCCACATTTACTGGCTGTATCCACATTTACTGCCTGTATCTACATCAACTGGCTGTACCTACATTTACAGGGTGTACCCAGCCCATCTGATCGCGCCTCAAATCAGTTGATAGTACCTCAGATTAATTGATAGTAATACATAAATTGATAGGAACACATAAATCTGCTTGGATTTCACATAAACGAGATTGTATCTCATAAAACCAATTAGACCCCACATAAAAATGACTAGATCCCACCTAACATTAAATGAATTTCACATAAAAGCGATTAAACCCCACATAAAACTGAAGCCAACATTTAAATAGCCCTGACAGACTCCCACGTAAACCTCTTTGTATCCTTCATATAACTGATAATATTCTAAATAAAACCTATTGAATCCCACATAAAATTAAATTGATCCCAAATAAAATTTACCGAATAAGGGGAAAAAATTATTCTATATAGAGCAAATTGAATCGTAAATAAAACTGATTTGACTCCGTTTAAAAAACAATTAATTTTCCATAAAGCGTATTCACTGAATCTCACGCGAAAGTGAATGAATTACACGCAAAAAAAGAGAAAGTGATTTGATCCCACAGAGCAATGATTAGATCTCACATAAAAGTGATTAGATCTCACATAAAAGTGACTGGATCCCACAGAGCACTGATTAGATCCCACGGAAAAGGAATTGGATTCCACACCTTCTTTTCGAACTGTATTTCGCGTGAACGAATACCAACACAAAAAGAACCGACCAAACTTCATTATCTGATCAAAACTCATTAACTTCGTGAAATACGCCTCACTGACACATAACACCTGACTGTGAGAAAGACGTGTTGATTCCAGTTGACTCCAGCTGACTCTAGTTGACTCCAGCTGACTCCAGTTGACTCCAGCTGACTCCAGTTGACTCCAGCTACTCTAGTTGACTCCAGCTGACTCCAGTTGACTCCAGCTGACTCCAGTTGACTCCAGCTGACTCCAGCTGACTCTAGCTGACTCCAGCTGACTCCAGCTGACTCCAGTTGACTCCAGCTGACTCCAGCTGACTCCAGCTGACTCCAGCTGACTCTAGCTGACTCTAGCTGACTCCAGCTGACTCCAGCTGACATCATCAAGTATCTCTTCGTCATCAGACGTCAATATTATACAATCCAATTTAATATGCAAACAAATGCCATACATTTAACTAATACCATTGTTTCTTGTCTTGGCAATTTTTTTCTGGGCGTGGCAGTAAACAGAGACAAAATAATGCAGAGAAAGGCGCCTTTACTGAAAGCGATGTTTCTCTGAAGTCTCTTCTGTGCGAAACGATAAAGTCTTGCTTGGTTTTACGTGTTTGTACGCGCTTGTTGCCGCGTCACCATCCTCGGCTCTTCCAGTTGTCCGGTAATGGCTTTCTTATTTGGCTGATGTGTGCATTATCATTCTAGGTTGGGAGATCATTCCAGGTTTGGGGATCATTCCAGCTTGGGGGATCATTCCAGGTTGGGGAATCATTCCAGGCTGGGGGATCATTCCAGGTTGGGGGATCATTCCAGGTTGGGGGATCATTCCAGGTTGGGGGGATCATTCCAGGTTGGGGGGATCATTCCAGGTTGGGGGATCATTCCAGGTTGGGGGGATCATTCCAGGTTGGGGGATCATTCCAGGTTGGGGGATCATTCCAGGTTGGGGGGATCATTCCAGGTTGGGGGATCATTCCAGGTTGGGGGATCATTCCAGGTTGGGGGGATCATTCCAGGTTGGGGGATCATTCCAGGTTGGGGGATCATTCCAGGTTGGGGGAATCATTCCAGGTTGGGGGATCATTCCAGGTTGGGGGATCATTCCAGGTTGGGGGATCATTCCAGTTTGGGGGATCATTCCAGGTTGGGGGGATCATTCCAGGTTGGGGGATCATTCCAGGTTGGGGGATCATTCCAGGTTGGTGGATCATTCCAGGTTGGGGGTATCATTCCAGGTTGGGGATCATTCCAGGTTGGGGGGATCATTCCAGGTTGGGGAATCATTCCAGGCTGGGGGATCATTCCAGGTTGGGGAATCATTCCAGGCTGGGGGATCATTCCAGGTTGGGGAATCATTCCAGGCTGGGGGATCATTCCAGGTTGGGGGAATCATTCCAGGTTGGGGGATCATTCCAGGTTGGGGGATCATTCCAGGTTGGGGGGATCATTCCAGTTTGGGGGATCATTCCAGGTTGGGGGGATCATTCCAGGTTGGGGGGGATCATTCCAGGTTGGGGGATCATTCCAGGTTGGGGGATCATTCCAGGTTGGGGGGATCATTCCAGGTTGGGGGGATCATTCCAGGTTGGGGGATCATTCCAGGTTGGGGGGATCATTCCAGGTTGGGGGATCATTCCAGGTTGGTGGATCATTCCAGGTTGGGGGATCATTCCAGGCTGGGGAATCATTCCAGGCTGGGGGATCATTCCAGGTTGGGGGATCATTCCAGGTTGGGGAATCATTCCAGGTTGGGGGATCATTCCAGGTTGGGGGATCATTCCAGGTTGGGGGATCATTCCAGGTTGGTGGATCATTCCAGGTTGGGGGGATCATTCCAGGTTGGGGGATCATTCCAGGTTGGGGGGATCATTCCAGGTTGGTGGATCATTCCAGGTTGGGGGATCATTCCAGGTTGGGGGATCATTCCAGGTTGGGGGATCATTCCAGGTTGGTGGATCATTCCAGGTTGGGGGGATCATTCCAGGTTGGGGGATCATTCCAGGTTGGGGGGATCATTCCAGGTTGGGGAATCATTCCAGGCTGGGGGATCATTCCAAGTTGGGAGATCATTCTATCTGCAAGATTATTTCAGGATGAACTGTCGTTTCAGCTTGAACAACCATTTCTGAAAGAACGATCATTCCTCGAAGAACGACCATTTCATTTGCAACAATCATTTCACACTGTATGATCATTTCGGGTTACACAATCATTCTAGACTATGCCTGATATGATTGTATAGTCTCAATTATATAGCGTCAGTTTTATAGCCTGATTTTATTGTATAGCATCAGTTGTAGATCTTGATATGACTGTCTAGTTCAGTCTATACAATCATATGAAGGTAAACAATCAGATTGTATTATCATTTCAGAGTGACGCATATCCCTCCCTGTCGGGTTGGTCTCACCCCTGTAATAGGCCTCTTCCAAATGCAGCAATTTTTCCAAACCTAAATGAAGCTTGTAACTCAACTTCGTATTAAAACACACACACATATGCACACACACACACACACACACACACACACACACACACACACACACACACACACACACACACACACACACAAACACAAGGGAAGTAGTGGAGGCAAGAACCATATATAGTTTTAAGAAGAGGTATGATACAGCTCAGGAAGCAGAGAGAGAGAGGACCTAGTAGCGATCAGTGAAGAGGCGGAGCCAGGAGCTGAGTCTCGACCCCTGCAACCACAATTAGGTGAGTACAATTAGGTGAGTACACACACACACACACACACATACACACACACACACACACACACACACACACATTCATAGCTTTTAACAGAGGTATGATAAAGCTCATGGTGCGGGGAGAGGCCCAGTAGCGGCCAGTGAAGAGGCGGAGCAAGGAGCTATGACTCGACCCTTGCAACCACAACTAGGTGAGTATACACACACACAGAATATTTTAATTCAAACATGTATGCATTAAAAGTTTCGATTTTGAATATAATCCAACACATGGTATTTTTTTATTTGGGTAAATCACTGCACATTTTGCAATAGTTCCGCCGAAATATATGCATGACAAAAACATCGGAAAACCATTAGTACAGGACAATAATTGAGTTTCAATGATATCTGTTATAAATTAGCGTACTTCAGCTCTGTCATGATCCACAACCGGTGATGTGGTGGTGGTGACGATGGTGGTAGTAGTAGTAGTAGTAGTAGTAGTAGTAGTAGTAGTAGTAGTGATATTTGTGGTGTTGATAGTGTTAGCAGTGGTGATATATATATATATATATATATATATATATATATATATATATATATATATATATATATATATATATATATATATATATATATATATATATATATATATATATATATGTATTTTTTTTTCAACAAGTCGGTCGTCTCCCACCGAGGCAGGGTGACCCAAAAAAAGAAAAAATCCCCAAAAAGAAAATACTTTCATCATCATTCAACACATTCACCACACTCACACGTTATCACTGCTTTTGCAGAGGTGCTCAGAATATAACAGTTTAGAAGCATATACGTATAGAGATACACAACTTATCCCTCCAAACTGCCAATATCCCAAACCCCTCCTTTAAAGTGCAGGCATTGTACTTCCCATTTCCAGGACTCAAGTCCTACTATATGAAAATAACCGGTTTCCCTGAATCCCTTCACTAAATATTACCCTGCTCACACTCCAACAGATCGTCAGGTCCCAAGTATCATTCGTCTCCATTCATATATATATATATATATATATATATATATATATATATATATATATATATATATATATATATATATATATATATATATATATATATATATATATATATATGCTAACCTCCACTATTCCCTTTTCGTGTATCGAGGTAGAAGCAGCTGAGCTTGTTGAATACGTGGATACTTTTCTTGGGTTGCGAACGATCGAAATGAACCTAGTTTCTTTTCTTTCCATTCACCACCTTCAAAACTACCATTAGAAAACATCTTATCTCCCTGATACACCCCGTCAACTAACTACACGAATACCACCTGGTGGTTCACACTTACACTCACTCACCCATTTGACCATAAACAGAAATATTAATCTCAATCTTAAAATAATGAATCCTGTGATACTCCAATACTGAAACTATGTACTGTGCCAAAACAAAAGCATTCACATTGCTAAACTCACAAACTAGTATTTAGTCACTTAGCCATAATACCAACTTACCTCATAATTTGTAATATTTTAAAATTAAGAATTAAACTAAGTCTGCCCGAAATGCCTAGCCATGCTAGGCGTTCTAGTGGTACACTCTGTAATTATTATTTTACTACATGTAAACCACACAATAACCAAATTCTGTAAACTCAGCATTGTAATCCTTATAGAGAATAAACTTTGAATTTGAATTTGAATTTGAATTAAATTATGAAACTATATGAAACTGTCGGTGGGTAGTTGGTTAGGTGTTTTGAGTCAGTGGGTAGATGGTTAGGTGTTTTGAGTCAGTGGGTAGATGGTTAGGTGTTTTGAGTCAGTGGGTAGATGGTTAGGTGTTTTGAGTCAGTGGGTAGTTGGTTAGGTGTTTTGAGTCAGTGGGTAGTTGGTTAGGTGTTTTGAGTCAGTGGGTAGTTGGTTAGGTGTTTTGAGTCAGTGGGTAGTTAGGTGGTTTGAGTCAGTGGGTAGTTAGTTAGGTGTTTTGAGTCAGTGGGTAGTTAGTTAGGTGTTTTGAGTCAGTGGGTAGTTAGTTAGGTGTTTTGAGTCAGTGGGTAGTTAGTTAGGTGTTTTGAGTCAGTGGGTAGTTAGTTAGGTGTTTTGAGTCAGTGGGTAGTTAGTTAGGTATTTTGAGTCAGTGGGTAGTTAGTTAGGTGTTTTGAGTCAGTGGGTAGTTAGTTAGGTGTTTTGAGTCAGTGGGTAGTTAGTTAGGTGTTTTGAGTCAGTGGGTAGTTAGTTAGGTGTTTTGAGTCAGTGGGTAGTTAGTTAGGTGTTTTGAGTCAGTGGGTAGTTAGTTAGGTGTTTTGAGTCAGTGGGTAGTTAGTTAGGTGTTTTGAGTCAGTGGGTAGTTAGTTAGGTGTTTTGAGTCAGTGGGTAGTTAGTTAGGTGTTTTGAGTCAGTGGGTAGTTAGTTAGGTGTTTTGAGTCAGTGGGTAGTTAGTTAGGTGTTTTGAGTCAGTGGGTAGTTAGGTGTTTTGAGTCAGTGGGTAGTTAGGTGTTTTGAGTCAGTGGGTAGTTAGTTAGGTGTTTTGAGTCAGTGGGTAGTTAGTTAGGTGTTTTGAGTCAGTGGGTAGTTAGTTAGGTGTTTTGAGTCAGTGGGTAGTTAGTTAGGTGTTTTGAGTCAGTGGGTAGTTAGTTAGGTGTTTTGAGTCAGTGGGTAGTTAGTTAGGCGTTTTGAGTCAGTGGGTAGTTAGTTAGGTGTTTTGAGTCAGTGGGTAGTTAGTTAGGTGTTTTGAGTCAGTGGGTAGTTAGTTAGGTGTTTTGAGTCAGTGAGTAGTTAGTTAGGTGTTTTGAGTCAGTGGGTAGTTAGTTAGGTGTTTTGAGTCAGTGGGTAGTTAGTTAGGTGTTTTGAGTCAGTGGGTAGTTAGTTAGGTGTTTTGAGTCAGTGGGTAGTTAGTTAGGTGTTTTGAGTCAGTGAGTAGTCAGTTAGGTGTTTTGAGTCAGTGGGTAGTTAGTTAGGTGTTTTGAGTCAGTGGGTAGTTAGTTAGGTGTTTTGAGTCAGTGGGTAGTTAGTTAGGTGTTTTGAGTCAGTGAGTAGTCAGTTAGGTGTTTTGAGTCAGTGGGTAGTTAGTTAGGTGTTTTGAGTCAGTGAGTAGTTAGTTAGGTGTTTTGAGTCAGTGGGTAGTTAGTTAGGTGTTTTGAGTCAGTGGGTAGTTAGTTAGGTGTTTTGAGTCAGTGGGTAGTTAGTTAGGTGTTTTGAGTCAGTGGGTAGTTAGTTAGGTGTTTTGAGTCAGTGAGTAGTCAGTTAGGTGTTTTGAGTCAGTGGGTAGTTAGTTAGGTGTTTTGAGTCAGTGGGTAGTTAGTTAGGTGTTTTGAGTCAGTGGGTATACTGTGGGTGAATGAGGGGCTATATTAGAGTCAGAGATCACACGTGATGATTAATAAAGTTTTTATCACTGTGTTATCTTGTTTAAGTGTTGGAGAGGACTGTCTATAATTTTCCACGCATATCGTCACTTTATTGACATCTGTACGACGGTGTTCCTACCGAATGCTTTAGATATTTGAGGTACTTGATGTACACAGACAAGTTATGTGCTATGTCTCTCCACCTCGTACATAGACAAGTTCTGTGCTATGTCTCTCCACCTCGTACTCACTTTATTTCTTTTCTTTTCATCTCGCCCTTTTTCTTCCTCTTTTTCTGCCTCCCTACGTCCTCCTCTTCTTCCCTTCCTTCCTTCCACGGTGTTAATGACATTATCGTTTTGGACGCTTCAAGAATTCTTACACTCATAATCATCCCTCTCTCTTTCCCTCATTCTCTCTACCTCCTTCCCTGTTTCCCTCCCTCCCTCACTACCTCCCTCACACGCAAATCATTCAGTAATCACCCAGCAGTTACAGCCATAATTACCGCTGTTTATAAATCCACAATCATATCACGCCATTATAAATTAGTGATGATTGCTGCATCGGGGAAACTGTAATCTTAATTTTATTAATAAAGTTACAGGTTATCCGCGAAGCTACAAATGCACCGTAATATAATCAATGCCTTTCGTGACGCTTATGTGGAAAAAGTTGTCAATTGGCCCTTACAGACACACACACACACACACACACACACATAAGGACCCTTTACCTAAATTACCTTTCTATTATTACTGAATATGATAAAATAGATCCAGAGTGAGAAAGAAACACAAAAACTGATGCATATGCATCTTTCGACCTCTAGTTGACGTCCTTTTTCAGCGGATATTTATGATAATATTTGTGACTCATAAAAAAATATGTATATGAAAAAATCTCCAGGCTATAAATATTTTTAAAATATATATATATATAGTTTTATTGAATGGAAACTTATTCATTCTCGTCAGCTGGAAGTAACGTACATCCACCTGGATGAATCTGGAAATGAAATCGGTTTGAAGATCCGTCTGACTAAATTTTTAAAATATAGAAAAAATATATTGGCAATAATACACGGCACTCGTTTGAAATAGATTGGTAAACCAATGATTTTTTTTAGAGAATTTGATTCTGGGATTATTGTGTTTAGGTGTGTATGGATGGATGGATGTTTGAGTGTTAAAACTAGAAGGTGTTTATATATAAATGAATACACACACACACACACACACACACACACACACACACACACACACACACACACACAGACATACATACACACACACACACACACACACACACACACACACACACACACACACACACACACACACACACACACACACACACACACACACACATACATACCTTGATACCTCAAAGGCGTTGGGACTGGACACCATCTCTCCGTGGATCCTTAGAGAGGGAGCAGAGACGCTGTGTGTGCCACTAACAAAAATTTTCAACACACCCATTGAAACTGGAAGAATACGGCATGTGCAGTCCCCATTTTTAAGAAAGGAGCCACTAAACTATAGACCAGTGTCACTGACATGTATAGTATACAAAGTCATGGAGAAGATTATCAGGAGAGTGGTGGAGCAACTAGAACGGAACAAGATTATAAATGACAACCAGCACGAATTCATGGAAGGCAAATCCTGTGTCACACACCTACTGGAGTTTTATGACAAGGTAACAGAAGTAATACACGAGAGATAGGGGTGGGTAGATTGAATTTTCTTGGACTGCTAGAAGGCCTTCGACACAGTTCCTCACAAGAGATTAGTACAAAAGCTAGAGAATCAGGCACATATAACAGGAAGAGCACTGCAATGGATCAGAGAATACCTGACAGGGAGGCAACAACGAGTCATGGTACGTGACGAGGTAACAGAGTGGGAGCCTCTGACAAGCGGGTTTCCACAGGGGTCAGTCCTAGGACCAGTGGTATTTTTGGTATATGTGAATGCCATGACGGAAGAGATAGACTCAGAAGTGTCCCTGTTTGCAGATGTTGTGAAGTTAATGAGGAGAATTAAATCGGATGAGGATCAGGCAGGACTACAAAGAGACCTGTACAAACTGGAAGCTTGGTCCATCAACTGGCTCCTCGAATTTAACTCCGTTAAATGCGAAGTCATGAAGATCAGGGAAGGGCAAAGAAGATCGTACACAGAGTATACGCTAGGTGGCCAAAGACTACAAACCTCACTCATGGAAAAGGATCTTGGGGTGAGTATAATAATGAGCACAACTCTTGAGGCGCACGTCAACCAGATAATTGCTGTAGCATATGTGCGCCTGGCAAACATAAGAATAGCGTCAGGCCCATACTGTAGTATGCAGCACCAGTTTGGAACCCACACCTGGTCAAGAACGTCAAGAAATTAGAGAAACTGCAAAGTTTTGCAACAAAGCTAGTTCCAGAGCTAAGGGGAATGTCCAACGAAGAAAGGTTAAGTTAAATCGGCCTGACAACACTGGAGGACAGGAGGACAAGATAAAGATATACAAAATACTGCGAGGACTTGACAAGGTGGACAGAGACGGTATGTTCCAGAGATGGGACACAGAAACAAGAGGTCACAGTTAAAAGTTGAAGACTCAGATGAGTCAAAGAGATGTTAGGAAGTATTTCTTTAATCATAGAATTGTCAGGAAATGGAATAATCTAGCAAATAACATAGTGGAGGCAGGAATCATACATAGTTTTAAGACGAGGTATGATAAAGCTCATGGAGCAGGGAGAGAGGGGACCTAGTAGCGATCAGTGAATGGGAGGGGTCAGGAGCTATGTCTCGACCCCTGCAACCAACAATTAGGCTAGTACACACACACACACACACACACACACACACACACACACACACACACACACACACACACACACACACACACACACACACACACACACACAGGTGCAAGTGGAAGACTTAGATGAACCACAAGGATGTTAGGAAGTATTTCTTCAGTCACAGAATCGTCATGAATCGTCTGGGAAGTGATGTACGGGAGGCAGCAGTTATACATAGCTTTAAGAAGATCAATGATACAGCTCATTGAGAGGCCAGTGAAAAGGCGAGGCCAGGAGCTGTGAATCGACCCCCCTGCAACCACAACTAGGTGAGTACACACACACACACACACACACACACGTATATATATATATATATATATATATATATATATATATATATATATATATATATATATATATATATATATACGTGTGTGTATATATATATATATATATATATATATATATATATATATATATATATATATATATATATATATTCATTCGAAATGCCTATTGCTGACAATCTATACAGAACTATATGTATTGTCTCAGTAAAAAACAGTTCTTGAATCATTGCGAATCCAAAGACTGGTGATGTTTGAAGGAGACAATAAGTACATCTCCTGTAACGCAATGTCATTGACGAAATGTGGAAAGTAGTGAAGTTTGTTGATGATCTGGTAGAGTAAGTGGCAGCCGTCGTCAGGAAATTCGCTGCTGTAGATGCTGAGAGGACTTAGGGTAAGGCCTTCAAGAACACCACTTTCAGGTGGGCAAGAGAGAGAAGCATGGAGGGAGGAACAAGAGATGGAGGGAAGGAGGAATGGAAGGAGGGAGAGATCGAGCGAATGAAAGATGAGAAAGGTGACGTGGCGGAAAGATGTGAGGGAAAGAGGTGAGGAGGAAGACTGAAAGTAGGAGGAAGGGAAGAAAGAAGAAGGATACGAAGGGAATAACAGGCTTTTCCTCCTTTGGTGATAGGTAAATACGTCAGCAATGTGTTGCTACCCAATTCCATACGAGAGAGGGGAAAACAACCCCCTCCCTCCTATCCCTTCACTTAATGATCATGGGTAAGAATGAGAGGGGAGGGAGTAAGAGGGAGGGGAGGGGGAGGGCCCTCCTCACTTCCCCCCTTCCCCTTCCTGCCACCCCTACCCCCCCCAACCACAT
>NC_091338.1:2999776-3007276 GCF_038502225.1 Cherax quadricarinatus
CACACCAGCGAAGAGGCGGGGTCAGGAGCTGTGACTTGACCCCTGCCACCACAAATAAGTGAGTACAAAATAAGTGAAAATTGTTCAGTACACACACACACACACACATACACATACAATGTTCTTCACCACGAAACTCACATGAATAATATTTATGAAACACACACGGACCTCTTACGTGGGACGCCACGGTAGTGTAACCTGGATACTCACCTCCCAAGACTTTCGCAACTGACGTTAGTACACAGGCGGCGTGCCAGGGATAGATGAACCAGGAATTCCTAGGTGTCCTTTTTTCAGATTTATTTTCCCCAGGGGTGCAGGAACCCATGAATACCGCCGCGGCTGCACTGAGCATTTTTTCGAAATTCGCAGAAATGAGAGATGACCGCCAAGAAAATGGATAAGCATTGATTTGTGAACAATAGCATCGCTTCTAATATCAATTTTCAGATAGTTTAAACATCGAAATGCTACGTTTTTACCATCAATGGAATTAATATTCGGCACCGGCAGATTCGTAAGGAATAACATAACTGCTGAAGCAGTCTTCAAATATTTTAATTCTAATACCATAGTTAATTCTCCAGGATCAATAAATATATGAGTTAAAAGTATAAAATCTTGTAGTTAATGTGCATATGTTACTACATTTTGCACTTATATTATGTTGTGTTATGTTATGTTGTGCTATGTTATGTTATGTTATGCTGCGTTATGTTATGTTGTGTTGCTATGTTGTGTTATGTTATGTTGTGCTAAGTTATGTTATGTTGTGTTATGTTATGTTGTATTTCTATGTTGTGTTGCTATGTTGTGTTATGTTGTGTAATGTTATGTTGCTTTATGTTATGTTGTGTTATGTGTTATGTTATGTTGTGTAATGTTATGTTGTGTTATGTTATGTACTGCTATGTTATGTTAAATTGTGTTGTGTTATGTTATGCTGTGTTATGTCATGTTATGTTGTGTTATGTTATGTTATGTTGTGTTATGTTATGTTATGTTGTGTTATGTTATGTTATGTTGTGTTATGTTATGTTATGTTGTGTTATGTTATGCTGTGTTATGTTATGTTGTGTTATATTATTTTACAAAAAATATACATTAATAACAAAATGTTACAATTAATAACAAAAAATACGTATTAACATATAACAATAGATAATACAGGAATACAAGCATGATGTAGATGATAGACATAAATACAGTAATTGGAAATCAGTTAAACAACGTCTCGCCCGTAGAGCATGTGAAACGAGGTTTAATAGCTCCCGCATGGTGGGTGCACGATATGTAGGTGGGAGGGAGGAGCGTGTAGGTGGGAGGGAGGAGCGTGTAGGTGGGAGGGAGGAGCGTGTAGGTGGGAGGGAGGAGCGTGTAGGTGGGAGGGAGGAGCGTGTAGGTGGGAGGGAGAAGCGTGTAGACTACCATGTAGTCTGGCACCATGCAGGGAGAACTTCAGACACATGCAACAAATATGGAAGGCTGAAAATTGAAGAAATAACGTCGTGAAAAAATCAAGGTACCCAGGTGTTGTACCCGCGTCTAATTCATCAGCGTCGCGCTACTGCATGTCGCTGATTTAATGAAAAATAAGGGAATTTCGTTATGATGTCTGTTATAAGGTGCTCGTGATGTTGGATGGGAATGAAAGATGTCAGCCACAGCAGGGAGCTGGAAGTAGCCCTGACTCATACATTAATAATAATAATCTTTATTTCTGCAAATACATGTATAAGGTATACAGGCCTAGCTGTTATCAGTGACATATTACTATACAGAGCATTTCGGGCAAATTATGTCAATTTTTGTCTCCAGGGTGCGACCCACACCAGTAGACTAATACCCAGGTACCTTTTTTACTGTTAGGTGAAGAAGGGCAGCAGGTGTCTTAAGGAAATACGTCCTAATGTCTCCAACAGGGGATCGAACCCCCGGACCTCAGTGTGTGAGCTGAGTTAAATACTCTGATGAATGAGCTACGTTTTGAAAGAAGTTAAGAACATGTATGGTGCTACCAACAATGTGTGGGTAAAGATACATGCACAGTTCTTCAGTCCTTAAGATCGAAGAAGCAAATCGTGCTGAAATATTTTCCCACCCGATGTCTGGAACTGGGCAAATATATCTGTGTATACAAACTTTTTGATATCTTCATCACTGCCTTCTTCAAATTAGCTTTTCAAAGATGCAGATATGTAACAAAATAATGGATAACTAATCTTTGCTTGTCTCTGGTTCTGGTTCTCTTCAGAACCATCACCCAAAAGTGCAGAGAAGTACACAGAAGTTCGTAGGAGTACATGGTGACTGGAGTTCCTATGTCTGTTTGTTGGGTTGTTTACTTTGTCTGGGGGGAAGCTTAGTGGTCTGAGACCTACAACCATTTCACCTCCTCGACACTTACGTGCACCTCTTCTTCGAGTCGTATCCCTACTGGTGGTGTTAGGCTATCTCACTGGCTTCCAGATGACTGTTAGCCGTAGCAGCTGCAGGTGAGGGAGACACTGATCATTCTTTCTCTCTCTCTCTCTCTCTCTCTCTCTCTCTCTCTCTCTCTCTCTCTCTCTCTCTCTCTCTCTCTCTCTCTCTCTCTCTTTCTCTCTCTCTCTCTTTTTTACACAGGGTTTGACAAGGTTAAGGATCCCTAGCTTTATTGACAGCTATTTACTGGTTAAGGATTCCTAACTTTATTGACAAGCTAAGAGCTGTTACCTACATCAGTTCATTTGAAAGCATTTTTGTTATTATGAGACATACAAGTAGGGAACAGAATGAAGTTGGAGCCATCTGTGGGCCACCATTTTCATCTGATCAACTGACTTGACGTTGAGATCATAATGCTGTACGAATGTGTTCCATACTCGAGTCATCCTCTCTCTCTCTCTCTCTCTCTCTCTCTCTCTCTCTCTCTCTCTCTCTTTTACATAAAGGATTTTACAGGGTTAGATCAACAGTTCCACTCTGTATTTTCTAGCTTAGAGCTGTTACCTACCTCAGGCCATTTGAACACCTCTCTATGCCATACACACACACGCACACAACAGCCTCTTACTTCCCTCCCTATCTCTCACACCTACATCTCCTTCACTTCTGACCCCTCTCCCTCCCCCCTCCCTCAGTTGCTTCTCTCCCGCAGACTCAGCAGATCCCTGAGTAATTAGCTAATGAGCAGAGGACGAGATGTCGGTCGGCAGCTGCTGCCACCTAGTGTTTTGTAAGACAAACTGTATTAACCCCCACACACCTTCCTTGCACACTGTATACAGGCCGAGAGATACACTTGTTTTAGTGTATATCTCACAGTATATTTGCACCGAGAGGTGTGTATGCCTCAGTGCATAGAAATTGAGATAAATACACAGAAGCAGTAGTAATATAAACAGCAGATGAAGTAGTTATATAAACAGCAGAACCAGTAGCACTATAAACAGCAAATGCAGTTTTGATATAAACAGCAGCAGCTGTAAGACCACATCATCTGAAAACGAGTCAGACAAGACTCGTTGACCTCCGTCACTAGGTCCCAGTTAGAACCCCAGACGCCTCACGGAGGAATATACAAATCTCTCTCTCTCTCTCTCTCTCTCTCTCTCTCTCTCTCTCTCTCTCTCTCTCTCTCTCTCTCTCTCTCTCTCTCTCTCTCTCTCTCTCTCTCTCTCTCTCTCTCTCTCTCTCTCTCTCTCTCTCTCTCTCTCTTTTTTTTTTTTTTTTTTTTTTTTTTTTTTTTTTTTTTTTTACACAGGGTTTGACAAGGTTAAGGATCCCTAGCTTTATTGACAGCTATATTACAGGTTAAGGATTCCTAACTTTATTGGCAAGCTAAGAGCTGTTACCTACATCAGCTCATTTGAAAGCATTTTTATTGTTATGAGACATTCAAGTACGGGACAGAATGAAGTTGGAGCCATCTGTGGGCCAGCATTTTCATTTGATCAACTGACGTTATCTCGTTGACATCATTATGCTGTACGAATGTGTTCCATACTCGAGTCATCCTGGGTATATATGATCTCAGATGGAGTGATGTTCTGGAGAAGGGTACAGCCAGAGTGAAGTTGCTGCTTTCTGCCCGTCTTGTGGCATAAAAGCTTGTTTCGCGCTGTCCTCGAAGTGGATCCAAGTGTGGTACTTTGACAATATTGGCCTTGTACATAACAGTAAGGCCACCCACATCCCTCCTATGTTGAAGGCTCTGCTGAAATGACAGATCTATCCAGGATGGGTCCAGGCGAGAGATGAGACGTCTTGCTCTGTTCTCTACTCTGTCAAGCAGTCGCAGATGAGAGGGGGGGCAGGCAAACCAAGAAAGTGGAGCATACTCAAGGTGTGAGCGTACTTGTGTCTCGTACAGGATCTTGCAGCCCCTCTCTCTCTCTCTCTCTTTCTGTCTTTCCTTACAAGACCCCAGTCAGAAGCCAGAACAATACAAGACCCCCCAGTTAGAAACTAAGATATCTGCGGCCCACCTAGAAAAACTTCTTCCCAAACCCACACCTCTAGCCTCCACTTTCTGTTCAAACTAGTTACACTTAAAAGAATAGCGATAGTTAAATCTCAATCCGAAATAAAATGCCTTTCTTTCTCCTTGGTAATTATCCTGGCTACGGTCTTTAATCACAGGTGAATAATCCGCCTAATTAGCCATAATGTGCTGGCTTGAGGTGAGTTTCAAGGTAACTCAACATCAAACAAGATCATCATCAATGTGGTAAACTAACATGAGAGATTTTAATGGTTTGTAGACATGATGCTTTTCCGCTATAACGAATATGTGGTTTTAAAACAACTCGTAAAACTAAAAGCGTTTTTTATAATAATAATAATAATAATAATAATAATAATAATAATAATAATAATAATAATAATAATAATAATAATAATAATAATAATAATTATTATTATTATTATTATTATTATTATTATTATTATTATTATTATTATTATTATTATTATTATTATTATTATTAAATTAATATTGATTATTATTATGAAATGAAAATAATCATAATTGCTCTGAAAAAAAACAAATTCCTTTAATATAATTCTGTCTATTTGTCACTAGCTTAGTAAACTATTAATCAAAATAATAACTCCCCAATAATAACCAGTCACTACCGAATTATTACAGTATACTTATTACAGTAATTATCACAGTATGCATTACATCAATTACAACAGCTTGAATTACAGAATTTCTCAAGAATTTCCTCGGAATCTTCACGTCAATCTTTTACCAAAACTACCGAAGAGTCCGGCCCCACAAATCCTGTATCTAAACTTACCCATAAAAGCCAAAAACTTGGTCTATACAAACACCAGCTGCCTACATCAGCACTAAAAGTTAACTCCATCTCAAAATTTCAATGAAAAATGCGCCGGAACACTTTCGTAAACATGCCGACAAAATTCGTAGAGCAAGTTCTTCAATTAAGAGGAAATTTTCCCAAGGACTAAAAGATGAATTTCAGTTTTTGATAAGAAAGACGTATTTTGTGTGTGTTTTTTTTTTTATGACAAGCTTGAGCAAAATGAGAGGAGGACGTCGCCTCCTTAAAGTCTGAAGGACAGTCAATGTCAAAGGAGGTCACAGGAGGTCATGTGTCAGACACCAAAGGTCATACACAATCAGTGGTTCTTGAGGAAGGTTGTGCTAGAGAAGAAAAGGTCACCTTGAAGGTCACGTCTTGGGAGCACTCACATAATTAACCCACTGTTTCGGAGAGGAGACTTTTTAACCCACCTTTCGGCCTCTGCTGAACCATTATCAAGTTGCGAATGATATATTGAGACAGAAATTGAGTTTATTGGGAATGGTTCCAGCCACGGCACTGAACCGTTTATTCTCCTAATTATTCCAATTATTTTTTTTATGCAAGCTTGTCATTGAAAATCTCGATGTGCATTTTTTAAGGTCTGCCTCGTAATTATTGGACAGAGGATCGAGCCTTCACAATTATTTCCTCTGAATGATCCTCACGAGATTACCGCTTCCTTTAATAGTAATAATAATAATAATAATAATAATAATAATAATAATAATAATAATAATAATAATAATAATAATAATAATAATAATAATAATAATAATAATAATAAGCAGAAGAACATCAACAATATCAACAACAACAACAACAACAACAACAGCAACAACAGCAGCAACAACAACAGCAACAACAGCAGCAACAACAGCAGCAACAACAAAAACAGCAACAACAACAACAACACTCACCCTGTAAAATCGCCTAAGTATCTTGCACGTCGTAACTGTATCTCACTCTGGCGTGTGGCTTGTCTCCCATTTCCCCCTTTTTTCCCCTCCCTCGCATTAAATAACCTCAACCTGGCGACCACGTTGAGTTTATTCAGTGCGAGTAATTGGTCGAATAGATTAATTGTACGCAATCCATATGTCAGAACCAGTGATCACAGGATCTTGTCTCCCTGACAGTCATTAAGCCAGTTGGCAGCTTCCTGCCAGCCTGCTTGAGACATATGGCTCACCCTCAGACACGTGTATCTCTCATGAAAGCCCCGACGTTACGGGGGTAACGTTGTTACGACGTTATTAGGTATTACAACGTAACGGTGTTAAGACGCCGCATTGTGGAAGCCAGACTATCATACACGGCTTCAAAAGAAGGTACGACATAGCTTAGTGGGTTAATGACAAGTCGTACCTGTCCAATAAGAACTAACAGATAAAGCCCGGGAGCTACAGCTCAACCCACGCACACAAATAATTCATAACCAAATAAGACACTTAGGTTAAAGGGGTTAAAGAGGTAATTAAGGTTACTTTAATACCTAAAATGGGGATCAAAGTAAGCTCTCAGCGTATATACCTGTATATACGCTGAGAGTTATACCTGTATCTAAGTGTAAGGTATCCCTACACTGCTGTTTTGAAGGAGAAAAAGTAATATAAGTATCAGATATAAAATTTACGTCCCATCAATTCGCCATCATCGAGCGTTTCCCTGAAGCTGGTAAATATTGTCTTAATATATTTTCTTACCATCCGGGACGACAGTTTGCAGTTGTTTATGTTAAGATAGACAACGAGTTTGCAGTTGTTTATGTTAAGATAAACAACGAGCTTGCAGTTGTTTATGTTAAGATAGACAACGAGTTTGCAGTTCTTTATGTTAAGATAAACAACGAGCTTGCAGTTGTTTATGTTAAGATAGACAACGAGTTTGCAGTTCTTTATGTTAAGATAAACAACGAGCTTGCAGTTGTTTATGTTAAGATAGACAACGAGTTTGCAGTTGTTTATGTTAAGATAGACAACGAGTTTGCAGTTGTTTATGTTAAGATAGACAACGAGTTTGCAGTTGTTTATGTTAAGATAGACAACGAGCTTGCAGTTGTTTATGTTAAGATAGACAACGAGTTTGCAGTTGTTTATGTTAAGATAGACAACGAGTTTGCACTTGTTTATGTTAAGATAGAAAACGGGTTTGCAGTTGTTTATGTTAAGATAGACAACGAATT
>NC_091338.1:3012276-3052276 GCF_038502225.1 Cherax quadricarinatus
GTCATGACATACGTGGTGGGTCACGACACACCTTGTGGGTTGTGACACACCTTGTGGGTCACGACACACCTGGTGGGTCACGACACACCTGGTGGGTCATGACACACCTGGCGGGTCACGACACACCTGGTGGGTCACGACACACATGGTGGGTCATGACACACCTGGTGGGTCACGACACACCTGGTGGGTCACGACACACCTGGTGGGTCACGACACACCTGGTGGGTCACGACACACCTGGTGGGTCATGACACACCTGGTGGGTCACGACACACCTGGTGGGTCACGACACACCTGGTGGGTCACGACACACCTGGTGGGTCACGACACACCTGGTGGGTCATGACACACCTGGCGGGTCACGACACACCTGGTGGGTCACGACACACCTGGTGGGTCATGACACACGTGGTGGGTCACGACACACCTGGTGGGTCACGATACACCTGGTGGGTCACGACACACCTGGTGGGTCATGACACACCTGGCGGGTCACGACACACCTGGTGGGTCACGACACACATGGTGGGTCATGACACACCTGGTGGGTCACGACACACCTTGTGGGTTGTGACACACCTGGTGGGTCACGACACACCTGGTGGGTTATGACACACCTGGTGGGTCACGACACACCTGGTGGGTCATGACACACGTGGTGGGTCACGACACACCTGGTGGGTCACAATACACCTGGTGGGTCACGACACACCTGGTGGGTCATGACACCCCTGGCGGGTCACGACACATCTGGTGGGTCATGACACACCTGGCGGGTCACGACACACATGGTGGGTCATGACACACCTGGTGGGTCACGACACACCTTGTGGGTTGTGACACACCTGGTGGGTCACGACACACCTGGTGGGTTATGACACACCTAGTGGGTCACGACACACCTGGTGGGTCACGACACACCTGGTGGGTTGACACACCTGGTGGGTCATGACACACATGGTGGGTTATGACACACCTGGTGGGTCACGACACACCTGGTGGGTCATGACACACCTGGTGGGTCACGACACACCTGGTGGGTCATGACACACGTGGTGGGTCACGACACACCTGGTGGGTCACGATACACCTGGTGGGTCACGACACACCTGGTGGGTCATGACACACCTGGCGGGTCACGACACACCTGGTGGGTCACGATACACCTGGTGGGTCACGACACACCTTGTGGGTTGTGACACACCTGGTGGGTCACGACACACCTGGTGGGTTATGACACACCTGGTGGGTCACGACACACCGGGTGGGTCACGACACACCTGGTGGGTTGACACACCTGGTGGGTCATGACACACATGGTGGGTTATGACACACCTGGTGGGTCACGACACACCTGGTGGGTCATGACACACCTGGTGGGTCACGACACACCTGGTGAGTCACGACACACCTGGTGGGTCACGACACACCTGATGGGTCACGACACACCTGGAGGATCATGACACACCTGATGGATTATGACACACCTGGTGGGTCACGACACACCTGGAGAGTCATGACACACCTGGTGGGTCACGATACACCTGGTGCGTCACGACACACCTGGAGGGTCACGACACACCTGGTGGGTCACGACACACATGGTGGGTCATGACACACCTGGTGGGTCACGACACACCTTGTGGGTTGTGACACACCTGGTGCGTCACTACACACCTGTCGGGTGACAACACTCCTAGTGAGTGACAACACACCTGGTGGGTGACAACACACCTGGTGGGTGACAAAACAGGCTCCCACAGACGTCTCTTCAAATTCAAAACAAGGACTCGTCTCCCTGGGGTTCGTTTTTCGGGTTTTAAGTCACGTGACATCATTCATAATATATTCTAGTAATATCTGTGACGCTACCCTTCCACCTGACATCATTTGTTTTGTAATCTGCTATAACTTGCAACCTTTATACATACCATGCTTAGTATTAATTTTAACCCTGGCTCCACCAGTTTATTAATAAAAACTTTGATCTTTTAAAACCACACATTATTTGGCCTAATCATGGCTGTTTCCTCGCTTCCCATGACCTGACCTTAGCTGTCTTCTCACCTCCCATGACCTGACCTTAGCTGTCTTCTCACCTCCCATGACCTGCCGTAACCTTTGTCTTTCTCTACTTCATAATGGCTCATGAGAGGCTGATACCTCGTTCAATTTTTTTTATCTAATCTGTGAATTTGTTGTATATTGTTCCAGCCACGTTACCGTGACTTTTATTGTTCCCTATAAGATTGTTCCAGCTACGTTACTGTGAATTTTATTGTTGCCTGTGATATTGTTCCAGATACGTTACTGTGACTGTGGGCTAGATGTTTGTAGATCAATAATACGTGAGCATATTTGTGTCAAGAGCTCTTCTTGTGTCGACATTGAAATAACAACAGGGAGAGCAACAGGAGGAGGAACAGGAAGAGCACCCTTGTAAATAGTTGCATGGATATTTGCTCCCCAGACGTCTTCAAAGTCCTTCACAAGTTTAAATCCATCTATGTGTTGTCTCAGAATATTTGTTGTCTGGATGATCCTCGTGACAATAATATTCACAGTGGTTTCCAGATGTTAGTTTGGTTTCCAGATTGGCGTCTGGGTTCTGGATACTCGTCTGGTTTTCAAATAGGAGTCTGGTTTCCAGGTGGGCATCTGGTTTACAAATGAGCGTCTGGTTTCCAGGTGATCGTATGTTGTATTTTCTCGCGAGTGCTTTATTTATATTTTCTGAAATTTTCAACGTCATACACTCTTCGTATATTTCTTCTTTGACCTTTTCTTTCCATTTAAAGCCAGCGTCCTGGTAACACTTTTCTCCAGGAGTAATTCCTCACATCCCTTCGTTCCCTTGGCCGTATATCGTGAACTGCTCTCTATTTAGTAGCCAACGCTCTTTATTTAAATATATTTAACCATTCGGCTCTCACTTCTACGTGCGGAACTTTGGTGGGGACATTGAGTGTTTAGTCAACACAGGTTTTACTAACCTCTTCAAGTGATTTGTTTATGGTCCAATATGAACCACTGCGTCAAGTAAATTTTTCTCTACTAATTCTGAGTTAGTTATGAGTTACTTAAACAACTTCAGCGAGATATTTCCTGACTATTCATGCAGAAGGGACTACGTAAAGAGCTACAGTGATATCGAAGCTATGTGATAATTGTGTTGTCTCGCCATATATTTTCACGAGAAGTGTTCAAGGTTAAATGCAACATTTGCAAGATATATATACAAGGTATACATATTGTGCAAAGTATGCACAATATGTATTCTATTTAGCATAAACACAATCTAATCATGTTATGACAATCTAATTGTATTATGTTATTGTTAGACATTTTTGTGCTAGGATTGTGGGTGTTGATCCTGTCTGGTGGAGGGTTAAGTCTGGTGTTGTGAGACACCTCAGGGCCACAACCAGGGATGACGGCGGCAAGACTGGAGTCAGGTCCTGTAGCTCAGAATATCTACAGAATATATATATATATATATATATATATATATATATATATATATATATATATATATATATATATATATCTGAAACGTCATTATCTACCTCAATTTAACCTAGCAACCTACACGCTCCTCTCTGTAACTAGGGCCTATAACTTAGACCCTCATCTCAGCCCTTCTCCTACCCTATGAAACCCCATCTCACATTTTATTTAAAGACAAAATACATTGACAAAACATTCACAAAAATTGATACAAAGTAAAACAACATAGGTAACTCAGAGCTACATCTCGAATACTTCGTCCAGCTCCCCGGCGGTGGGTTGCGTGACCAGAATGCTGCAGGCATTTCCTCTCTGGATCGCAACACTGAGTCTCTGAAAGAGGAAGCTGGTCGCCCTGTGGTCCTTTGTTTCTATGATGAGCTTTTCACCCAGCTCTATTAGGAACTTTAGAGCACACTTGCCCCATGCTCCAAGGGTCTCCGACCCTATTGGGATGGAGTTATAGCAAGGGGGAAGGTCTTCATATTTGCGGATCTTCTGGGTCTCCCTGTGGCTGGCAGCTCCACCCCCTTCCACTACGGAGTATGGCAAGTAGGTGTCTGCCAATGTGGCGGCACATGTGTAGTCCCAGTGGGCAACGGTAAACAATATGATGTTCAATGAGGACAAATTCCAACTACTCCGTTATGGAAAACTGGAGGAGATAATAACTAGAACAGAGTATACTACTGACTCCGGCCATACAATAGAGCGGAAAAATAATGTAAGGGACCTGGGAGTAGTAATGTCTGAGGATCTCACTTTCAAGGATCACAACAGTGCCACGATCGCACGTGCAAAGAAAATGATAGGATGGATAATGAGAACTTTCAAAACGAGAGATGCCAAGCCCATGATGATCCTTTTCAAATCACTTGTTCTCTCTAGGCTGGAATACTGCTGTACATTAACATCTCCATTCAAAGCAGGTGAAATCGCAGATCTAGAGAGTGTACAGAGATCCTTTACTGCACGTATAAGTTCTGTCAAGCACCTTAACTACTGGGAACGCTTGGAAGCACTTGACTTGTACTCGTTGGAACGCAGGAGGGAGAGATATATCATAATCTACACTTGGAAAATCTTGGAAGGAATGGTCCCAAATCTGCACACAGAAGTCACTCCCTACGAAAGTAAAAGACTGGGCAGGCGATGCAAAATGCCCCCAATAAAAAGTAGGGGCGCCATTGGTACACTAAGAGAAAACACCATAAGTGTCCGGGGCCCAAAACTGTTCAACAGCCTCCCATCAAGCATTAGGGGAATTGCCAATAAACCCCTGGCTGCCTTCAAGAGAGAGCTGGACAGATACCTAAAGTCAGTGCCGGATCAGCCGGGCTGTGGCTCGTACGTTGGACTGGGTGCGGCCAGCAGTAACAGCCTAGTTGATCAGGCCCTGATCCATCGGGAGGCCTGGTCATGGACCGGGCCGCGGGGGCGTTGATCCCCGGAATAACCTCCAGGTAACCTCCAGGTAACCCCGGCCCCTTCCCTTACATCAGACCTTTTCCCTTAACCCCATCACCTCCCACGAGTTCTGCTCCTTACCTACTTCCACTGGGTTTATTTTCCCCTTCTCCGTGCGTCAGTTTTGCATATTTGTTTTTGGAAACGGTTGGGTCAGAAGGGGGAAGGAGGAGGTCTTAAGTGAGCGATTAAAGACCAAGGAACGACTTGAAGGAGGTAGGAGGGAAAGGAGGTCTTAAGTGACGAAGGAGCGACTTGAAGGGGTTAAAAGGGGAACAGAGAAGGTTTTAAGTGAGGGATTAAAGACGAAGCAGCGACTTGAAGGGGCGGTACCCATCGGGATCTGGTTTGTTTACCAGCTCGCTCGTGCCTAGCTATTTAAGTGCCCTCACACACAGCATCAAAGTCTCAGTCTCTCTCTCTCTCTCTCTCTCTCTCTCTCTCTCTCTCTCTCTCCCTTCTCTCTCACTACTATTCAACCAGTCTCTCTCTTACCTCTGAGGACTTGACAGTTCTAACCTCATCACCAGGCAGAGGCTCGACCTCATCATCTCTGAATCCCTGTACGTAGCCAGCACTGAGCCTCAAGTGAACAACTCCACCATATCAGTACAGCTGTTTACACATTAACTCTACTGGTCTTTCGTGAGTTTCTGTTGTTAATAGATTGGTTAAGTTAGTGACTGTAAGGTTAGATTTGTGAGTTTAGTTTCATTTATTTTTCCGAATTTTTAAATAAAACATTCACCTTTTCATGTAACTCGGCTATTCAGCTTGTTTTTTCTTTATATATTTTGGCACTGATGATGATGGTGTGTGTGTGTGTGTGTTGACCTACAGCTCAGGCCAGTAGGCCTGCAGTAGTGCTCCTTTTTTTCTTCATAAGTGAGTGTGACTTGAGCTTATCTAGCATGGGCCAGTAGACCTTCTGCAGTGCTCCTTCTTTCTTGTCTTCTAACCTTCTGACTGATGTGTCTCTCCTATCTTAATCAGTATCGGTTCAGTCATAATACTCTGCCAGATGCACGTCTGGAATATACCTCTACCTCCCCCTTAGCGAGCATCACAGAAATATATAATGCATGAATTCCAATGTATAACACAAAAACGGGTAAAAATGGATTAGAAAACCATTCGTAGTGTAATAACAAACCTCTTAACTCACTGCCTCCTCAGTCCCTTAGATGGATTTTACTGAAGTTAGTCGAAAACAGAGGGTAAATCTGGGTTGTGACGCTTGTTAGTTAGAACAAGTTTTGCTTCCTGACAGTATCTTAGTTGCCACTTGTCTGTAGGGAAGACAGCGAGGTGGTCCCAGGAGTCTCGGTACCCTCTTCAGTGTTATAAATATCTCACTGGTGGTGCCACCTTAAGCTACAACAAGAGCCGCCCACGCTACCGCTCGCTGGTACACCAGTCAACAACGGTGCTGCCCGTAGGTTCAACAGCCACACACACACATACACACACACACACACACACACACACACACACACACACACACACACACACACTGCTAACCACAGGTACACCAGCACCAACTATTCATAAAGTCTCCAGGTAGAAACAACGGGCACAGAAAAAACAGGTGAATGACAGAAGAAGAATGCAGAAGAGAATTAGTTCTCAACACAACACCAGCGTCATAATCCTCAATCTGTCAATTGTTGCAGAAACTGATTTTCGGCTCCTGGGAGCCATAATCATTACCTTGGTATAATACGTAGGACAAAAAGCAATATTACATTGAGGATACGAAAGGGGCAATCATCGGCTTGTTGGCAAGAAAATGAAAGGGACACAGAAAAGATTAGACAGCTACCGCAGAAAACAGTATGAACCAGAGGGACACAGCAAAGATTAGAACACAGCCTCGGAAAGCAAGATAAATGAGAGGAACCTAGCAAGGATTTGCCTCAGAAAACAGGATTAATAGGAGGGCCTCACCGAGGATGGCTCTCTGCCTCAAAAAAAAAAAATAACGAGAACTGTGAAAAATGTAATAAGATACAAAGCATAAAATAAACAAATGGAAAAAGGACATTAGAGAAGAGATGAAAAATCAAAAAAACCAAAGGACATTAATAAATCAAAGACAGGCACAAAAGGACAATATCTGTATGACAAAAAAAGTATAAACGTGTGAGGGAGTATATAAGTATAGATAAAATAATATACTTCAGGGTAGGATGGGCAGGATTTCTGAGAACAACAAAATAGGAAGATATTTGTAGAACTAACCCATAAATTGCAGATGATTACACACATTTTCCCCCAAAACAGAGAGAGAGAGAGAGAGAGAGAGAGAGAGAGAGAGAGAGAGAGAGAGAGAGAGAGAGAGAGAGAGAGAGAGAGAGAGAGAGAGAGAGAGAGAGGCGTGAGCACCGTACATATTAATCACATATACAGCAGCGTATTTGTGAGACTCCATGTATCTGTTTTGTGTTACCCAAATACACGTGAATAATCGTGAAATGCATGTGAAACAACCAGAAGTTTAAGATAACAAGCAATTACACATGATGTCATACACAAACACACACACACACACACACACACACACACACACACAACGAGAGACAAGCTCGCGACACACACCAATGGAAGTCTGACCATTCCCTGATTCACCAGAACAGGTTGCCAACATACCAGAAGGAGAAGAGAACACACCACTTAAAACTCTGATAGCTAAAATCTCGACGATGCTACGGTCTCCAGATTAACGTCTTACAAGTAACATTTCTTCTTGGCGACATCAGCTCCAGTATAAAGACAGCTATTCACGGATTTTAGTTCAATACATTACGCTCTCATATCCCCCACTAAGTGCTGTGGCATACCTACCAGCGTCTGCCAGATAACTAGAGGTGTGTAGGGGGTTAAGGTGAGATTACCTGCCAGGTGAGTTTATGTCGCACCTGTGACTCTCAGGTGTTACACCTATGCCACACCTGTGCCACACCTGAGCCACACCTGAGCCACACCTGTGCCATGCCTCTGCCATCACACACACACACACACACACATACATTGTATATATATATATATATATATATATATATATATATATATATATATATATATATATATATATATATATATATATATATATATATATATATATATATATATATATATATATATGCAAAACAACCACTCTGAAAGAATAGAGAAAAATTCAAGCTCTTTCGTGACTACTCACATTATATATATATATATATATATATATATATATATATATATATATATATATATATATATATATATATATATATATATATATATATATATATAGACACAAAATATTCATTTTATTCCTATGTTTCATTATTCTTCAGGTATTATTATTATTATTATTATTATTATTATTATTATTATTATTATTATTATTATTATTATTATTATTATTATTATCATTATTATTACTGTTGTTATTATTATCATTGTTATTATAAAAGTTATACACATAGGGATCACACAACGACTGGAGAATGGGTAGTGTCGATCCAATTCTTTGGATCATGAGCGTTAAAGGGCTTAAAAGGCGAGAGATAATCAGTCTTTGTGGAATCGAAAAACTTAAGAGATGGACACTACTTCGGGTTGGGTTTGTAAAGGTGGCAACCCCAAGTTGGGCTTGTGAAGGTGGCAACCCCAAGGTTGGGTAAGTGAAGGTGGCAACCCCAAGGATGGGTTTGTGAAGGTGGCAACCCCAGGGATGGGTTTGTGAAGGTGGCAACCCCAAGGCTGGGTTTGTGAAGGTGGCAACCCCAGGGATGGGTTTGTGAAGGTGGCAACCCCAAGGACGGGTTTGTGAAGGTGGCAACCCCAAGGATGGGTTTGTGAAGGTGGCATCCCCAAGGCTGGGTTTGTGAAGGTGGCAACCCCAAGGCTGGGTTAGTGAAGGTGGCAACCCCAAGGATGGGTTTGTGAAGGTGGCAACCCCACGGATGGGTTTGTGAAGGTGGCAACCCCACGGATGGGTTTGTGAAGGCAGCAAATCACAACCCCTCAGGCAAAAGGGAAGATGAAGCTAAAAGAAGCTGGCCACTCTATCAGATAAGGAAGAAGATGAAGAGAGAGGAAGCTGGCCACTCTCTCAACCAGATGGGAAGGTGACGGGAAAGGACACCAGCCAACCCCTCTTGTAAGTCGTCAAAGTTCCCAGGACGCGGAATTTATGTAAACTAAAAATCCTCACTGGTTTAGCAAGATCTCGAGGATCTTATTTTTCTACGAGTGACGAGGGAAGTTTGGGGTAAAAAAAAAAAGTTCGTTGATGTGTGATGGTGATTTTTTTTTCTTGCGATTCATTCCGCAGCTTCAAGATGAGTCTGCCATTCACGGCAGACTTAAACACATTTTGAAGTCCTTAGAGATCCATTAATTATGCTCATCATGAAGAAATAATCGGGAAAAGAAGGTTCTCCTCGGAGGAATTAATGAGAGTCTGACATCTCTCTCGTTTTATTTTTTCTATACTTATTAAATATATCTGAACTGGTTTGAAAGAGGAAAAAGTGGACTTAATATGTACACTAATGCATTTAAGTTTGGGATTTGGGTTTAGGTTCCGTATGGTATTTAATGCTCATAGCATATTGTACAGTACCTAATTCTCCTCGACACAGCAATCTTTATGGAAAATCTCTTCCGACATTCAACATTAGACGTCACAGATCAAAGCAGCGACTTGTCTGACAAGGATGTAAATGCATTTCACATTGAGTTCAAATAGCAGATTTTATATTAACTTCTGCAAACACACACACACACACACACACACACACACACACACACACACACACACACACACACACACACACACAAACAAACACACAGGAAGTATTTCTTCAGCCACAGAGCTGTCAGGAAGTGGAATAATCTGCAAAATGAAGTAGTGGAGGCAGGAGACATACATAGATTTAAGACGAGGTATGACGAAGCTCATGGAGCAGGGAGAGAGAGGACCCAGTAGCGGTCAGTGAAGAGGCGGGACCAGGAACTGAGTCTCGACCCCTGAAACCACAATTAGGTGAGTACACAAACGTGCCTGTCTTAAGAATTAGCGAAACACTTTTCCTGGATGAAAAAACATTCCATCACCAACAGGAATCTGGTGGAAAAGAACTCTCAATTATTGCTTAATAACATCACAGTAACTCATCCATTAGCAAAGAGAGACATCAAAAAGAAGCGAAGAGCTTTCATGTGCATCCTGTCCTGAGCTCCTTGAGTAATGAATCAGATGAATACACAAACCTTCTGAATAGAGACAATGAATCTGCTTATTCACTCACATGGATCTTGAGGACGTTTGTCGCAGGGCGGCGGCAGGAGTCTTGCAGTTCTTCATACTTCTAAAGATAATGACGGCGGAGACTTGAAACACTCCAGCAGGTTGCTAAAGCTTTTTCCATGCCTTTAGAATCAAGAGGCCGAAAAAAAAAGGTTGAGGGAGGTGCATTCACCTTGAAGGTGCACACGAGGGAGAGTACTGACAGGGTCACACTCGGTATCCATGTATCTCTCTCTCTCTCTCTCTCTCTCTCTCTCTCTCTCTCTCTCTCTCTCTCTCTCTCTCTCTCTCTCTCTCTCTCTCTCTCTCTCTCTCTCTCTCTCTCTCTCTCTTTCTATCTCTCTCTCTAAAACACATACTTAAACACACATACCCAACCAAAAGAGAATGAACGCGGTAGCGACCAGTGGAAAGGCGGGCCAAGAGCTGAGACTCAACTCCCTACAACCACAATTAGGTTAGCACGCGCAGACACATACATAACCAGAGGAGTGATCAGTCCCAAATAAAGAGCTATCACCCCTATTAGCAAGCAACTCATTAGTCCCCATCACCACTGTCGGTAATCAGTCCACATAAATAATCAGTCACCACTTAAGAAGCTAATTAACTCTTCATTAAAGGGATAAACAACCCCCCCCCCTCCGCTCCCAAAGGGGTGACCAACCCCTCCCACAACCCCCGTGTCATCAATCTCCACCAAAGGGATGATCACTCCCACTAACAAGGAGATAATCACCCCACCACCACCACTGTCACCCCTTCCCCCAACACCACCTTCCCCCAACCAGCAGTCATCAACCCCCACCACTTAAAGTGGCTGATCTAGCCAGCTGCTGACACCCCCGCCCCTGATTTTGTCCTCACTTTTAGCGGTCCAAAGTTTCTACTCACCTGTCGAAGCCAAATAACAAATGACCCACAGATTTTATACCACCCCAGAGGCTAAAGACCACGAGAATCCAAAATCTCTCAAGAGAGAGATATTTTGATTTGCTCCAGAAGCCGTATTTTCAATTAGGAAATTTTCTGGCTTTAACACTCATGGCCGTAATCCATAATTACCTCATCGGCTAAATTTATCCTCATGGCGGAAATTCATCGTTGCAATTGATTGTTTGCAATTTTGCTTGCCTCCTCAGACGATTTCTGGATTTTTTTTTTTTTAGATTTTTTTCTTTGCCGCTACGGTGGTATTGGTGGAAGATTTTTTTTTTGCGTGTGTGTGTATGTCGACACAATTCCGCCTCCATTTGTTTTATGATTTATATGTCGGAAGTATAATGAGTGTATTTTTAAATAATAGTATCATTTAATAAAGTCTGCGTAAGATGATGATGACGGTGATAATGAAAATATTATTATTATTATTATTATTATTATTATTATTATTATTATTATTATTATTATTATCATTATTATTATTATTACCATTATTATTATTATTATTATTATTATTATTATTATTATTATTATTATTATTATTATTATTATTATTATTATTATTACCATTATTATTATTATTATTATTATTATTATTACCATTATTATTATTATTATTATTATTATTATTATTATTATTATTACCATTATTATTATTATTATTATTATTATTATTATTATTATTATTATTATTATTACCATTATTATTATTAATATTATTATTATTACTATTATTATTATTATTATTATTATTATTATTATTATTATTATTATTATTATTATTATTATTATCATCATCATCATCATCATCATCATCATCATCATCATCATCATCATCATCATCATCATCATCATCATCATCATCATTAAAGTTACCGTTGACACGTTTGTGTTCCCATCTATATGTTTCATAGACACTAGTTACAGCTCCTGGGCTCAATGCTTTATGCATTACTCAACTAGTAATGACGACTCTGTAACCGAACGTGTTCAGAGCAGGACTGTAACTCTTGTCAAGGACTCGTGGTGCTGGCTAGAACTTCTGTTGAAAAGAACTTCTGTTAGAAGAAGCTTTGTCTCCTGGGGAAGACTTCTCTCCTGGGAAAGACTTCTCTCCTGGGGAAGACTTCTCTCCTGGGGAAGACTTCTCTCCTGGGGAAGACTTCTCTCCTGGGAAAGACTTCTCCCCTGGGGAAGACTTCTCCCCTGGGGAAGACTTCTCTCCTGGGGCTAACTAGTGCTCCGGAACACAGGTAATGGCGGCGCTGAGGTACACAGTGCATTATCGGTCACAATTTTCAACCTAATCTGTAACATTAACTCGCATCTCTGTTAGAAAATCCTGCTGTCGGAGAAGCTTATCCCGTCGCCTCCATCAAAACGGCAGGAACGTTCAGTGGATCCTGTTACACCTAATACACAATGTTTTTTTTTTTTTTCAGCAGTTACGAAAGAAAATATATTTGAGTTGTTAGCTTGAAATTTAAATAATCTTTGACTAATTTTTGTTCTAAAACTGAATTTAGGCGACGCCTTTGATGAGTTAATTGTGTTGTGGAGGCGAAGGGGGATACAACGCTAGATGACAAGGCGTGATTATAATGTGGTAGGGGTGGTGGTGATGGGGTGGGGGTGATGGGGTGGGGGTGATGGGGTGGGGGTGATGGGGTGGGGGTGATGGGGTGGGGGTGACGGTGGGGGTGACGAGGTGGAGGCTGCAGGATGGGTGTGATGGAATGGTGTCCCAAAGTGGTACCTCGAATTACGAACAGCTTCCAACTTGAACAATTATTTTAAGTGTATTTTTGTAAGTAATTTTGTAAGTGGATTTTTGAGGGTCTGAAATGGACTAATCTAATTTACATTATTCCTTATGGGAGCAAATTCGTTCGGTATCGGCACTCGAACAACCTTCTGGAACGAATTAAGTTCGTAACTCGAGGTACCACGTATATTCAGTGCTTCCTCTTCCTTCTATTGAGGGGGGTTGTATCGCAGGATATATACACACCGTGAGGTATATGTCTTTCAGGGTATATATGCTGAGAGCTTACTTAAATTCTTACTTTAGGGATTAAAGTACTGTTAACGTGTGGCGAACAGATGACAGCTGACAGCAGCCGTAAATGACCCTCGAGTAGTCTAGAGGTTTTAAGCCCCATCACCTAACCAACCAAACTCGTCTTGGGAGACATACGCACTACCCATCCATCCGGGATTAGCTCAGTCGTGCTTATATCTCGTAACTCTGATCACACCTACGCACGCCACATTTCCTTTATATAATCAAGTAAAAACTCATAGATGTCAAACACACAGGTCAGATTTGTTACAGCTGCCTCTCCCCAACACACACAACCAACACACGGCAAATTATACAGTACACAAGTCTTAAAACTGGTAAAGAAAATATACCAGGAGAGACAGATACACTCTGCATGTTAGACACAGTGTTATGCTATAAGGTAAGAGGCAAAATAGTATAGAAGCAAACGTAAGAACTGAGTTGCTCAACTGGACAGAGGAATGAACACACCAACGTCCTGGTGACACTAATGGAGAAAGGAAAGGCATTAGCACTTTCTGTGTGTGTTTCCTGTAGAGACTTTAAAACACCAGTAACTAGGCTCGGTAGCAATCGAAATACCACTACTGGTATTGGTTAAAACACGCTTATTTTGCTTCGTATTGAGTGAAACTTTAAGCTTTGTGCCTTTTCACTGATTAATACACCATCATGCTGTCTTGGTAAAGCTCTATGTAGAGCGAAACGGTGTCGAAATAAAGCTCCGTTGTTCCGACTAGTTCTTTTGTCGCTATTGTCAATAGCACGACATATGGATCCCATGGATTTTTTTTTTCGATATGATATTTGACCTGTAAAATATTTAAGAAATTGAACTAATTCCAATAGTGTTTTCAACCATATTTCTCTTACAACGATGTGTCATTTACATAGTAAACTTACCGCTGTAAACTTCTGTAAAAATTTCGAAAATTTAACCAAAACCCTGAATAAATTAAACCAATCACTGCAGGAGAAAAAAAATTAAGTTTTGGTCCACGAGACTAAAAGAAAAATGTATGTCATAGTTAAGGTTGTGGCCAAAAACAAGTTAGGGTCGGAAAAATTGTTTGCCTAAAGACAGGGAAGTAAACTTTAGACTTATTTGTAAGTCAAGATTCATTGTTTGCTCCGGGGATTGTTTACCTTCATTGAGTTTAGTAAGGAGGGGAATATATAGCATCATCCATAGGTGAGGCTCCGGGGCAGATGTAAACAAGCGTTTAGTGGGGCAACGTTTTGCTTTGCGTCGAGTTTTTTCTAGGGTCAAGACTTAATAAAGCGCTACACAGAGCGGAACATGGCTAGATAAAGCTCTACAGAGCGGATACTGATAAAGCGCTACACAGAGCGGAACATGACTTAATAAAACGCTACACAGAGCGGAACATGACTTGATAAAGCGCTACACAGAGCGGAACATGACTAGATAAAGCGCTACACAGAGCGGATAATGATAAAGCGCTACACAGAGCGGAACATGACTTAATAAAGCGCTACACAGAGCGGAACATGACTTGATAAAGCGCTACACAGAGCGGATAATGACTTGATAAAGCGCTACACAGAGCGGAACATGACTTGATAAAGCGCACCATAGAGCGGATAATGATTTGATAAAGCGCTGTACAGAGTAGATCATGACTTGATAAAGCGCTACACAGAGCGGAACATGACTTGATAAAGCGCTATACAGAGTGGAACATAACACGACACAGCTCTATACCGGGCGAAACTGATGGAGTAGAAGCTTGGAGCTCAAGTGACTCAAGGTGACACTCGACTCAAGTGACTCAAGGTGACACTCGGCTCAAGTGACCCAAGGTGACACTCGACTCAAGTGACTCAAGGTGACACTCGACTCAAGTGACTCAAGGTGACACTCGACTCAAGTGACTCAAGGTGACACTCGACTCAAGTGACTCAAGGTGACACTCGACTCAAGTGACTCAAGGTGACACTCGACTCAAGTGACTCAAGGTGACACTCGGCTCAAGTGACTCAAGGTGACACTCGACTCAAGTGACTCAAGGTGACACTCGACTCAAGTGACTCAAGGTGACACTCGACTCAAGGGACTCAAGGTGACACTCGACTCAAGTGACTCAAGGTGACACTCGACTCAAGTGACTCAAGGTGACACTCGACTCAAGTGACTCAAGGTGACACTCGGCTCAAGTGACTCAAGGTGACACTCGACTCAAGTGACTCAAGGTGACACTCGACTCAAGTGACTCAAGGTGACACTCGACTCAAGGGACTCAAGGTGACACTCGACTCAAGTGACTCAAGGTGACACTCGACTCAAGTGACTCAAGGTGACACTCGACTCAAGTGACTCAAGGTGACACTCGACTCAAGTGACTCAAGGTGACACTCGGCTCAAGTGACTCAAGGTGACACTCGACTCAAGTGACTCAAGGTGACACTCGACTCAAGTGACTCAAGGTGACACTCGACTCAAGTGACTCAAGGTGACACTCGACTCAAGTGACTCAAGGTGACACTCGACTCAAGTGACTCAAGGTGACACTCGACTCAAGTGACTCAAGGTGACACTCGACTCAAGTGACTCAAGGTGACACTCGACTCAAGTGACTCAAGGTGACACTCGACTCAAGTGACTCAAGGTGACACTCGACTCAAGTGACTCAAGGTGACACTCGACTCAAGTGACTCAAAGTGACACTCGACTCAAGTGACTCAAGGTGACACTCGACTCAAGTGACTCAAGGTGACACTCGACTCAAGTGACTCAAGGTGACACTCGGCTCAAGTGACTCAAGGTGACACTCGACTCAAGTGACTCAAGGTGACACTCGACTCAAGTGACTCAAGGTGACACTCGACTCAAGTGACTCAAAGTGACGCTCGACTCAAGTGACTCAAGGTGACACTCGACTCAAGTGACTCAAGGTGACACTCGACTCAAGTGACTCAAAGTGACACTCAACTCAAGTGACTCAAGGTGACACTCGACTCAAGTGACTCAAGGTGACACTCGACTCAAGTGACTCAAGGTGACACTCGACTCAAGTGACTCAAGGTGACACTCGACTCAAGTGACTCAAGGTGACACTCGACTCAAGTGACTCAAAGTGACACTCGACTCAAGTGACTCAAGGTGACACTCGACTCAAGTGACTCAAGGTGACACTCGACTCAAGTTACTCAAGGTGACACTCGGCTCAAGTGACTCAAGGTGACACTCGACTCAAGTGACTCAAGGTGACACTCGACTCAAGTGACTCAAAGTGACACTCGACTCAAGTGACACATCGTCACACTTCACTCATACTTGACTCATACACTTGACTCATACACTTGACTCATACACTTCACTAATTCATTCATAGTAACAGCAGCTGCTGCAGCAACAGCAACAACAGGAACAATAGCAGCAGCAACTACAGCAAGAGTAACAGCAGCAGCAACAACAGAAGCAGCAGCAACAGCAGCATCAACAGTAGCAGCTGCAGTAACAGCAACAACAGGACCAATAGCAGCAGCAACTACAGCAACAGTAACAGCAACAACAGCAGCAGCAACAACAGCAGCAGCAGCAACAACAGCAGCAGCGGCAACAGCAGCCCCTCTCAGCGCAGAAATTCTTTCCCTCTCTTCTCATTCTTCCTCCTCCCTTTTTTTTCTCCTTCACCCTTTCTCTCCCTCCCCCACTCCCCCCATCCCTCACTCCACTGCCCCCATCTCCTCACCCTTTCCTTCTATCCTTCCTCTCTACCCCTATGCAATTCTCTCCACTCAAAACCAGGAAGATCTATTATTATTGACTACACCTTCTTCCGTCATTCTTGGCTCCTGTTTTAACAGGGCACATCATTCTTGGCTCCTGTTTTAACAGGGCACATCATTCTTGGCTCCTGTTTTAACAGGGCACATCATTCTTGGCTCCTGTTTTAACAGGGCACATCATTCTTGGCTCCTGTTTTAGCGGGGTACATTATTGTTGGCTCCTGTTTTAACAGGACACATCATTCTTGGCTCCTGTTTTAGCGGGGTACATTATTGTTGGCTCCTGTTTTAACAGGGCACATCATTCTTGGCTCCTGTTTTAACAGGGCACATCATTCTTGGCTCCTGTTTTAACAGGGCACATCATTCTTGGCTCCTGTTTTAACAGGGCACATCATTCTTGGCTCCTGTTTTAACAGGGCACATCATTCTTGGCTCCTGTTTTAACAGGGCACATCATTCTTGGCTCCTGTTTTAGCGGGGTACATTATTGTTGGCACCTGCTTTACCAATTAAAATCATTCTCGACTCTTGTTTCAGCAAGGGTTATCATCCCGTCAAATTCTAACATCCTAATCAAATCACAAAATAATTTTGTAGTCCATCACGGTAAAAGGCAAATTATTAATAATAAAGTATGGCTTAAAAGTGTCATTATGTATCCAGAGGATACACGAATAATGATGCCAGTGATGATAGGAATTATGATGCGAATGATGAAACGAATGATTTTAAGAATGATGGTATGAATGACAATATGAATGTCTGGAATGATGGGACAAAAATAGCTTTCTCATGCTAAGTAATGTGTCCTTTTAGAAGCTACATAGAGTGATACATATTGCGACTCTCAAAGCTACATAATGTGATTACCAGTCATAGACAACACCACATAATGTGACTCAATCCTACATAACACGTTGGTTATGTTTCCTTACACCTCAACGATGTTGGGAAGTATTTCTTTAGTCTCAGGGGTGGTTGAAGAGTGGAGTGATTTGGATGGTAGTGCTGGGGTCAAACTCAATACGCAGTTTCAAGAGCAGATATGATAAGGTCCAAGAGGCCATAAGCCAGTGATGCCGATCACAGTGGTCTAGTAGGCGGGACCAGGAGCTGAGTGATCACACACACACACACACACACACACACACACACACACACACACACACAAACAAACACACACACACACACACACACACACACACACACACACACACACACACACCACACACACACACACACATACACACACACACACACACATACATACACAAACACACACATACATACACACACACACACACCACACACACACACACACACACACACACCACACACACACACACACACACACACACACACACACACACACACACACACACACACACACACACACACACACACACATACACACACACACACACACACACACACACACACACACACACACACACACACACACACACACACACACACACACACACACACACACACACACACACACACACAGGAGTCACAAATCAGCCAGAAAAATAAATGCAGGGATCCAAAAGAATTGAGCCATTGTCAACAAAATCCATCTCAATATTTAAGATGCCATTGAATTTACATGGAATCAAACTCTAAATCGGTGCAACTGGATGCTAAAAAGATGTGATATCTTGATGCTCCACACGGACGTGCAAGTCAAGACTCTAACATATGAATACAGTTTGCCCTGATAATTCCTCTACGGTGAGAATGTTTGTACGTCAGGTGAGAAACATCCAGATGGTTCCATCATGGTACTGTGGGTAGATGGTGATGAGATGGGAGTGGGTAGCAAGATGGGAGTTGGTAGCAAGATGGGAGTGTGTAACAAGATGGGAGTGGGTAGCAAGATGGGAGTGGGTAACAAGATGGGAGTGGGTAACAAGATGGGAGTTGGTAGCAGATGGGAGTGGGTAGCAAGATGGGAGTGGGTAACAAGATGGGAGTTGGTAGCAAGATGAGGGTGGGTAACAAGATGGGAGTGGGTAGCAAGATGGGAGTTGGTAGAAGGATGGGAGTGGGTAACAAGATGGGAGTGGGTAGCAAGATGGGAGTTGGTAGCAAGATGGGAGTGGATAACAAGATGGGAGTGGGTAACAAGATAGGAGTGGGTAACAAGTAGGGGGGTTGGTAGCAAGATGGGAGTTGGTAGCAAGATGGGAGTGGATAACAAGATGGGAGTTGGTAACAAGATGGGAGTGGGTAACAAGATGGGAGTTGGTAGCAAGATGGGAGTGGGTAACAAGATGGGAGTGATTAGCAAGATGGGAGTTGGTAGCAAGATGGGAGTGGGTAACAAGATGAGAGTGGGTAACAAGATGGGAGTGGGTAGCAAGATGGGAGTTGGTAGCAAGATGGGAGTGAGTAACAAGATGGGAGTGGGTAACAAGATGGGAGTGGGTAACAAGATGGAAGTGGGTAACAAGATGGGAGTGGGTAACAAGATGGGAGTGGGCAACAAGATGGGAGTGGGTAACAAGATGGGAGTTGGTAGCAAGATGGGAGTGGGTAGTAAAATGGGAGTGGGTAACAAGATGGGAGTTGGTAGCAAGATGGGAGTGGGTAACAAGATGGGAGTGGGTAACAAGATGCGAGTGGGTAGCAAGATAGGAGTGGGTAATAAGATGGGAGTTGGTAGCAAGATGGGAGTTGGTAGCAAGATGGGAGTTGGTAGCAAGATGGGAGTTGGTAGCAAGATGGGAGTGGGTAAGAAGATGGGAGTGGGTAACAAGGTGGAAGTGGGTAACAAGATGGGAGTGGGTAACAAGATGGGAGTGGGTAACAAGATGGGAGTGGGTAGCAAGATGGGAGTGGGTAACAAGATGGGAGTGGGTAACAAGATGGGAGTGGGTAGCAAGATGGGAGTGGGTAGCAAGATGGGAGTGGGTAACAAGATGGGAGTGGGTAACAAGATGGGAGTGGGTAGCAAGATGGGAGTGGGTAGCAAGATGGGAGTGGGTAGCAAGATGGGAGTGGGTAACAAGATGGGAGTGGGTAACAAGATGGGAGTGGGTAGCAAGATGGGAGTGGATAACAAGATGGGAGTGGATAACAAGATGGGAGTGGATAACAAGATGGGAGTGGATAACAAGATGGGAGTGGATAACAAGATGGGAGTGGATAACAAGATGGGAGTGGATAACAAGATGGGAGTGGATAACAAGATGGGAGTGGGTAACAAGATGGGAGTGGGTAACAAGATGGGAGTGGGTAACAAGATGGGAGTGCGTAACACGATGGGAGTGGGTAACAAGATGGGAGTGGGTAGCAAGATGGGAGTGGGTAGCAAGATGGGAGTGCGTAACACGATGGGAGTGGGTAACAAGATGGGAGTGGGTAACAAGATGGGAGTGGGTAGCAAGATGGGAGTGGGTAGCAAGATGGGAGTGGGTAGCAAGATGGGAGTGGGTAACACGATGGGAGTGGGTAACACGATGGGAGTGGGTAACAAGATGGGAGTGGGTAGCAAGATGGGAGTGGGTAACAAGATGGGAGTGGGTAGCAAGATGGGAGTGGGTAGCAAGATGGGAGTGGGTAGCAAGATGGGAGTGGGTAGCAAGATGGGAGTGGGTAGCAAGATGGGAGTGGGTAGCAAGATGGGAGTGGGTAACAAGATGGGAGTGGGTAGCAAGATGGGAGTGGGTAACAAGATGGGAGTGGGTAGCAAGATGGGAGTGGGTAGCAAGATGGGAGTGGGTAGCAAGATGGGAGTGGGTAACACGATGGGAGTGGGTAACACGATGGGAGTGGGTAACACGATGGGAGTGGGTAACAAGATGGGAGTGGGTAGCAAGATGGGAGTGGGTAGCAAGATGGGAGTGGGTAACACGATGGGAGTGGGTAACACGATGGGAGTGGGTAACACGATGGGAGTGGGTAGCAAGATGGGAGTGGGTAGCAAGATGGGAGTGGGTAGCAAGATGGGAGTGGGTAACACGATGGGAGTGGGTAACAAGATGGGAGTGGGTAGCAAGATGGGAGTGGGTAAAAAGATGGGAGTGGGTAAGAAGATGGGAATGGGTAGCAAGATGGGAGTTGGTAGCAAGATGGGAGTTGGTAACAAGATGGGAGTGGGTAGCAAGATGGGAGTGGGTAACAAGATGGGAGTGGGTAGCAAGATGGGAGTTGGTAGCAAGATGGGAGTTGGTAACAAGATGGGAGTGGGTAGCAAGATGGGAGTGGGTAACAAGATGGGAGTGGGTAACACGATGGGAGTGGGTAGCAAGATGGGAGTGGGTAGCAAGATGGGAGTGGGTAGCAAGATGGGAGTGGGTAACACGATGGGAGTGGGTAACACGATGGGAGTGGGTAGCAAGATGGGAGTGGGTAACAAGATGGGAGTGGGTAGCAAGATGGGAGTGGGTAACAAGATGGGAGTGGGTAGCAAGATGGGAGTGGGTAACAAGATGGGAGTGGGTAGCAAGATGGGAGTGGGTAGCAAGATGGGAGTGGGTAGCAAGATGGGAGTGGGTAGCAAGATGGGAGTGGGTATAGTTCTTATTTGCTTCAGGGAGTACCAAAAACCCTATTATTATTATTATTATTATTATTATTATTATTATTATTATTATTATTATTATTATTATTATTATTATTATTATTACTATCAGTAGTATTAGTAGTATTGTTGTTATTGTAATTTTCATATTCTTCTTCTTCTATTATTATTATTATTATTATTATTATTATTATTATTATTATTATTATTGTAATTTTCTTCTTTTTCTTCTTCCTCTTATTATTATTATCATTATTATCATCATCATCATCATGGGAAAGCGCCGGGGAAATGAGAAGTGATCTGTCTTAATCTAAAGAAGGGAAGGGGAGCTGCAAATCTTTGGATCAAGAACCCTTCACCAGCATGAAAGCAACTCCCACTTCAGTGTTGCTCTCCACAGAGGTAACGCCCGTCGCGTCTCAGGCACGCGCCACCCAAACCTCTGAGGAACTGGACTATATAAAATTTAAATGTTGACAAATAAGGCTGTGAATGAGCAGGAAAGCATTAATACACAGGTGGAAGGACTCCACGTAAGTGCTGAGACTGGAATTATAGTCAATCAAGTTGCAAAACAAATGAAAAACTCGATTCGAATTCCCGTATTTAGTTTAGAAATATCTCGATATGTGTTTTGTAATTCTTCCCCATCCCCCCATTCTCCCTTTCTGACTTCGGTCTGTCTATCTGTCTGTCTGTCTCTCTGTCTCTGCCTGTCTGTCTGTCTCTCTCATATTTTCCTTGTTCTCCGTCATCTATTCTTCCCGTCTCTTTCCTTATCCTTGCCCTCCCTCACAACTGACCGGTCAGCGAGCCTCTCCAGGTAGGGTCAAGGCATCCATTTCGAAATTGAGCCCACAATTTTAATCTACTGTTTTTCAAGATGCATTCAGTGGGAGAACTCTAGCATCTATTGGAATTGAAAGAAGCGACGTTCAGCAGGAGTCTGGTCGAGGGTGTGACAGAGGTGGGGTGTGACTCAACTGGAGTCTGGAAGAAGTCACCATGAAAGTCAGCATGTCCGAAGATCGTGTGTTCAAGGAACACCATCGAACACAGCAGTAAGAAAAAAATAAAAAACTGGATTAAACTACCTTTGTAAACAAAAGAGGCCAAGCCAGTGACAAGACTTAAATTTCCCTGTAATATATCCAGACTGTAATATGGTTATGCTCTAGCAGTCCCTTTGAAGACGGCCTCAATTCCTAATTTTGAAAACGTTCACAGAAATTTCTCTCCCAGCATATATTTGAAAGAAAATGGAATGCCTGAGATTCCCCAAAATTCCCTGGAAATACATATATAAATTTACATATGATTTATGTCTGGTTTGCTCGTCATGAAACAGGAAAGGTTTTCCTGATACGAATTTTAGCCAGATAGATGACACATTCAGTGTTCACATAACACCAGAGGCTTGCCGAAGCTGTTGACCAGTGGCTATTTGACTACTCGATAATCGATAACTTATCGTTAACATATAACCGTGGTACATCCACCGCTGGTTTCTCTAACACCATTTAAAAAACAAAGAATCACTTTCTCTGGGTCCTAGGAAGAAAGTTACGAGAAAGCTTTTAGCGCTGCTCTGTGAGGTACACATTGCTTCCTGCCTCCTGGACCACAGTAACTATCCTCATCAGTTCCTGGACTGACTGTTCATGAGTCATAGTCTCCCACACAAACTCACTCCTTCCTCCTCTCCCTCTCAACTTTTCGTATTGGAAAATTAGGTATAAACCTTGGTAACTGATACCGACAAGTGGGTTGATAAGTTACGTGAACAAACACCAGGACATATTTGTTATGAAATGCTTTAGTCCTGGGACCTTGGTCGTTTCTAAGTCATAGTTGTCTCTTAGCTTTCCGTTCTGTGACTAAGGCAGATGACTTCCGACAACCTGATGGAAATGAACTCGAATACATTCACTTAGACTAGAAAACGTCTCGGTCTAAGGACCGAAACATTTCCAATAAAGGTGTCGAAAGTCAATACATTTCTGTCCGCTATCTTCTGCACCTCATACCTCGTATCCAAAAATCTCTTACAGATTATCTGTGGCCCACACAACAGGGGTATAAAGTCTTATTCAGTGCTGAAGCTGATCCACGCACGCATTTAGCGCTTCACATAAACTAAAAATAATGGATAAATAACCAGAACTCTGCGAAGCTAATGACCACAAATCAACCTCCATTTACATCGTAATTTATACTTCCAGCATGATGTGTATCATCTGTTGTTGCTCCTTCATGCCATGATACTGCTGAAGTGTTCTTGATTCCATGGCACGCGGGGGCGTTGACCCCCTGGAACACCTTATATTGTGTACAGTACCAACAAGATGAAGAATTTGGCACATGTGTAATATCCGGTTTTTTTTTATACGTTTTACCATCCAGTGACTTTATCAATATAAATTAAACTACATAATGGGAAGAATGTAGAACTACGTTTAACTCCAAGGTCGAGGGACTGATTACCCCGCTTTTGTATATAGTTTTACAGTGTTCCCATTATGTCCTTGAATTTGTATTGATAAAGCCACTGGATGGTGAAACGTCTACAAATAAAGATACCCAGATGTTGCACATGTGACTAATTTTTCACTCTGCAGGTAAGTAAGTAGATTTTTTTTTTGTCCAGTGGGTGCGCAGGAATGGAAGTGTCTTTTTATTAAACTCCCCCTGCCCAGCCAGTCTCCCAGACTCACCCCTCTCTGCTCTCAGAATTAGCCTTATTAGAGCAAACACAACCCCAGACTCGTGTGAATCAATTATTCCATTACATGGAAAGAGGGAGATGCAAGAAGCAAACGTGGGAGGGAGGGATACTAGGTGTTCCAGCGACGACTCTCTCTCTCTCTCTCTCTCTCTCTCTCTCTCTCTCTCTCTCTCTCTCTCTCTCTCTCTCTCTCTCTCTCTCTCTCTCTCTCTCTCTCTCTCTCTCTCTTCTATCTTTCTTGAGTCATAATTGGTTGTGTGATTAATATTTTGCTCCTCCTTTTAGCTCTGAGATCGCCCAGTGATTAGAAACTCGTCGGATTATCCATGTTCGTAGTCTTTCTGTAGACTAGGGGGTACTTAACTTTTTTACCCCCCCAATGGATATCCCAATCTGTACCCATACCCTTTTTTCCAGACTGTCGAAATCATCATAAACCATCAATCGGTCCTATTAGGCACCAGTATAACTTCAAAACATGTCAATAGTTTGGTTTTACTTTTCATATGGATAACCAGGAACAGAACAGCTGATAGTTCATTCTAATCTAACAACTTTGTTTCAGGGTGTTTGGTTCCCATACTCTGTAAGGGGTATGGATACCCCCAGTTAAGAACCCCTGTTCTAGACATTGAATTTGAAACCATCACCACACTTGATGAGAAGGGCGTCCAGAGAAAGGGTAGAGAATTAAAAGAATTGAAGGTTCAACCTGTCTGAATTGGCCTCTGGACTTATTAAAGTTGATGCATCCAGGAATTCGTCAAACCATCTCAGTCAAGAAATGTGGAAGTTAATATTATCCTTAAACTGGCCCCTTTCTAACTGCTGTAGGTAACTGCTAGCTAAGACTGCATTCGGTGGGGAACCAGCGCCAGGCAGAATTTCTGCCTATACAGGTCTTCTTCAAGGGAAAATAAGTTAAAGCTGACATTTAGTTACATAAGGTCAAGGTTTGGTGTAACTAGAGCTCTGGAGAAATTATAAAATTTGATCAATAGAAACACAAGTGAGCAACGAAGTTACTTTAAGAATGATGAAAAGTTTCTTATTTTTCATGGTGATGTATTTATATAAATAAGACAAAGTTGTGTGTTTAAAGACATTTCGTTTACGGGGACTTTATTTCGAGGAACTAATAAGGTTCCTGGGGTGACGGAAAGTCTTCGTAGATAAACTGACATAACTGCATATTATATCTTATTTACATACAATAGGTACATTCTGCCACTGCTTTGCCATTGTTGTGATGTCGTTAAGTCGAGATAGGAGATCTCTTCAGAGTTCCAGGAGTCCTGGATTAATGATACCCAATAACGTGGACAGTTTGTAATAATGTTGGTAGAATTACCGAAAATATGTTAGGTAAGAGGACACTTGTGTATCTAATACGACATTTTATTGCGGCACGTTTCGCCCTCCAGGAGCTTTGTTATGTAACGGCTTGACAAAGCTCCTGGAGAGCGAAACGTTGTCCTTTTACCTAACAACTCGGACAGTTTTTTGGCTAGAAGACCGGCAAACTTGAGGGGAATGGGAGCACTGCCGAGGCCGAGGTAAATGGGAACAGTGGAATATTCGATTTATGTTCTTTGGGGAGTCTATAGATGTTTACGGGTGGGAAGAAGGTGGTAAATCTTCTTAGGTTGTGGAACACGTGATAAAACCTTCCTTACTTCGGTGGGAAATTCTTTGGCACTCTTGCGAAGTGTTTGGAGAGCGATGGCGTTAGGACCAGTGAATTGCTCCAGCACTTTGCGTGGGTAGTTGAATATGACAGCTCCTTCTTGTCTGCTGTGGTGACTCTCATGTTTGTATTTTTGGCCCCGTTTTTTGGTCTTCTGTGTGACGTTTTGGGAGAGAAGGTATGATTGTTTCTTTTAAAACAATGGTGAATATTCCTTTCATGTATCCTTTCAGTGTCAGAGTATATTTGAATGTAGAGGAGCCGGATAGGGATGGACAAACTAGGAGAGGTCTCACTGGGATTAGATATCGGTGTTATCCTCTCTTTTATACACCTCCTGAGAGAATCCATCCTGCATCTAATAACATATACTTTAATAAGCTGCTTATGGTATTGCATGTGCAATGGTTCCATATATTTAAATGTCCCATTACAAAAATGCACACGAATGGCTGTGAGATGATAGGAAGTGGCAAGAGGAAAAGATACTTCAGCAGAGAAAACTCTTATTAATACGGTGTTTCACCTGCCAGAAACTTGATCAAGCACATGGATATATGTGTGATGAATGGTTTGAAAAACCGACAAGTTGAAGATTGAGACACTTATGCAGCATATGGGAATCTTTATTCAGGAAACGTTTCGCCACACAGTGGCTTCATCAGTCCAATACAAAGAGGAAGGCGTAAGGAGAGGAGGAGTATGAGGTAATCAGTCCCTCAGCCTGGAGTCGATGTGTTCAGTCCATCAATCTTGATGGACTGACCACATCGACTCCAGGCTGAGGGACTGATCACCTCATACTCCTCCTCTCCTTACGCCTTCCTCTTTGTATTGGACTGATGAAGCCACTGTGTGGCGAAACGTTTCCTGAATAAAGATTCCCATATGCTGCATAAGTGTCTCAATCTTCCACATGGATATACATAAAAACAGTGTCATAAAAATTACTAGAGACCAAACATTGATATTCACCATTAGGCTATCGCATTAAAAGGCCTGATTGTGGTATCAAGCCTTTCTCTGCCAGCAGAGATTAATAAATAGTTTAAGTGTTATTGTGAGTCGACAAATGGTGGAAAAAGAGCAACTATAGCGAAAGGAGATTTCTTGTACGTGAAGCTTAGTGGTGATAAAAATAATCTTTCGCTATACGCGTTTTCCCTAACTGCGATTAATACCACTGTTTGCCCTGGTATGAAGAGTCCTGCCGCTGGTGTTAGACCGTCTGCCACACCGGCCATTACAGCCACACGCGCCATGAGAAAATTAACAATGTCGCTCCGAGTTTTCCTCGGCCATTATTAACTCCGCCTCGAGAAATAATGGAGGCGACGGGACCCTTGGCAAAAAACTCACCGGCCGTGACACCGTCGGCTGTAACCTGCCTCTGTGTATCAACGCTGATTGAACGAGCGTTTCCGGAGAGTGTTCCAGCTTGGCTTTGATGTCCCTCTTCGATTTATAAATCATTCTTGTTTCACTGGTTTTACACATGACTGTCTTGATGTATCTTTCAGGTTTATAGAACAGATTTAGTGTATGAGTCGAGTTTATTTATAAGTTGAGTTTCTATACATAGGAGAGACAGAAACGTCGACTTGGATAATTTACAAGTCACACTAACACACGAAGGTAAGTTCTTAGTTATTCCTGGTGTATGTATCGCGTAAAAAATGTCAGTTTTGGTATATAATTCGAGCTCATTTGTCGTTCATGTTGTATAAGTTAAGTAAACAGAAGTGTATACTTGACTTGTACAACATGTATAAGTCAAGTATACATACATTGTATAAATCGAGAGTATTATATGAGCTTTAAGCTTAATAACAAGTATACGTACATATATATTAGCATTAAGTATCAGTACACGAGGTCATTGCTCACTCTGGCTGTACATGTTTATAGACGGATTAGTTACGTCCTCTTCGTTTATAGACCAATCTCGTGTATCTGACAGTTAATTAACGGGGTTCTGATGTCTCTTGCAGGTATTCACGTTAATCTTGATACAACCAGCGAGAATTTATGCAGTCTTCGAAAATCTCGAGGAAGCCAACAGGTGGGCAATGATGTATACAAGTCTTGATGCATTTAAGGCAGATCAGAGGTACCTGGCAGACTAGATAATTCACGTATATCAATTATTTTAATGCTCTTCCTGTTTTTAAATCTCTCTTTCGTTATGTGTACCGTTGGTGATGACAGTGGTCCAAAGGTAAACAGAGATGTGTTGAGGATAGAAATGAAGAGAAGATGCGAGTGCAGAGAAAGCTCTTTTATGGCGGCAACGTTTCGCCCTGGGAAATTTTTTTATCAGGTTACTACTCCATCTCTCTCTCTCTCTCTCTCTCTCTCTCTCTCTCTCCCTTTTCTCCACCATGCACTGCATTCTTCTACTTTTTCTCCATCCATTTCATCCTTCCACTACTCCTGTTCTACCCCCTCTCACCCTCCATCCCTCATTCACTGCTTCCCTCTTTCCCCCCTTCTTTCCACCCTTCACCTCCCTTATATCCTGCTTCCCTCCCACCCGCCCTTTCTACCTTCCTCCCTACTTCCCTCTCCTTCTCTCCCTCTCTCTTAGATAACCTGCAAATCACCTCATTCCAGAACTCCAGCTTAATTTTCTCACCCTCTCTAGGTTTAATCAAGTTCTCCATTTGCACCTTCTCTCTTAGAGCTTCCAGATATCTCATAAGATGCCTGGCGTCTCTATGCGACGGCTCTATTCCCTTAAGAAAACAAGCTCTGAGACTGCGAAAAGATACCTGGAGTATACCTGGAGTATACCTGGAGGATGTTTCGAGGGGTCAAAGCCCCCCTCGCAGCCCAGGACACTGTGTAAAGAGTAAAACATGTTGATACGAGGTTTCGCTCTAAGGAGAGCTTTTGGAAGTTTTAGAACGAGGTGTGATCTATGGATTTAGGGAGGTTTAGTCTTGTAGCTGATCGCAGGGGGGGCCTTGACCCCCCGAAATGGTCTTCTAGAAAATCTTTGTGCTTGGGACTCCTGCTTAAGTAGCCTTTATTAGAAGGCGAGTAGCCTTTAAGGAAGAGCGGGGTGAGTAGCCTTCAAGAACGGCACGAGTAGCCTTCAAGAGTCAATAGCTTTCAAGGACGGAAACAGTAGGGGGGATCAGGAGCCTCAATGAGTAGCCTACAGTGGGAGGATGCAACCTTCCCTGGGACACATGATGTTGAAATTCCCCCCCCCCCACACACCTGGACACAGTGCTGAACCCCCCACACCTGGACACAATGTTGAACCTCTCCCCACACCTGGACACAGAGTTGAACCCCCCCACACCTGGACACAGTGTTGAACCTCCCCCCCACACCTGGACACAATGTTGAACCTCCTCCCCCCACCTGGACACAATGTTGAAGCTCCCCCCACACCTGGACACAGTGTTGAACCTCTCCCCCCACACGAATATTCACACTTGGACACAGTGTTGAACTCCACACACACACACACTTGTACACAATATTGAACCCCCCCACTCCTCACACACACTGGGACAGGGAACCTCCATTACCCCTGACAAAAGCTGCCACTTCCCTAAACTCTCACTCTATCCCCTCCATCACTTCTTTCACTTCTCCTCTCAATCATTTCTTTCACTTCTTCCCTCAATCATTTCTTTCACTTCTTCCCTATATCACTTCTTTCACTCCTTCCCCTCCTCCTTCCTCTCCTCTTTCCATTTCCCGTATATATCGTCCTCCTTCCTCTCCCTCACTTCTATGAGTAAGAAGAAGAAGAAGAAGAAGAAATAAAAGAAGTACAAGAATAAGAAGAGGACACGGAGGAGGAGAAGGAGAAGGAATAAATGGAAGATTAGATGGAGGAATGAGCTTGAAGTCCAAGACTATTTTAAGACAGGTCGATAGAGGTGATAATTACAGCACTCACTGGAGGGTGACCACTGCTGCCTGTTGTGTTAGTGCCAGTGTGTCTGCCTAGAGCCTTCCACACACCCACTCTCCTCCCACGCACTGCACACACACACACACACACACACACACACACACACACACACACACACACACACACACACACACACACACACACACACACGAACGCACTGGGAGCCGGGAGAGAGTGGACCTAGTAGCGACCAATGAAGAAACGGGGCCAGGAGCTGTGAATCAACCCCTGGAACCACATATAAGTGAATACACACGTATCCATTGGTCTGGCCAATTTCGTGGTGTGTTAAGGATCATTTGTCGCTGTTTTATTCTCGTTAATTTGCAAATCATCTGCAAACAGACTGATACATCTGACTCTGTTTCTAATGCTGCGTCATATATATATATATATATATATATATATATATATATATATATATATATATATATATATATAAACTAAAAACATTTTTGGCCCTAATAATTTTTGAGGAACCCCACTTATTATACTCTCCCATTCTGTTTAATATTTCTGGGAGTGGTCACCCTTTAGTGGGATGAATGATCCAGCGGTTGTGGGGTTTGATCACCACTTTGGGACTGTGAGTTGTTAATTCATTTGACTGGGAAATGATTATCCTTTTACCTAGTGAGCAATTATTTATTTAGGTGGGGACTGATTACCCCTTTGGTGAGAGAGAAGGAGACTGATAATCTCCTTAGTATCAGGTGGTCACCCCTTCATTGGAGGCTGATCACTCATCTGTGAGTGCAGTCACCTATCTGTGTATGTGTACATTATGAACATTTCACACACACACACACACACATATATATATATATATATATATATATATACACACATACATATATATATATATATATATATATATATATATATATATATATATATATATATATATATATATATATATATATATATATATATATATATATATATTATATATTAATGTTGCAGTTTAAAAACTGTAGTATAAAGCACCCTTCTGGCAAGACAGTGATGGAGTGAATGACGGTGAAAGTTTTTCTTTTTCGGGCCACCCTGCCTTGGTGGGAATCGGCCAGTGTGATAATAATAAAATAATAAAAAATATATATAGCATATATATATATATATATATATATATATATATATATATATATATATATATATATATATATATATATATATATATATATATATATATATATATACAATAGCCTTTCCTGAATTGCAAGTAGTAGAGGGAGGGGGATAAAGGGGGTTGACCCTAGAGTTTTCAATCCCAACAAGGAGAGTTAACGATGATCCGTCACGAGAGAGAGAGGGGGGGAGGGGGAATAAAAAAAAAGTCATTCACTGCACGTTAGAGGTCAGTGAGGCCAGGCAGAGAGACGGAGGGAGACGTTATTGACCAAGTGGGTGAGAATGGAAGGCAATCAGGTTTGATCCAAGGGTGGTGACGGTAGCCTTAGCTCCTTAAATCAAGCGCTTCTTCAAATGCATCTTGTCAGTGCCCTCGAAGAAGGCGAGGCTGGAGACCCAGGGGTGACAGCGAAGTACATCGCATGTTGGTCCGTCACGAGGATCAGCGGCTGCTGGTCAGGTTCGTGGCGGCCATGTTACTTACCAGAATTCTTTGCACGGCTCCTGTCTTCAACACAGCGATGGGAGCTCTTGTTTCCAACACATAACAATAGAGGAAGTCCTTAACCCACAAGGGACCAAACGGCATCTAGAGAACAGGAAGCAATCAGTTTTCATCCAAGGAACGGGAGGACGGCTTCAATTCCTCGCATCAAGAGCCCCTTGCCCGGCATCAAGGAACCTCCCCTTGTGTTTGTGTGGAGAAAGAGAAAGAGAGAGAGAGAGAGAGAGCAAGAAAGAAAGAGAGATAGACCAAGAAGTAGGATAGTTCCGGCTCAGGTTGTGGATATGTCCCCTTCCCTCTCGTTTACAGCCGCCGCTGGAATGAGACCCGGAATTAGTACCGGCCGAGACGAAGGGTAAAAGACTTGACCGGGATAATCTCGCTCATGATACCCCCGGCAATGGGTCTCTATGAGTGAGAGAGACGAGAGATCTGTTGGGGAGAGTGTGTACCGTAGATTGTGTACTGTAGTGTGTGTACTGCCCAATCCAAGTGGCCACTGCTTGGTGCACACACTAACTTTCCCACTGTTCGTCAAAAAACGCACGCGCCGGACGTAAGCCACCTGCATTTTGTGTATGAGTAATTTGGGTAATTATCCTTACGTAAAGATAGGTTAATGAATGTTTTTCAGACGTTGCCTAACCTCACCTAACCTAACCTAACCTAACCTAACCTCACCTAACCTAACCTAACCACCTAACACCAATTGTATCAATTATTTTTCATATTTAAGCTCCATTTACCCCAAATTAGGTTGCTAATCTCCCCCTTCACCCATTATTTGGACGGCTGAAACCCCCCTTTCACCCGAAAATGGGGCTTTTCGCCCCATTCGGCCATCACAGGAGTCTTGCCTCCCGCTCAGGTACTCAAGACAACATTGTTTTCCTTACGCAGTTATTAAAATAATTACCAAGCAAGAGAAATCTCCTCCACTTCCCTGTAACGATGTAATGATAGCTGTGGTGTAGACTAATTCCTCATGGCTGGACAAAGCACCGAGGGTCTGAGAAAGAATCACCTAATGAAACCACGTGTTAGTGAGACACAACATGGTGTTGCATTTGTTGAGGAAGGGTTTCACCCACATATGGTCCCTGGTGGGCGAAAGGTCTTCTCACTAAAAGGCTAAAACATGCATGTGTTTTAGTAAGATATTTGTCGGAATATAATATCAGTAACATATAATAAAAACAACAACAATAATAATAATAATAATAATAATAATAATAATAATAATAATAATAATAATAATCTTTATTTTCACAAGTACATGTACAGTGTATATAGGCTTGTCTGACATCAATGATATATTACTATATAGAAAGTATTTGGGGCAAATTAGGTTAATTTTGTCCCAGGATGAGACCCACACCAGTCGATTAACACCTGGGTACCTATTCTACTGCTAGGTTAACATTAGACAGCAGGTGTCTTAAGGAAACACGTCCTAATGTTTGCACTCGTACCGGAGATCAAACCACGGACCTCAGTGTGTGAGTTGTACTTTCTTGAAGGTATACCACTTTGGTTAACAGTAAATTCTGCTGGTAAACAAAAAGCGTTATCACTTAGGAATGCATGATTACAAGCTAAGAAGCTTAAAAACACACAAGCAACACGCACATAGGAGAGAGAGGCTTATGACGACGTTTCGCTCATGGTATTGTGCCTTTTTGCTCTCTAAGAAGCTTATAAATGGTATGGTGATACCGAGATGTGGAAAAGGCCATCCTCTGGAATTATCAAGCCAGCTACTGGAACCATCACACGAGCCACTGGAACTATCAACCCAGCCACTGGAACTATCAAACCAACCACTAGACCTATCAAACCATCCACTGGAGTAAGCAAGGAAGGTAGAGTGTGGAGTACACAATGGAACACAGTAATTTCTGTTTTCTTTCCCTTCCACTCCTTTCATCTTCCTCCTCCCTCCTTCCATTCCTAGCCATTCTCTCTCTCTCTTTTCCCCTCCTTACATCACCCTCTCCCTACCCTCTCCCTCTGTCTAGTCCCCTTTGTCCCCAAGGGTGAGAATCCAGCTGTGTTCCTCAGAATCAACATATGTTACAGCAGTAGTAGTAGTAGTGGTGGTGGTAGCAGTAGTAGTAGTAGTAGTCGCAGTAGTAGTGGTGGTAGAAGTAGCAGTAGTAGTAGTAAAAGCATTAGTAATACAAATATTAGTAATAATAAAGCAGGAAATCAATCATTATAATGTTAATAGTTGATTTAAAATAAAGTAAAAAAAAACAAAAGAAATAATCCATGGAGAAAGATAATAAAAAAATAACACAATAATAGGTAATAAAAGAGTATTAATAAAGATTATAAATAATATAATCATAAGCTCTAGTAGAATAATGAAATATATTAAGCCGAAGAAGAGGCAGATTACATTCACAGATTTTTATTTCCAGAGTTGTGTCTTTGTACCTTACAGCACGTGTTTCTGTACCTGGAAGACCTTACAACACGTGCTTCTGTACCTGGAAGACCTTACAACACATGTTTCTGTACCTGGAAGACCTTACAACACATGTTTCTGTACCTGGAAGACCTTACAACACATGTTTCTGTACATGGAGGACCTTACAACACGTGCTTCTGTACCTGGACGACCTTACAGCACGTGTTTCTGTACCTGGAAGAACTTGCAGCGCTATGTGTGTACCACGTGGTGTGTATAAACATTTGGTAACCAGAAAAAAAGTATTCAATAGAAAGTAGTAAGGAGGCACAAACAAAACCTGTACGGTGTACAGGCAACAGAAGAAAGCAACTGAGACATAGGTGCCAACAAGGTAGGAACCAAGAAGAAGGAAACCAAAAACAAACACAAGAAATAGAGCAACTATGACTTAGATACCAAGAAAGCAGCATCCAGAAGATGGCACCGTGCCAAGATGCACTGGAGAGAACTGGTGCAGAACTCGGCACAAGGGGAGACCAGGTGATAATATAAAGGAAAGTATACAAAAAAATTAAGTTCATAACTATCCACGTATGTTTAGAACTTAGTTTAGAACTTAGTATATTAATTAAGATCGTCGCTCTTGTGGTTTGAGTTATTGACATACTTATAGAGTCCGCAGAACAGCTTCCCTCATCTCCTCGACAATTTATCAGATTACATTTTTTTTAAGTAATCTAACGGCTCGTAGATTCCATCACATGAACTTGATTATTTATTCCACCAAATACTTAAATACTATTACATAACTCTGATAATTTAGCCAAAGAGAGTACCTTGAAGGAGGAAAAAAATCGTTGAATATAACTATGACGCATCTGCGTCAGGTAATGGAAATGATGTTAGCAGAGATAGGTAAATAATGAATCTGAATGTTATAGAAATATAAGCAGCTTTATACCTCACTACGATAACATGAACGTAGAGACGCACATTTACCAACCAACCCGCAAAGTGGGCAGAGTAAAAAAGATAAAATGCCGAATAAATCTCAGAGGAAAGTGAAACTTAAAAGAGACAGAGACACAGAGAGAGAGAGAGAATCATCAGCAAATTACTTCCGTGAATATGTCGACGGCTGTAAAAAAATTCTGCCTCTTATGTACCAGGAAGGAAAATTTTTTCCTGAGAACAAAGTATCCCAGAGTCTACACAAGCCAAACAACGCGAATGTTTTCGATCTAATAACCTGCCCTCTTCAAGCGATACTTAACTAGTTAAGATAAAAGCATTACGTATGTAAACAAGACGGGATGTACACAAGAACGAGGCTCTATGCAAACTGCAACAAAACATTGCTAGTCTCTCAATATTTAGTGTTACTCAAGGCTAAGAATTATTTATCTTATGTAAAAGCGATTATGTATAGACTTCACATGAAGAATGTTGAAGAACAGACACATGTTGAGGCTAGAATCTTTTATCGGGGCAACGTTTCGTCCGGTATAGAGCTCTATCAGGTTATCTTTCTGTCTGTATAGAGCTCTATCAACTCCTGTTTCCTGCTGAGTAGAGCTCTAGTAAGTCATGTTTCGTTCTGTATAGAGCTTTATCAAATAATATTTCCCTCTGCGTAGAGCTTTAGTAAGTCATGTTTCTCCCTGTGTAGAGCCATATCAACTCATGTTACTCTCTGTGTAAAGCTCTATCAAATCAAATAACCCGCTCATAGGAGAGAGGAGCTTACGACGACGATTCGGTCTGACTTGGACCATTTACAAAGTCACTAAGCTCCACGCAACTGTGAAATTATCTAGAAGAGACCTTCTCTGAAAATATCATACGACCTACCACTTGTTTTCATCTCCCTGAGTGCAAATTGCCTATTAACGATCGTTACTGTCTAATTATTTCTTGCAATAACCAAACATTGGGTGGTGATCTCCAGGAACTGCGTGATCTCCAGGAACTGCGTGATCTCCACGGGTTTAGCGCTTCCCTTGAGTTTAACAATAGCGATGGCAAAAATCGACAAATACAGCAGCAAGAAAATCAACAACAACACCAAAAAAAAAACAACAACAAAAACAGGGAAAGTATATATAAAACAGCAAAACATAAACTTCAACAACAGTTAACAAGTAAAACAACAATTAATACAACAACTACAACAACTCGACCAACTACTACTACAACATACATAATTATAATTACAACATTAATAATTGCAAATACAACAACAATAATCCCTACAAATAGATAACTGGAATTAGCAATTATCAATTTATAATTTTAAATAATGATAAATTAGTCAATTACACATAATTAATTACAAAAATATAATTCTTAAATGGTAATTTCGAACAAGAAATTAACAGTAGGGAATTACGAGTGAGCTGAAGCGTCTGTTAAGTTTTTCTGTTAGTGTTTAAGTAAGCTTTGTCAATACATAGGGAGAGAGGCAGGCGAGTGAACAGCTTGAGAGTACAGCTTTAAAACACAATGTTAGGGGTAAGAGTTCGCCAGTGTTGTAGCCAGATGGGTACAGGTGGGTACAGGTGGGTAGTGTATATGACGCTGAGGAGCCAAAGGATTGGGTCTCCACCACTCCATTGGGTTGTATGATCCACACTAGTCTGTTTCTTTGTCTCTCTCTTGTGTTCTGTGTCACACACACACACACACACACACACACACACACACACACACACACACACACACACACACACACACACACACACACACACACACACACACAGTCACAGAGTTGTCAGGAAGTTGAACAATCTGGATAGTGATGTAGAGGAGGTAGGATCCATACACAGCTTTAAGAAGAGATACAATAAAGCTCATGGAGCAGGGAGAAAGCAGACCTAGTAGCAACCAGCACAGAGGCGGGGCCAGGAGCTGCAACTTGATCCCTGCAACCACAAATAGCTGAGTACTGTTGTTGCCCGTGTTACAGATTCCCCGTCGTTTGTATCACCTCTGACTGCAGCCCAGCACTCCACCAGTCCCGCATGTTTATTCACCACACACTCACAAACACAAACAAACACGACTGCACAATAAAACTTACAGAGGATTTTTTTTGCCTGGCAAACTCTTGGGAGCTGAACACATCTCACGAGCCATTTGTGTCATAGCTGTTGCCGCTGATGTGTTAATGTATTCAAGTCCTGAACGCCGTTAGAACAACAGAGGCGAGAACGTTTGCTTTTGAAAAACGGAATACTTAACGCTTATCAAACAACACCGGCGTTCAGAGGCAAGTATTCTTGTCTCTGTTGTTTGAACAGCGTTCAGAAGGAAGTATTCTTGCGTTCAAAGGCAAGTATTCTGGCTTGTGTTGCCTGAACAGAATTCAGAAGCAAGAATACTTGTTTCTGAACGCTGTTCAAATAACAGAGACAAGAATACCTGCTTCTGAACGCTGTTCAAACAACAGAGACAAGAATACATTCTTCTGAACGCTGTTCAAAAAACAGAAGCAAGAACAGTTGCCTTTGAACGCCCTTGAATATATCGGCTAAGCTCTCTTCAGGGGAGGGAAGGTACCCTGATGCTGGTGACAGGATCTTAATTCACGGAACTGAAGCTTCCCTCCCCTTCCTCGGATCAAGCCTAATTATCTCTCATTCCCTGTGTGACCCGTATGCGTTTAGCGCTTCCTCATTATCACAAAAAATATACTGACGGGTGTAATCCTTCCTTAGTTCACTCCGAAGTGTACTTATATATGAGGTATACAAGCCTCCCCCAGGATTCCACCCATAACAGTCACCTAACACCCAGGTACCCATTTACTGCCGGATGAACAAGGGAGCATCAGGTGTAAGGAGAAGCGTTCATACGTCTCGACCCTCCCCAAGATTGAACCCAGGTCCATCGCTTGTGAACCGAAGGCGATGCCTCTGAGTTGCAAGCTACTTTGATCTCGGTAAACAGTTGTGAACTACTCGACCTGACCTGGAGGGTATTCCGGGGGTCAACGCCCCCATTCCCCGTCACATATTGATCATAAAAATTGGTTCTTCAACTACGTATCCTCGAATGAAACCTAATCAGTCAATAAGACACATGTGCAACACTTGAGTATCTTTATTACTGAAACGCTCCTCCTGCGCAGCAGGCTTTCTTAGTTGAATATATAAGTTACCTTTATACTGCAGACAAAAGAAGACATGACTTCGTAATGTAAAGGCGTTCGATTCCTTAGTCTTACTAGGTGTTCAATTCCTTCAAGCCTTATTGATAAATGCTGACCTATCTTAGTGGCATGACCTAATTCCACTAGTGGGGCTCTCCCACCTGTGATGCCGTCTCCAACTGCTGCACATCACCTCTGGCTCCGGAAACCACTTATAGATAAAATATAAGTAAATGAGCGAAATTCTTTGACTGAAAGGTGGTGGCAGGGGTTGTGGTGGCAACGTGGGAGTATCATCACCAGTGTCATGGTATAGGCTGGTGGCAGGGGTCATGGTGGTACTAGCAGCACATTCCCTTAGCGTAGGGTAGTGGCAGGGGTCATGGTGGTAGCAACACATTCCCTTAGGGTAGGGTGATGGCAGGGGTCATAGTGGTACTATCAGCACATTCCCTTAGGGTAGGATGGCAGGAGTCATGGTGGTACTAGCATCACATTCCATTTTAACGTATGGTGGTGGCAGGAGTCATGGTGGTACTAGCATCACATTCCATTTTAACGTAGGGTGGTGGCAGGAGTCATGGTGGTACTAGTAGCACATTCCCTTAGCGTAGGGTGGTTGCAGGGGTCATGATGGTACTACCAGCACACCCCTTTACGTAGGGCAGTGGCAGGGGTCGTGATGGTAGCAACACATTCCCTTACCATAGGGTGGTGACAGGGATACAAGTGACATCAGCACACCTGCCAACACTCTCACATCCCCCAGGGAACACAACACCCACAGCCCAGACAATAGAAAGAGATTACCAACACTGACAACAAGGAGTCATTAAAACAATTACCGCACCGCCAGGATAATGCAAGAAAGGTGAGGCTGGAGCATCATCACCCAGGGGACGACCAACACAAAGAGAATCACGACACACAGAGGAATCAATGCTCTGCCAATTCGAAAAAATCTCCTGGTGGAGAGCAAGCCACGTGTCGCTCTGGGTAGAACTCGACATAGGGCGAAACGTAGGGACCTCAACATGACTGAGGCACAAAAATATGTGAAACAGTGATGTAAAATATAGAAAAATCTCTAGGCATCATCTCTTGTAGCTTGTTGTATAGCACTGCTATTGGTAGCCCGTGTAGCGCTAAACCCGTACGGGTCGTTCAGCTCCAGCAAAAACTAGGGTAATAAAGTAAACGTTAGCATATTATTTTTTTCTGAGTATTGATCTTCGCGTTCATGAAGGGGGGAAGCGCTAAATCTGTAAGGGGAACATACAGCCCCAGGGATATAAGTGGTAATCAGGTCTGATCTGAGGAGAGGGAACGGGGCGCCAGTTCTTTGGATCAAGAGAGATTAAAGCGATGTCTTTTTTTTTATTGGTAGATCAATTATTATTATTATTATTATTATTATTATTATTATTATTATTATTATTATTATTATTATTATTAATATTATTATTATTAATATTATTATTATTATTATTATTATTATTATTATTATTATTATTATTATTATTATTACTATTATTATTATTATTATTATTATTCCATTATTATAATTACTATTTATAATTATTTTTATTTTTGCATTCGTTATTCCGTTGTATCGAAACAGGGAACACCGTTGCCTCTTCCACCTGGGTACGTCCTTACAAATGCTCTGTTACATTCCCTAAGTAAGTCTGGGAATTAAGCACACAAACAATGGTTGGGCAGAATCAACACTGGTGCAAAAAAATACCCCTGCCAGGGCACCGGAAGTTATGCCCAGAGTAGTGGAGATACCTGTGGTCTCCGAGGAGACCTCTGCAGTACTAGAGGTCATACCCAGTGTTCTGACCTCTGTTTTTATATTTATGGCAAATCTGGGTAAATC